>NC_090922.1:456911773-457212398 GCF_040938575.1 Ambystoma mexicanum
ACAGCCGCGCCAGCAGCAGTCGGAGAGATTCGGATTGGCTCTGTTGAGCTGGACTGGGCTCACGTAGTATCTATAGCAGAGCTTGTAGCCTCCCTCCCTATTTATAATGCATTGTGAGCTTTTGTGCAGTCTGGCCCAGATTTTAGCCCATTCCTCTATCTCTATTTCCCGGCTCATGTCCTTCTCCCACTCGAGCATGTACCTTTCTTTTTTCGTGGGGGTCAGCCCTGTCCAGAAGACGGTACAGGGCAGAGATTTTACTTTTTTGTTGGAGTTGTGAGGGAGACCTCTAGAGCTGTCAGCTCTCTGCCGCATCTCTCTCGAACCGCCCTGTGAGATAGCCAGTGCCGTATTTGAGTATAATGGAATCTCTCCCGCTCATCTACCCCGAATTTTTCTTTGCATCTTTCAAATGAGATGGGGGAACCCTCCTCTAGGAAGTCACCCGTTTTGAGTAGGCCGCCCTCCCTCCAAGACTGAAAACTGCTGGGGCGACAACCTGGTGAAAAATCTGGGTTGTTCCAGATAGGGGCTAGGGGGCCCAGGGTGCCCCGGATACCCCATTTCTGAGCTTCTGCCTTCCAGCTTCGGGCAATTGTGGTTGTGGCGGAAAGGGGGCCTTTATTCGTTTGCACTTTCATTTCTGGCAGATGTGGAAGATCCGCAGGGTTGCCCGGGCACCAGGTCTCTTCAATCTGCGTCCATTTCGGCGCATCAGCTTCTTGCACCCAGAAATTTCTTTTGCATATCCACCAGTACTGGGCCTGTGATGTGGGTCGGTATTGCTGTGCAGAAATATAACCACCTAGGGATCAGATTCATTTTTATGGCAGTAATCCGCCCAAACCAGGAGATTTCCTGGGAAGACCAATTCTTTAAGTCTTTCTTGAAATCTTTAATAAGTTGTGGGAAGTTGGCTGCATATAGATGGGACGGGTCTTTAGTAATATATACCCCTAGATATTCAATTGCGTCCTTCGCCCATGGGATCGGCATTAGAGGGCTGAGGGCGGTTCTTTCCTGATTACAGATATTGATCGCCAGGGCTGATGATTTATCTAGGTTAACTTTGAACCCTGATAAAGCCCCAAATTCACTAATAATCTTCCATAACGCCTCATGGGATGATGCCAGATTTGACGCTGTTATTAATAGGTCATCCGCATATAATGCAATTTTATATTCAGTTTCCTACCGTGATCCCCCCAATCCTAGTGTTCTGTCTAATTGTGGCTGCAAAGGGCTCCATCGATAAAGCGAAAATCAGGGGAGAGAGTGGGCACCCCTGTCTAGTACCCCTTGATATGTGTATTGCTTCGGATCTACTGCCATTGACCCGCAGCTGTGTCGTGGGAGTTTGGTAATTGCCCATTTCCGAAATTTGGGCCGAATCCGAAATGTTCTAAGATTGCACGAAGGTACCCCCAGTCCACCAGATCGAATGCTTTGAGCATCTAACGATATCACAGCCATCCTATCCCCAGATCTATGGGCATGTTCAATAATGTCTATTGTTCTCCGAATATTATCGTGGGTCCCTCTCTCTGGTATAAACCCAGTCTGGTTGCTATCGATCACGCTTGGCAAGACCGCTCCCAACCTGCCAGCTAGCACTTTAGCAAAAGTTTTACCGTCATTGTTCATGAGCATAATTGGGTGATAAGAGGTGGTCAGTTCGGGTGCTTTCCTGGGTTTGTGCAGCAGGACTGTTAACGACTCCGCCATTGACCCGGTGACAGAACCCGACACCAGAAAATAATTGAATAGTGTTACCAACTGGGGAACTAGGAGTCTGGAGTATTCCTTGTAGAAGGTTGCAGATAAACAGTCTGGGCCAGGAGCCGTGTTTTTCAGAGATCTGATGGCTTCGATTATTTCCTGCGCCGAGATGGGTGATTCAAGGTGCTCCAGGTGAGTCGATTCTGCCTGGGTACTGACTGCAAATACGCTGGTAGGCTGTCTAATACTGTTGGTGACCCTTTCATGATGTCTGAGTGATATCTCGATAGTTCATCGGTTTTATCCGCTTCAGTGTAGAAAATGTTCCCATCCGCTCCGGCTATTTTGAGGATGTTGTTTGTGCTTCGAATTTCAGTTTATGCACTAGTGCTTTGTTCGCTTTGTTCCCTTTCATGTAATAAAACTGCCTTGTAAAGGCTAGGGATTTAGCAGTACGATCAGTGCAATGCATTTCCAACGCTGTTTTGGCCTTTACTAACGCTCTCTCAACTTTTCTGGAGTTTCGCCTCTTCAGATCGGCCTCCAGTTGGTTCACTCTCTCCTCCAGTTTGACTGCAGCTATGGTCAAGACCCTTTGTTGTTCAGCCCCTGCACTAATCAGGGAGCCTCTAACAACTGCCTTCATTGCATCCCATATAATGTTGATATGAGAGGTCTCTGTGGTGTTTTCTTAAAAATAGTTGACTATTGTGTTCTCAACTTCCATTTTAATGCATTCATCCAGTAAATAGTCATTCAATCTCCAGTGTTTCTGGGCTGGGTGCTTTTGCCCCGATATAGCCAAGTTTGCAGTCACTGGGGCATGATCCGAGATCATGCAGGTGTGTATCCTTGTTCCATTTAAGCATGGGTAGAGGACCCCTGATATCAGTATGAGGTCGATTCTCGAGAAGCCTTTGTGTACCCAGGAGTAATGGGTGTTGTCTCTTGAGGTCCCGTTAAAAAGCCTCCAGGAGTCTATTGTTTCCGTTTCCCTAAGAAGCTTGGCTAGTGATAGTGCTTATACAAAGTCAGATTTAGTGGGTGGAAGAGTCTTATCCACTTGGGAATTTGGCATAGAGTTGAAGTCCCCACCCATGATTAGGTGACCTTCTTGAAATTCTAGGATGGTTGGGATTAGGTTTGTGATGAAGTTGGCTTGGGCAGAGTTGGGACCATAGATTGAAGCAATGGTGATGGGGAGCTCTTCAAATAGCCCCTTGAGTAGGAGGAAGCACCCATTTGGATCTCTTTTTATTGTAATTTCTGTTAGAGGGATCCTGTCACTCAGGAGCATAGCCACTCCTCTTTTCTTCTGGCCGGAAGTGGCAAAGTACGCTTTTTTGTACCTGTTAAATCTTACTCGGTGCTAGTCGTCTTGCATTAGATGAGTTTCTTGGAGGAATACAATGTGCCCGGATAATTGCCCGAGCCTGTGTTCGACTGATTTCCGCTTCCTTGGCGAATTAAGGCCTTGAACATTCCATGATAGGATTGTTATTTCGCTTGTGTTAGGCATAGTCTCCTATTCCAGTTGTGGCTGAGATTGGGCCCCTGCTCGCTGGTTGATACTGAGCTTCCCCGTTTGAGATTACCTCGATGCGTTGGTGATGCTTCATTGGTGTTGTTGGTATGTCATGATGTAAGATTGAACGCTGGGTCTAGCAACTGGAGCTCCAAGACCCAGGACATAGTTTGTCTTTCGGCGATCCCTTCCCCATCCCCCACCCCCTTTGAGATGAGCATGTAGGAAAAACGATATCCTACTGCCACTGGGAAACTGGTGGCACCAACGCGCTCATAGTGGCCAACTGGGCCGCCAAACAAGATGTGAACTAGAACAGTATACCCGCACTACCAGGGTATTAGCCGCTGTGCTGTGATGAGTCAATCCAAACGTGAGGCTCCCATCTTCTTCGATTGAATATTTTAATAAAAAAATTACTCAACCTAAATTGTACTTGGCCATTAGAAGTCGGAAAAACCTGAACAAATAGACTGAGTGCTTGGGCCTCTGCCCTGAATAGCAAAATTGGAAATTTAAACAACTTGGAAGAAATTTCGGCCTCCTTAGTAATTCTTTTGGCTCAGCCACAGCGAAGTTCGCCCCAGTTAAGATAAAAACTCAATCGATAGTGCAGAGAAATGCCTGTTTTAATAATGACCTTAAGGAACTGAAATCTAAGAAAATCAAGCTTTTTTATGCTTGGCGTCAACTTAGAGAATAACTCAGTTTAGCAGCATATAAAACTGCCGCAGCTGAGTATAAAAAAGCTGTACTTGCAGCCAAAAAGGAGTCACTCAATGCTAGAATAGTTAACACAAAATCTGACAGTAAAGAACTCTTTAAAATATTAAAGGAGCAATCCTATACCCCTGGCCCAACGCAAGACCCGATTCTCAAAAATGAGTCCTGGTGCTCAGAAATTCAACAGGCCATGTTTAATAAACTTGAAAAAATTTGAGAGACAACAGAGGAGAAAGAACTCACTTTGGAAGACGCTATTTACACTCCTGCCATTAAGGATAATGAGCAGCCTACCTTCCATTTTATGCCCATCTCTGTGGAAGAACTGGCCAAAACTATTGCTCAACTTAAAAGCATGAGTTGTAAAGGAGACCCCTGCTGCTCTATCATGATCGAGGAATGCTCCCCTATTTTGATTCCGGCACTTACCAAATTTGTTAAGCCTCATTTTCAAAACAGGATGCCCAATTACCTGCCTGGATTTCCCCACTTTTGAAGAAACTTAACCTCTGTCCATTAACACCGTCCAATTACAGACCTAATACTAACACCACCTTTCTGTAAAAAATGTTGGACCGAGTTGCTTATAACCAAATCTCCATATTTCTTGAGAAAAAACAAATCCTTCATAAATCAATCGGGCTTTCAAATTAATCATGGAACCACAGCGCTCTCCTAGCCCTAAAATCTCATCTCTTACAAGGCATGGATAAAGGGCAATCACCCTACTTATGATCCTAGACCTTTCGGCAGCCTCGACCATGAAGAGGGAAAATGGGACGATCCCTTTCCCAGGTTCCCATCCAAACCATGGCCTATGACGTCACGACCTAAGCACCCACCACGGGATGAGTTCAGCCCTCTGACTGCTGCCTGGGATGTCAAGATCCACCATGGCCACGCAACACACCCACAGGCCAGCTGCACACCATCTAAAGTACGTGGTGGGGCACCAAGTGGAGCTGGGACGGACCATATGGATCAACTCGACTAAACGGCATCAATCCATATCGCCATCATTAGAGATGACATGATGACATAGCCACGATGGACAAGAACACGCATGCTGCCAAGCACCTGGATCTGACCCACACCAACCCACACGAAGAACATACTTAGTGCTGTGACTTAGAGGTCCGCGCACACTCACTGACATGCATCGTTATTTTTCACATAGGCCAACCACCGCACCGCAGAAACGCAAGACACCAGAAGAGCTTGTACACACGCTTGCAGACGATTTTTGCTACCAGCACGCTGAAGATGTCACCCTGTACATGGACTAATGTACAAGGATGGAATTCGCACCTCGCGACCCTCGCCTGATGGATTGTATGCCGCCACCCGTGACTAAGCTAATGTAGGCCGCAAACCAGAGTCCCCAGGCCCGGAGCTGCCCAGCCGGAGCTAAAAGGCCCTGATCATGCAGAATAAAACCCTGACGGGAGCCCCACAGCCAAGGCCGCAAAGTTGCTATCAACATGCCGCGCTCTTGGCGCCAAGCTCACACCTGCCACTGCTAGGGACTCCTCAGAGCAGAAATACAAATCAAATCCCTGTAATTCTGCCTCAGCCATGGTCTCTCACCACGTGACCAGGCCGACCTGATTCAATGCCAAGCTCCAAGGACTAGAGAAGCTATGCGGTCTCACGTCTGGGACCCAGGCTGCAACAACGGAGTTACAAGTTGGACACCGGCGGTGATGGGAAAGGAGTAACCAACAGCCAGTAGTAAGACCTGTCCATTGTCCGCCACTGACCCATAGTCGCACATTGTTGCCAGCACCAGGTACATTGCGAGGTGGGAACGACGATGGCCCCAGGATTGGGGGCTTGCGGATGAACCAATCAGAATAGAAGGGGCTAACCACTGACGACCCCATAACCCAACCAATCACTAACTTTCTTCATGTAACAAATTTCATGTAACCATTCTTAGGGACGACCCAAGTGTACCACCTGACCTCTTCTCTACCAATAACATTTCCTTCTATACTGACCCTACCACTCGGGGAACCAACCCGGGGTTAGCGTTAGGTCTGGGGGGGGTAAGGTTTCCCAGATGACGCACATTGCGGCGTCACCCAGGTAGAAAAAGGGCCTGCGAGCCCATCTAGAGCGAGACGTTCCTTGGGTACCTACCCTCCGAGAATCTGTCCCCGTCTGTTTTATGCAATAAACAGCACTAACTCTTTGCTCTTCCGTGTGCCTCATACTCCTTTGGGACGCGGGAGAAGTTGGGGCCTCCCCAACCCCAGAGGTCTGTGGACAGCCGTGCCGACCCCCGGGAAATTACCCCGACAAGTTGGAGGCACTGCTGAGATGGTGAGATAGACCACAGCGAGACAGTTTGCATCAAGGTGGCCCGGCAACGCTGCCCCCTCTGCCGTTGCCCCCTTTGGAGGACTGCAGGACCATTGCGCAACTGCAAGATGACCCGACAGCGCAATCTGGAGATTGGCCGCCGGGAGCCGACTTCAGAAATTTCCTGCCCGTGGTTGGCGAGTGTCCAGATGTGGTCCAGACGAGGGGAGGTGGCGAGCTGATTGGGAGGAGCGCCCGGCAGGTGAGAGCCTGATGTGAGTATGGCACACACATCCAGCAGTATAATGTTGTGCGGGTGGCGGGAGGAATTGTGAATAGGGTGGCAGGTGGTTTTACACTACTTTTCCTTGCAGCGGAAAGTTGGAAGTCCCCAACTATGGGTCCAGGTAATGGTGGTACACACATTTGCAAATTTTAAAATGTCAGTGTATTACGGGATAGGGGCCAGATATCGGTCCCGAACATTAACACCACCACTCCAGCACATCTGCGCAACACTAGTACCGCACAGAGATAAAATAGTAAAGTACAGTATCGAATGGACACAAGGAACAGATGAAAGGATCCGGATCTCGTGGCCGCCCAACGGCAGCCTTGACATGACAACTCAACATTCACTGCTAGTGTACCTACACAACACCTACAAGGGGAAGAAGTAAGCAGGCCACCTAGAGGTTTTCGTTTTCTGGAGAATGTTTCAGGGGTATACCCCGGGGATGATGAGCATGCAAGAGGTAAAGACGGAGGAAGTGTGCGAGCGGGAAGGGTGCAGCGCACCACAAGCTCCTCCCACTGCTGAGGAGAGCGAGGAAGAGGCAGAAGGATCATAACCCATTGCAGAAATAAAAAAGGAGAGTGAGAGAGAGAGAGACACCCCCAATTAAAGAGGTGACGAAAGAAACCAAAGGTTTGTATCCAGTGAGGGAATTAAGAGAAGCAGCACAACCCCAGTTAACAGCTGCTGAGGGATACTCAAACCCTGCATTCAGCCCACCGCCATACGCACCAGAAGACCACTACCAAAAGGGGTTGGGTGCAGGGAGTACAGTAGACACCAAACAGACACAGGTGAGCTCTGGTGGCTTAAAAAAGACCCAAATAGATTTGGTGAGTATAGGACCAGATGAATGTATAGCAGCACAGGTGTTATTAAAACTTTGGGGGACGGTAAGAGGAAAAGAGGAGGTGGTGATGTGGAAGGTAGAGAACTAGAAGGTAGAACACACTCCGAAAGGGAGTTAGGTGAGCACCAGGGAAGAGGGAAGCATGACGAAAGAAAAAATGGCGGTAAACTAGCAGAGTTGAGGGACGCGCAAAGCTTATTGATTAGACCGCTCGAGCAAAAGGAACGGAAGAGGAAGGTGAAGACGCGAGAAGAAAGGGAAGCGCGAATGGAACTAAACCAGCAGGAGAAAAGGAATAGGACCGCAAACGGGGAATTGCAGAAAGAATAGCACGTATGGAGCGATGGGAGATTAGGAGGAAAGAAGAGGAATGGGAAGAGAACGACAAGGAGATGACGCTATGGAAGAAAAAGATTTTATCAGAGAGCGCACGTTAGTACGAGGAAGGGAGAATAATGGAGAGTATACTGGCAAAAGAGGGCGGGACATGGAGTGACAAGGACAAAGACGCAAGGGTTCTAGGACAGGTAAGCAACGCCATACGGTGAGATGCAAGGGTGTTAGGACAGGTATGTGACGCGATAATGAAAGAACTTTGCAGGGCAAGAGCGGAGTTAGGGAGTGAAGACGACCAACTAAGCAATCAAGGGCTAAGAGGAAGCAGCCAAGCACCTAGGAGCAAGACCAATGCATGCACTAGTGGAGCAGTAGCGACACTGCAAGTGGGGGGGAGACACAGAGGGGACAGGTAAGTACACAGATATACACTTACCGACAGTAACAGTGGAAGACACACGCTCACGCACAAAATTGACATTCTCAGTGATGAGGAGGAGGAGGGATCTTGCAGAGGACAGAGTGGGAGTGGAGAAGGGCTCAGTGAACTATATATCACACGCACAGGCTGCGGGTCGTCATGGGAGTGCAGGACACAAGAAGAAGAAACAGAACGGGAGGGCAAAAACTCACAAAGGGGAAAGAGACACCACGAGCAACGAAGCCACCAGCCCGGCACACGCCATATGTCAACAGGCTTAGAGACCTCCCGGGACGCAGAAGGGAGGGATCAACAACCGCACACAAGCGGGTCAACGGAAAGGCCATAAGGGCGTAGGGGACACACGGCTTGCATGACACCTTACTGAATTTCTCGAAGAAATTTCTGACATGGAGGAGGAGAGTGAAAACACACACATCACACCACACCGACGCACGCCAGAGGAAATAACAGAATACACACAGATGGCATTATTAGAGAGAGGGGGGGACAAGGCCACAATACGTCCCATGGAAGCCATGCAGACTACCATCATTGATCGGAGGGGCAGGAAAATGGATATATGAAATGGTGACGTCAACTGCAGGGCACAAGTTAGTGGTTGGAGATGTCAAGGGGTTATTAATTTCAATTTTGGGTGACGCAGCAGATGACATTTGGAAGAGGGCGGGATTCCCAGGGGTGACCATCAGTGACACGTCGCATGACGTGGCACCATTTTCAAATTGCAGACACGCACTATGGCAAGCGGTGAGGGTACAATATCCAGACACCTCAGACATAGGTGCAATAACCACGCAAAATGCGTGACAAAGAGGACCCTGTTAATTACATTCAAGAAAATCAGGAGAAGTGCCGCCTCCATACACAGCACAACACATATACGCACCACCAATGATGGGAGGATACACGCCAATGGGTAATGGCTACACAAACAACTACAGAGGGAGGGGTGGGTTAACAAGAGGGAAGGATTTGGTCCAGCGGCACACCTTCCAGGGGGAGAGTTCCGTGGGTATAACCAATACGGACAGCAGGTGTATTTAGACAACACTGGAGGATACCCGTGGCAAGCACGAGAGCCACCAATGTGCTGGACTTGTGAACTAGTAGGACACGTATCACGCACATGCAGGGCAAGGCCGACACACACAGGATGGGGAGACCAAGGGCAACAGGGTTACAACGGGGACAAAATAATTACCAACAACCTCAACTACCACAAACAAGTGACATACAGATGGAACAACAAGGAGCCACCCACCGTACAGCAGGTACAGCACCAACCGGCACAACACCATGCACAACAACAGATGACGGTGGCACAACAACAACACATCCAAACGGTACAACAGCTCACACAAATACAAGACCATACACAACTACCTACGGACACGCCGATACCACAGACGCAAATGGGGAAAGTGATGATACTGGTTCACGACCCATACACAGGGAACGGACAATCATTATACCCCCAGTAAGACAAGTAAGACAGCCCACAGACGTCCTTGTTGTGTCCCATCCTGTTTGTAACACCTAACCCTGCGGAGGAATGAATCGTAAAGGTGGCAATAGGTGACAAACCATTTTCTTTCCTAGTTGACACAGGGGCAACTAGATCCTGTATTAGGGAAGGGAAGTTCAACTTTTCAGGCGATGCCATGCACACTCGAGGATTCTCTGGGGCTAGAGGGCTGGTTCCTTTTACTGATAACTTCTCCTTATCTGTTGGAGATCACGGCCTATCTCTGCCACTGCTATACTCAAAACAATCACCAGTAAATATAGTAGGGAGGGACATCATGAGCAGATTGAACATAATTTTATCTTTCACTGAGAAAGGAATAGTGTGCTCGACACCAGGCATACACATGCTTACCGCACGACACATACTTCAGGCTTACTGTGGCAAGGGCAGAACCAGTGGACGGGGACATCGTCCAATACGGAACAGACATGGCAATAGCATGGCTACCGGGGATTGAGAGGGTAAGGTGTGGAGGAGGCCAGCAGCATACTTTTTCAGACCGGAGACGCCCACTAGTGAGGAAGAAGGGGCAATAATATCAGTGGACATCGAGAGTATTGTGGCACCCAAAGACTACATTGCAGTTCACGCTCAGGATGGGGGAAGCATGGAGGGCAGTGATAGCATTGGCTGAAGGATGCAGGCTGAAGCAGGTGTCAGACGAGGAACTGTTATCAGACTAAGTAGGAGAGAGATGGTGTTCCAGATGAACGTCTAGGTTTAGTTGAGTGATATACAAGGAGGTGGCACAGAAAATGGCAATGGCACTAGAAACGCCGTCTCTACACAAACTTGTACAAGGAAGATTTAGCAGCTGTACCCGCCTCACTATGGACTACTAGTCCCTATGATGTGGGATGCATAAAAAGCATTGGAGGGGTCAAAATGAAGCTAAAAAAGGGAGCAATGCTGCCCAGAGTGATGCAGTACCCACTATCCAAAGAAGCTGATGAAGGGATGTATGAGATAATAAGTGCCCTAGTGGAAAGGGGAATCTTGGTACCATGCAACACTGCGGTATACCCAGTGCGCAAGGCTAAGGGAGGGTCCTGGCGTTTCATACAAGACTTGAGACCACTTAACCACATTGTGGAAGCAGAGTACCCGATGGCAGCTAACCCAGCCACAATACTGTGTGAAATACCAGCAGAGACATCAAGGTTCACTGTGATTGACCCCAAAAATGCATTCTTCTCAATACCACTGCACCCGACTCACAAGATTTGACAAGTTTCACATACCGCAACACAAAATGGAAACATACCAGACTACCCAAAGGATACTGCGAGTCGCCATCTATTTTTAACAGAGTAATACAGATGGACCTAGGGAACATCGACATAGAAAGCAGTGTTGCAATATGCGGATGATATCGTCATCTGCAGCACCACTGAGGAAACGTGCAGGAGGTACTCTGTAAAGATGCTCACAGTGCTAGCTGAGAAAAGGTACAAGGTTGACAAGGGAAAACTGCAATATTGTCAGGAGCAAGTACTATACATAGGGCAGATCATCTCAGAAAGGAACATTGCACCACAAAGGGCGTAAGCAATAAAGAACACACCATAGCCACAAACGATAAGGGACTTGCAACTATTTCTTGGCCTGTGCAACTACTGCAGAGCATGGGTTTTTCACTACATAGGACCCCTATTAGATGCTCTCAGGGAGGCACAAAGGGTGACAAAGTTGGGATGGACAAGAGGGATGACTGATCCATTTAATGAACTTAAAGAGGCCATTTCCACAGCACCAGTTCTGGGTACCCCTAACTATGTTAATGAATTCTACATATTATCACATTGCGATGGTGCTGTAATGAAAGCGGTGCTAATGCAAAAGACAAGCATGGAACACAAACCAATAGCATTTTACAGCGGACATTTGGACCCAGTGATGATGGGGCACTTCCTGTGCGAACAACACTTGGCTGCAGCAGCTTTTGCAGTAGTCATCTTGCATCACTATAGGTTGCTCCACCACACTATACGTGGAACACGCCCTCTTCGCAATATTAAACAAACCAAAATCCACACTGACTACACAGAGAGCAACAGGATATGAAATAATATTATCCAGACCTGAGCTGAAAATAGTAAGGTGCAGTAATGTCAATCCTGTGCAGTTCATATCAGAGGAAGTGGCCTAAGGATAATATGTACACAACTGTACACATGCAATTGAATTCTTCTCATCCACCGAAAGATGGAAGAAAATGCCCTAGAGGGTGGTGAGGTGTTATACATTGATGGGTCATCAACAATTGACCAACGTGATGGTATAAGGACAGGAGCAGCTGTAGCGCGATTGAGGGAGGATTAGACGTATGTTCCGGTGAGATTTGTTAAACTATCCCAACAATACTCGGCACAAGCAGCAGAGTTGGTAGCTCTAATGTTAGCTTTAGAGGAAAGCACTGGACAGAGAGTTGCAATATATTCTGATGGTGCATATGTCACTTCAACAGTACACTCGGGATTAATAAAATGGCTCAGAAGAGGGTTTAGGAGAGCAGATGGTACACCAGTGCAACATGCTCTCCTCCTGGCTGAGCTAATAGAAGTAATAGCATATCCAGCCGAGGTGGCATTGGTAAAGTGTCAGGCACACACCAATGGGGAAGATTCAATATCAAGAGGTAATAAAGCAGCAGACGCACATGCAAAATATGCTGCGTCCTTTGGCGAGACATGGGACCTACAAGAAAAACAAAAAGATAAGGGGAGGGTAAGACAGATGATAATGAAGGATGGACACACACACACATTCCAGAGACACAGATTATGGAACTGCAGGCGGCAGCTCCAATGGCAGAAAAGGAACTGTGGGTTAAGAGGATGCACTATGTCCCCACAGATGCACTATGGAGACAGAATAACACAGGGAAAGTTAACTTGTGATGCCCCTGGCCCTATTAAAAACAGCCCTGGCCCAACTACACCATCCCACTCACACAGGAAAAGAAGTAATTGCAGCACGAATAAAAGAGTCATGGTTCTCTCCCGAGCTAAACTCACACGTTGCATACTTCATTAACAATTGCCTCACTTGCTACCAATTTACGGCCGGTCACACGCTGCAAGTGATCAAAGGTACAATACCCCGGCCTGAAGGACCCTTCCTGCACATTGACTACGCAGATATGATCAATGTATGTCAAGGATACAGATACATGATTGTAGTAGTATGTCCCTTCTCGAGATGGATTGAGGCTGGCCCGTGCTCCCATACAGATGCATTTAGGGCAGCAACATTTTTAGTGAGGGAAGTTTTCCCAAGGTGGGGGGTCTGAAGTATTGAGATCAGACAACAGACCCCACTTCACCAATGAGCTACTCCAGCACTTAACTTCCTTGCTTGGCATCAAGAATAAATTCGCCTGTGCGTACCACCCACAAGCCAACAGCGTCTGTGAACGCTGCAATAGCCGAGACCCAGCAAACAGCCAAAAAGAGTTAGCTCTATTGCCTTCCTCTGGCTTTGTTTGAATTGAGAAATAACCTGGTTCGGACCACCACCTCACACCCCATGAGGTGGTGACTGGACGCCAAATGCACCTGCCCCTCAACCCCTCAACAAGAGCAATGCACGATTGTGAACCAGCAAGTACTGTCTTTGGTGAAGACATGTATGAGTATGTCTCTTCCCTGGTTGCTAGTGGCGCTTTTATCTCTCAACAGATTCAACGAACGCACGGCGGGTCAGAGAACAACCAACGAACAGGAGCTGACTGGACAGTGGGCAGTGAAAGGAGGAGAGACGGCACTCCTTAAACTATCGGAGGAAGTTACAGGGCCTCACACTGTCCAACAAGTGGCCCCTAGGGCTGTTAAATTGTCCTATAAGGACGTTTGGACACAGATTCACGACATCGAGCCCTACAAACCACAGACCTGGCCCCATCCCTACAGCGACAGGGCCAACACTTCAGCAACTACAAGTGACAACGAGGACACAGCACAAACACCAGCTACCCCAAAGGACACAAACGAACAACCACCCATAGCCCACCCCATGGTCACGAGGTCACAGATCAAAACCGTCCCCACACCAGAGCCATAAAATGTTTTAATTAAGATTCTGCTACTAGAACTAGAAAATTAAGTTTAACTTAAAGGCACCCGCCAACAGTAAAAGAACATTGTCAAAGAGATCTGTAATATACACCACACTGTGTAAACAAGTGCATGCTCTCGTCTCTTTTTGTCTCGCACATACAGGTATCGCGCATTATAATTGTTGTTTGCAAATATCTGATGAGCATACGCCACTGCCCAGGGGCAAATGCTACCCATCGACGATATCCCAGAAGCACTGTCACACCAATTTGTATACGCAATCAAAAGGCTAAAGTACTTAAGGCCCAGGAGAACACGCATCTACTATAACGCCTTTCTCATGCTAATATTACGTTCGTTTCCACACCTCCACGCAGCATTACCTGCCTTGAGAGGTAGGACGGTAAGGAAGGCGTGGGAGGAGCTTTTCGCCTGGGCATTGAACGACCACTTGATACGTAGGGCTTGAGTAACAAATACTAACAAAAACAACGCAACATTTTTAGAGATTTTCAGGCGGGCACCTATACCATCTAAAGTAAAGTAGCTGCAAGACGGCAGCACAGGTAAGATAAAAATGCAAGTGGTTATAGCAACTGTAATAGAGATGTTGGGGATATTTTTGACCACTGGTCTGATAACTGCTGCTGTCTGGCAGGCCTAATATGCTTTACGAGTAACTGCAAACTCCAATACTAACATCTCCCCTACCCCAGCTGCAAGGAGCTCTGAGTCAGGTGGTACAAGTAGCAAAGGACTAAAAAGAGATGAGCGTAGTATTTCTATCGATGTACATGGGGTAGACACATATCTTGCAGAATCAGCACACATCTCTAACAATATGTGGTACAAACACATGTTTAAAATTGGTAAGGACACGACAAAGTACAACTGCTATGTGTGCTTGTTGATCCCATAAGCCATGAGCGCCTCCAGAACATTTGTGGCAACTGAAGTATCAGCAACGACAGCAGAATGCCTGTTATATTTAGCATTGTTTCAAACACGAGGACGATTTCAAGGGGAAATGGCAACATTAAGATGGAAATCAAGATGAACATACTCATACGAAGACAACTTCATAAAAACACTACCGATGTATAACAACTATTGGCAGCTGACCGAAGGGCTACAATACATAACCGATGGACCCGGCAAAGGAGAAACAAAAGAAGTGACATTGAACTACCTGCCATGTAAATGGAACGCAAGAGAGGTTGGAGGTGAACCAGGGTGCTGGGGAAAGACCACTAATACTGGTCTATGGCAAAGTATATACAAAGAACGGATGGGTGGATGGAGTTGTAGGAAGCAAGATAGTGACATCGGCAAAATCATCGGTAATGACAGTGCAAGAAGAAAAAGACAAATGCTACAAGGAGTGGACAAAGAACGCGGCACTACTAACGTGGTTGGACAAGGAGGAAGAACCCATAACTATAATACCCGTTGCAGCACCTATTCTATGTTACCAGCACAATGGTGAAATAGATGTTGGAGTAAACAAAGGATGTAAAAGAACAATAAAGATTCCTGAGGGGGAGCAGGAACAGCCGTGCTGATGGACCACTATTGGGCTTGCGGAGCAAAAGCTTATAACAGTCTACCAAAGTCATGGAATGGGGTATGTACCATGGTACACATCAACGTACCATCCCTGGTAGTACCGCAAAAACACATTAACATGGAAAATTTCCCTAAAATGGACGAAGGAAACAAAAGGTAAAGAAGGTCCCTGGGAGAAATGGACAGTACCTCACAGAGCGACGCTACTAAAGCAAAACAACTATCCAGAGTAAAAAGACAAGGAGAACCACTAACAGGAAATTACCTTTGGGGAAAGTCAGAAACAGCGCTAAGTGAGATTCCCCCAGCGCACAGATTATTCAGTAGAGCAGCAATGTTCTTTTCCTCCGTCATGCATCCAGGAGTGCACTGCAAATGCAAAGTGGCTACAAATAACACAATGGGAGCTGATGACGATTAACTCCACAGTAAACAGATTCAACGCAATAAAAGAGGAACTAAGAGCAATTAGGATGGTGGCCCTACAGAATAGGTATGTGCTAGACCTTCTAACAGCAATGGAAGGAGGTGTTTGCGCAAAAATTGGAAGTTCCTGCTGCACGTTCATTGCTGCAAACGACGAGGACAACGGCACTTTACCTGCAACAGTATCACAGGTGGCCAAGATGCATGCCAAGATGGAAGAAGAAGCTAAGGGGGTGAAGGATGGTAGCTGGGTTTCATACCTCTGGTCTTGGATGCCATCATGGTTGTTGGATGGCCTCAAGGTTGTGGCAGGACGCATGATCCTGGGAATGGCTTCACTGATGGGGCTAAAACTATGGATGGCTAGGTCGAAGCGTACTGCCGAGGAAATGATAGGCATGCATGTGCTAATGCCGCTGAAGATGACAAACATGCAGATATTATCATCAAGGAACGCGAAAGACTGCGGCAACAGATAGTGGAAGCAGACATGTACCGGCCATCGATAAAAGTTTAGAATCCACGAAACCCGAAGAGCTATGTTGGAAAATGGTTTTATTGCAAGCCCGGTGGTGGATGTGTATACATGTACTGGTCATTCAAAGAACACATGGACCGATAAGGACACCTGGCAGGAATAATGAAGGTATAGAGAGTAAGAGGAGATGGGAGTGGATAATTTTGTGGTCGACAAGTCGACCAGAGTGGGGACTCGAGAGGGAAAATGGAACAATCCCTTTCCCAGATTACTGTCCAAACCATGGCCTATGGCGTCACGACCTAAGCACCCACCCTGGGATGAGTTCAGCCCTCTGACTGCTGCCCCGGACATCAAGATCCACCATGGCCACGCCCCACACCACAGGCCAGCTGCACACCATCCAAAGCATGTGGTGGGGCACCAAGTGGAGCTGAGACGTACCATATGGATAAACTCGACTAAACGGCATCAATCCATATCGCCATCATTAGAGATGACATGACGACATAGCCACGACAGACAAGAACACGTGCTGCCAAGCACCTGGATCTGACCCACACCAACCCACACGAAGAACATACTCAGTGATATGAGAGAGAGGTCCGCGCACACTCACTGACATGCATAGTTGTTATTTTTCACATAGGTCAACCACCGCACCGCAGAAACGCAAGACGCCCGAAGAGCTTGTGCACACGCTTGCAGACGCTTTTTGCTACCAACACGCTGAAGATGTCACCCTGTACATGGACTAATGTACAAGGATCGAATTCGCACCTCGCCTTATGGACTGTATGCCGCCACCCATGACTAGGACAAGGTAGTCCGCAAACCAGAGCCCCCAGGCCTGGAGCAGCCCAGCCGGAGCTACAAGGCGCTGATTATGCAGAAAAAAATCCTGACGGGAGCCCCACAACCAAGGCCGCAAAGTTGCAATCAACATGCTGCGCTCTCGGCCCAAGATCACACCTGCCACTGCTAAGGACTCCTGGGAGCAGAAATACAAATCAAATCCCTGTAATTCTGCCTCAGCCATGGTCTCTCACCACGTGTCCAGGCCGACCTGATACAACACCAAGCTCCAAGGACTAGAGAAGCTCTGGGATCCCATGTCTGGGACCCAGGCTGCAACAACGGAGTTACAAGTTGGACACCGGCGGCGATGGGAAAGGAGTACCCAACAGCCAATAGTAAGACCAGTCCATTGTCCCCAATTGACACATAGTCACACATTGCTGCCAGCACTAGGTACATCGCGAGCAAGGAACAATGATGGTCCCAGGCTTGGGGGCTCACGAATGAACCAATCAGAATACGAGGGGCTAACCAGTGACAACACCATAACCCAACCAATCACTAACTTTCTTCATGTAACCAATTTCATGTAACCATTCTTAGGGACGACCTAAGCGTACCACCTGACCTCTTCTCTACCATTAACATTTCCTTCTATACTGATCTATACTGACCCTACCACTCGGGGAACCAACCCGGGGTAGCGTTAGATCTGGGTGGTAAGGTTTCCCAGATGACGCACATTGCGGCATCACCCAGGTAGAAAAAGGACCTGCAAGCTCATTTCGAGCGATACGTTCTTTGGGTACCTACGCTCTGAGAACCTGTCCCTGTCTGTTTTATGCAATAAACAGCAGTAACTCTTTGCTCTTGTGTGTGCCTCATACTCCTTTGAGGCGCGGGAGGAGTTGGGGCCTCCCCATCCCCGGAGGTCCCCGGACAGCCCTGCCGACCCCCGGAAAATTACCCCGACAACCACTCCATCTTGTACACCAGGTTAAGGGATAATGCCAATTTCTCCATTGAAGCAACTCAATGGATCTCATCCTTTCTGAAGGACTGGCAAGTGAGAGTCGCAATCAACCTGGCAGAAGCGAAGTCCACCACACTCGTATACAGAGTTCGGCAGGGAGCATGCGTTTCCCCGTGCTTCTATAACATCTTTATGATTCCCTAATTTCAAATGCTTGAACAAGAAGGGATCATATTTGCAACCTACGCAGAAGATACGCAATGCGTTATCCCCATCTCTTGCTCACATCAAGAGGATGAAATCTATATCAATAAAACATACCTAAAGTTTCAAAATTGGATGGTGGCAAACGGCCTGGCCATTAATAGCTCAAAAACCGAACTTTTGCTCATAGGGTCAGAAGGTAAACTTGAGAAATTGGGTTCCACTTACAACAATTTCAATATAGACAATTGTATCATCGAGGTTATGAACAAGTTGAAAACCCTGGGCATCTACCTGGATAAAAACTAGAACAGGAAGGCCCAGGTGAATAGCTTGATTTCCTCCTCTTCTTATTTCATCAAACTTTTCTGCGTCCCCTTATTTCCGAAAACAATTCGGAGACCTTAGCTACGGCTATAATAGGATCCAAATTGGACTATTGTTGCAGCCTGTTGATGGGCCCACGTTAAGAATGATATCCTCTACAGAAGCTTTCAAGAAGAAGCTCAAGACTCTGCTATTCTCCTAAAATTCATCAAGCCGAACGTCTTCTCTCGGCCCCAGGGGAGATCTTACCGTTCGGGATGATTCTCTGTTGTCAGTTTGATGTATGAGAGTCTGCACCCCTTAGCCTTCGGTTACCTGGTGCGTGTTACAAATACAAAAAAAAGAAAAAAAGCGTGCTATGGTCGCTGCTGCTACCGCTCTAAATGGTTTCCCGCCGGACGATTGTCTGCCGTCCTTAGCTCGTATTCTTTGATGCACTCTGATACGCATAGTTTGGGACATTCTCGAAAGTAGGGATAGGAGACAGTCGTAGTGTTACACTTGGTCCTTTTCATTATGGCAAAGGTTACTCCGTCCGTATGTCTAGTGCTTTCACGTCTGACACTCTTTTGCACAACACTAAACAGAGTAGCATAGCTAGTTTACCTGATAACTGCTGGTCGGATAAGTCCCTATTGCGAAGCCAGTCTAGCAGTAGGCTCAGAACTGTCGATACGTCCCATAACTGTGTGTTTTTGGAAAGAGGAGGTGCGTTAGCTTTTACTCCCTGCATGAGTCTTACTACGGCTGGGTGTTCTCCTCTTGGTGCTCCCTCTAGGGGGTTGTGTCCCACTGAGATGGCTGAACTGTAAACTTCTTTTGTGCAGAAACTTTCCCTTCTTTTGGCTAAGGAAGCTAGAAAGTTGAGTACTTGTTCTAAAGGGGCAGAAACGGTATGAAGGTTGTGCTGGTCGCACCTTAAGCTCCATCTCTTCCAAGTGTTCTTGTAGCTCTTGAGCATAGTGGGGACCCAGGAGTGCTTGATAAGTTCTGCAGCTTGTCCCAAAATGCCAAGCAAGCTCCATCTCCTCCTGATACTCTGCACACGATCAGCGACAGTTGGTCGGTCCTCGTCAGAGGATCAAAGTTCCCTAGTGGATCTTGCTGGAGATCCTCTCTGGCAGGGAATACTCCTGGGAAATTCGTAGAACTGGAAACCAAGCTTGCAACTTCCAGTTTAAGGCTATTACTACCACTTCTGCTCTCTATCTCTCTCCTGATCTTTGCCAGTAATCTGGCTAGCATTACGAAGGTGGAAAAGTGTAGTGTATTGCTCCTGACCATGCCTGCAGAAACACGTCTGCTCCTTGGGCTTCCCGGTCTAACCCCCAGCTGAAAAATCTTGGTAATTGTTTGTTCAACCTGGAAGCAAATAGGTTGATGTTCTGGGGACCACAGAGGGCTACTATTCGCGTGAACACTTCCTTGTGCACCTTCGAGTCATTGGAGTCATGCCAATAGTGCAAATTCCAATCTCTAATACAGTTCTGCCTGCCTGGGAGATACTCTGCTGTAACAGAGATCTTGTGCTTGAGGCAATAGTGCCAGAAGGCCTTTGCTAGTTCCGCTAGCATGCTGGATCACGTCCCTCCTAAGTGGTTGATATATCGGACCACCGAAATGTTGTCCATTCTGAGTTGGATGCAACACTCCGCCCTGTCTCTGGTGAACGCTTTCACTGCGAACGAGCCTGCGAGAAATTCTAAGCAATTGATGTGAAGGTCCAGCTCTTTCTGGGACCATCTTTCACCTGTCTCCAGGTGTCTGCACCCTGCTTGCCAGCCTACTCTGCTGGATTCGATTTGATGATTAGTTCTGGCCTGTCTCCGAATATGGCGTCCCCGTTACAGGCTTCCATGTTGTGGAGCCACCATTCTAGTTCTGACTTTGCTTCTGGATCTAGAGGAACTCTTTTGTGATACCCTAGGCCACCTTGGAGGTGTCTGAGCTTTAATCTCTGCAGGGCTCTGTAATGGAGGGGTCTGGGGAATAAGGCTTGGATTGATGCTGCTACAAGGCTGACATTTCTGGCTAGGGATCGGAGTTTTATCACAACATTCGCCAGTGTCGCTGTGAGTTCTTTCTTTATCATTTTTATGTGACCTGGTAGCACCAGGGTCCCTTTCGTGGTATTTAGCAAGAACCCCAGGAACTGTAGATGTTTGGGGGACAGCTCCGACTTCTCTAGGTTTATAAGACATCCTAGAGAAAGGAGGAGGTTGGACGCCTATTGAGCCTACTCGATGAGTACTTGTTTGTCCTCTGCTAACCTTAAGATGTCGTCTAAGTAGACGATCATTCGAATGCCTCTCTACCTCATAGTCACTGCTACTGCTCTCCAAATGTTTGTGAAAGCCCACTATGTTGACGTTAGCCCGAACGGGAGGCATTTGAATTGCCATGTCTGACCGTTCCATATGACACTTGGGTAGTGTAAGTGTTCTGCGGCGATGGGAATTGTCAGGTAGGTGGCTTTCAGATTTAGTTGTACTAAACCATCTCCTTTGCAAAGCATGTATCTGAGGAGGTGTATTCCTTCCATTTTGAAATGCCTGTAAATTAATTAACCAACTGTTTAACTCCTTCAAATGTATTACTGGTCTCGCTTTTTCCTTCCTGTGAACCAGGAACATGTTGCTTGTGAAGGCCTGATTTGCTGTGCTGCATTTTATTGCGCCTTTTCTCTCTAGCATCCTGAGCTCCCTGTCCAACAAGTCCCTTTCCTTGCGGCTATGAATCGTTCTCGTCTGCTGATAAGGTGGAGCCCCAAATTCCAGGCGGAAACCCGTCACTGCCTGAAGTAGCATTGTGTCGCTTGAAAGCATTTGCCAATTTCTCAAGAATAATGTCCTGCCCCCGGGGGGGGGGTGTTAGGTTGTTACTTCTCATCTGATAGGGTGTTGGGGTGACGGTAGTATCTGCATCCTCTGCGTCCCCTGTAGCCGCATCCGCACGCTGGGAAGAAGGCTTCTTGACAGGATTCCCAGTATTGCGCTCTGGAGTTGTGAGCCCTTCTCTGTACAGGGAAGCGACCGGACGCACAACCTCTGTTGCGACCGGTCCCGGAAGAAACTCTTGTGGGCAAAATCTTTTTAATCAATGCTTGGGCTGTTCCAAGGGCAGTTTATGTGCTTACGAATCAGAAGGCAGACAGCTCTTTCAGCCCAATTTGCTAGGACCTCTGGTCTCTAGACCTTTCTGCTAGGTCCGTGATTTTTGCTATGGGTCGTACAAGTGTAGGACCTTCTATTGGCAGCCTCTCCAGGCTCGGTCCATACCTTTTCATAGGTCTCTGGCTGCTTTGGAGATGTCATCATTTTGGGGTGCAGCTCCCGTGTCTCAGCAACCTTGCCGGCAGTTCTGGTCTGGGGCATTCTGATTGCATCCGCAGCCTCACTTCCTTTTCAATAGGCTTGCGTAGCCTTTTTGTCATGTATTCTGGAACTCTGGGCGACAGGCACCAGCTATTCAAACTTGGGTGTATGATTGATTCGGTATCAAACCTATCTGTCAATTCTTCCTTGTGCTCCTCGAGATGTTTCTCTTTGCGCTTCCACTTTCTGCCCAAGGATCTTTGGGAAGCTTTAGAATCTGAGTTTCTAGATTCTGCTGAGGAGTCATCACCCCTTGTGTGTCGTGCCCCTGGGGAAGGGGGCAGGATGCTTGGCATGGTTGACTTTAGGAGAAAAGCATCTTTCAGCTTTTCAAAAGCGTCCACAGCCTCAGGAGGTCTCCTAGTCTCCTCCTTGTTATGACCCTGGGGAGTCAGCAGGGCTTTGCGCTTGCGGGTTTGATCACTCCCTTTACTTGTAGCCCTGTTAGTGGGCTGCTCGGCGGACGTGCTGGAGACTTCTTTTGAACCTGATTTCTTCATCACGTCCTCCGATTACTCCCGAGCATCCCTTGAGCCACTGCATCTGTTAGGGAATTCCCTAACACCCTCTTAAAACTGAGAGTCAAATCTGAATCTTCTTCTGAGTATATTTGCTCCTGACCCCCAATACTCCCCTCTTCTGATTCCATAGTAATGGTGTGCCACTGTGCCTGGATGTAGCAGGCTGAATGGCATGTCCTCCTTGAGGGGAAGGGTGGCTTATGGGATGTAAAGGTCCTGTTGGGAAGCATGGCTTTTCCTAACCTGTACACTTGAATGTCTATATGTATATTTTTTTAATTATTTTTTATATCACTTGCCCTTTAAACGTGCAGGCCACTAAAAGCTCTGACAGCTTCAGAGTTACTGCTCGTGAGGTTCACCTGCTGCTTATCGCTGTTCTTGCGAACGTGCTTCTTAATTTCTTTCTGTGCGAAAAAGCCGTTACGATCCTCTGCTTTGTTAGAGGAAAGGGCCTAGGAAAAGGGGGGGAGCCGAGTGCTTTGTGCATGTGCGCGGCCACTCGGCCCTTTTCAGGCTTTCCAAATGTAAATACAATTATACCAATACTGATACCGGCGTGCACCCGAAGCCCAGAGCACGAGTGAATTATTCACAGGCTAGGCTCCGCTCCGGTCCTATGTCTCACGCTGTGCACATGCGTGCACCCCTCGGGTAGAGGGAAAAGGCAAATAGAAAGCTGGCTTGTATACGCATGGCGAACTACAAAATCAAAGGAAAAATGGCTTTACAAGAGCTTGGGGGGTCGCGCTTGTGCTCGCGCCTGTTCCGCTTTATCTAAATCACGGTACAATTTGTTAAGGTACATAAATCAATGTCAATAGAATTTGTTGTCAATAGAGCTATACATTCCCACTTACGAGGAAGGGACCTAGACAGATAGTGCCTCATGGAACTAAGGAGGAGCCGAAGTTCTACTAGAGACACTGGGGCTCATGGAAAATGAAGTTTCTTAGTTTAAAAAAAAAATGAAATCATGTTCAAGTTTTTAAGAAAGAAAGTATGAAGATTTAAATCTGCTGAGGGGTAGAAATAAAGAAGAGAAAGCGTAATGCTTGCCTCAGGTGGTGTTATAGAATACTGTTGTAATGTGCTTATGTAAGTGTGGAATTCCACGGCTGTGGGATTCCACACTCTTTACATTCTGCGTTTTGTTGTCGTGTGAAAAGAGAGCCGTTACTGGGGGCCGTGAGGAAGCAGGGACGGCGCTTCTGGCTGTCTGAATAAACTACGTTAATCACTTACCTGGTGCCTTCATTATAACAAATACTCTTAGGTCTTTTGTAATATTTTAGTGACGCAATCCTTGCTGGCATCATGGAGGCAAGCTTTAATTGTGATTTTCAGAAATGGTGACAGAATGGACCCCAAGGAATTACAGGCCAATTTCTTTGCTGGATTCATCGAGTAAGGTTTTTTCCGCTTTAGTATTAACCCCTTAAGTGCCAAGGACGAGGGATCGCTCAAAACAGTAATTCAACCCCCGGGCTATGTGAGGGGGAGGTTCCCCCTCACTGCCAGGGGGCTGGATTACCTTCAGTTTCACCGCAGCAGTCCTTTTCATTGCAGCAGCCAGATTCTCCCCTTTCCAATGACACCTTTTGTGAAAGCATAGCTGCGCGCAGATAGGGCGCAGAGCGCTCAATCCGTGCCCAGCAATGCCCACTAGACACCAGGGATCTGTCTGAGAGGTGGGGGGTGGGGGCTGCTTACAGTAAGCAGCCTTCTTGCCCCCCAGCCCCCAAAGCATGGGAGCACATATGTGCAGAACCCTTGGGGCAGATAGCTGATCATCTGCCCCCAGGGAGGGGGACAAATTGAAAAAAGAAAAAATGAAAAAAATGCAACGGGGTGGGGGGGGCCACTAGGCACCAGAGATTTTTTTTTTTTACCCATGAAAGGGTTATGGCCCTCCCTCTCCCACACTAAGTGGAAAGGGGGGGGGGCACCACTTGTAGCCCTCCCTGGGGGAAGATTTCTACATGAAGGGGCCCACCATCCAATTGGAGGGGGGGCACCAGGAATACATGTGCAGGCCCCCCAAAGGATGGGGCCTGCAGGTTAGGGCCCCCATGGGGGCAGATGGCTGATCTGCCCCCAGGGAAGGAGGCAAAATGAAAAACAAAAAAAAACAAAAGGGAGATTTGGGTAGGAGCGGGGGGGGGCACTAGCTACCAGGGATTTATTTTATGGAAAAGGGGGTGCCCTCACCCCAAGGGGAACTGGGGCACCCCTTGTAGCCCTCCATGGGGGCAGATATCTGCTCCTAAGAAGGGGCATCTGACCCCAGGGAGGGCTGAATGAGATGCCCCCCTGCATTTGGTGTGGGGGGGAGAGGGTCACCCTCCATTACATTAGAAAATTACCTGGTGGTTTAGGGTGCCCCTCAGCCCCCCCTAAAGTGCAGCCTGCCATTTCCAATGTATTTCTTTGTTTACCAAACTTGCCTTGGTGCAGAGGGCACATTGGTGTGCCAATCTGGCCCCAGGGTGCCCAAACCTTATTGCCCCATCCTTTGGGGGCCTGTCCGACGTTTTGGGGTGGGCTTCCTCCCCCACCCCAAATGGAGTGTGGGGGGGCATCTCATGCAGCCCTCCCTGGGGGCAGGTATCTGCCTGTAGGAAGGGGCAAATTAGTTCTCACTGGGTGGGTGAGGTTCAGTAGACCACCAGGGATGACTTGCAACGGGGGGCATTTTTGGAAAGTATTGATTTGTTTTTGCCGGTGTGACCGTAGGTAACACATGTTTTGTTTACAGCTTTTTCTATGCGAGCAGCTGCAAAGTTATGTGAGTACTGTTTTTTATTATTCTCTGGTTAGGGCCCACTGTCAGTGGGGTGGGTGAGACTGGGGCTGGATTGTTGGTGGTGTGGTTGTGAATGGGCTGTCTGGGCAGATATGTTGGTGGGCTGGGACCCAATTGAAGGGGCAGGCCACAAATTGCCCCCCCCCCCCCCCCCCCTGCCAGCAGAACATTGGTGTTTCCCTGAGAGCGGATGACTCCCATGTGGGTTGTCCGTCTGCAAGCCCAGGCTGCAGCTCTGGCTGTGCTACGTTATAGGTGTCACCTCCGGGGAGGAATGGGGATCCTGCCGGGGATCCCTGGAGCTGCCGCTGTGCTTAGGGGACGGTACACCCACATGGTGCATGGATGTCCAAGACTGGGGACATCACCTCCAACCGTCCTGGAGTTGCGGCTGGGCTGCATTACAGCTTTTCCCTTCGGGGAGGTATTGGCTCACTTCCAGGACTCCCTGGTGGGGAGAAGCTGTAACATCTTCGGATTCCCACGGGTGTCTTCTTTTCAGAAATGCATGGTGTTCCCTATTTTCCTTGCTGGCTTTGACACCCTAGGCCCAAATCTGTAGGTTGCCCACACAAACAAAATGTGCTGTCCCGAAAGGCTTGGGGTTACCAGTGGGTTACCCTTTTCCTTTTGTGCCCCGGTAGGTGCACCCACATATGTGAGGTACCGTTTTCGTGGGGACACTTGTGGGAACTTGGGAAGGTATGACATCTGTTGTTGGCGATGTGTTTCAGTGAGTGAACAGAGGGAAATGTCTCTGAAATTGACTGGAAATAAAGACAATTCTCAGACATATTGCTCTAGCCACCCACCGAAACAAACCGCCAACAACCCATAGCCTACCTTCATGCGTCTTCACACGTGTCCCGATGAAAACGGTACTACACATGTGTGGGTGCACCTACCTGGGGCGCAAAAAGAAAAGAGTAACCTACTGGTAACCCCAAGCCTTTCGGCACAGCACATTTTGTTCATGTGGGCAACCTACAAATTTGGGCCTAGGGTGTAGAAGCCAGCAAAGAAAACAGGGAACCCCATGCATTTCTGAAAAGAGGACACCTGTGGGAATCCACAGAGGTCTGACTTGCGCAAATCGGCCCAGAATCTACTACCCAGAACCCCTGGCAAAGTCCACATTTGGGGGTAAAAAACACAATTTTCAGACATTTCACTCTGCTCACCCACCGAAACACACCTCGACCAACAGATGTCATACCTTCCCGCATTCCCACAGGTGTCCCGACGAAAACGGTACCTCACATCTGTGGGTGCACCTACCGGGGTGCAAAAGTAAAAAGGCTACACCACTTGTAACCCCTAAAGAGTTTGGGGAGACAACCTACAGATTTGGGCCTGGGGTGTCCAAGCCACCAAGGAAAACAGCGAACCCGAGGTCTGACTTGCGTGAAGTGGGCCAGAATTTATTACCCAGAACCCCCGTTAAAGTGAACATTGTGTTTTCTCCCCCCACCAAATTTCACACTTTGTCTGGGATTGTGGGTAATAAATTCTGGGCCACTTCGCGCAAGTCAGACCTCTGTGCATTCCCACGGGTGTCCTCTTTTCAGAAATGCATGGTGTTCCGAGTTTTCCTAGGTGGCTTGGACACCCTAGGCCCATATCTGTATGGTGTGCCTGTCTGGAAAAATCATGAAATTCAGCAGTCGGAAAAGACTTGGGGTTAGGGGTCTTTTAGGCTTTCCACTTGGCGTCCAGGTAGGTGCACCCACACATGTGAAGTACTGTTTTCATCGGGACACCTGTGGGAACGCGGGACGGAGGGCCATGTGGTGGTGGTGGCGTGTTTCGACGGGTGAGCTGAGTGAAATGTGTGGAAAATGGGGTTTTTTGGCCACATTTCGGACTTTGCCAGGGTTTCTGGGTAATACATTCTGGGGCGATTTGTGCAAGTCAGACCTCTGCGGATTCCCACGGGTGTCCTCTTTTCAGAAATGCATGGTGTTCCGAGTTTTCCTAGGTGGCTTGGACACCCTAGGCCCATATCTGTAGTGTGTGCCTGTCTGGAAAAATCATGAAATTCAGCTGTCGGAAAAGACTTGGGGTTAGGGGTCTTTTAGGCTTTCCCCTTGGCGCCCAGGTAGGTGCACCCACACGTGTGAGGTACCGTTTTCATCGGGACATGTGTGGGAACGCAGGAAGGTATGACATTTGTTGTTTGTGTGGTTTTCATAACGTTTTGACCCATTTGCTGGTGCCCTTTGTCACACAATCCTTTAATTTCCCAAATGTGGCCTACATTTACTCGCTGTTTTAGGCACCATACACTTTTGTAACCTGCACAAGTCACCTACCCTTGAAAAGGTCTGCCTGTGCTCTTTCAAAAAATGTGTGCTTTCCGTTCCTCAACACATTGGTTTTCCTGATTTACACATGCTAAGTATGTCTGTTAAGGTGTAAGCATAAAACTCCTGTGTACCATGGCTCAGTGTTTGGCTTGTGGTATTGCTTATTTTGTGAAACACTACAAAAAATGTGTGCTTTCCTAACTGCAAGAGTCAGGGGAATGTAGCGGAGCATTGATTTTCTCAAAATTCATAGAAGCCATTGCCGTACCAAGCCACCATGTCTACCACATACCTTTGTTTTCGGTCATTTTCCTGCTTTTTCCCCAAACAATGGCATTTTCCCTTACCTAGTTGTTGCCCGACCTGCGCAAATCACCACTTCCTGAACTTGGAATTTTGTCTACTTTTCAGATATGTTTGCCTTTCTGTCCTCCAATTCGGCTTTCCTACCCTTTTCTTCCATTCCGTCCATGCATGCCAATTGGCAAAAATGGCCAAAATCGCCTACCTCTCACAAAACGGTTGATAACCACATCAAAATAATTGTTTTTCGTTTCCACTCAACCTGTTCTTGAAAGCCAGGAAATTGGGGAATTCAGCACAGCAAACCATTTGTTCCGAGCTCTTACAACGAACAAACCACAGGCTTCTTTGTACATCATTTTATTGGCATTTTTCGAAAAAACACAACATTTTCGCCCTTTTTGGTTATTTTCTCTCACCCCCATACAGCAACCTAGGATTCTTGGGTGGCGTTACGACCGCCTACATGTGGGGAAAAAAAGGGGCCAGATTTGGCTGAGATATCTCATGTAACAAAAAAGTTAAAAGGCATTGAATGGCTACATAGCGAAATCCCCAAAAAAGGCCTTGGCACTGGGGGAAAAACCCATGGCACTTAAAGGGTTAACTATTTATATGTTTTATTGTATAGTTCATTTATAACACGCTTAATACCAGCGAGTGGTTTCTAAGCACGGGATCGGGATTCAAACCTGTGGTGCACCGCGTTGTCTTGCTTCCAAGACTAATGCGTTGTCCCTGAGCTATCCTCCCTTATGTTCCTTATGGGTAACCAAGGCTGATGCCTGTGACTACATTCAAGCAGGCTTTAAAAGACAACTGAGGACATCACAGAATTGTTTCGTTTCACAGCTTTTAGCCGCCCAAGTTAACTAGACTGGCAGACCACTTTATTTAGCATTTTTGGATCTGTCACAGGCGGTTATAGGTCAAAGGATCGACTGCAAAGGGTCGAATGACAAAAGGTTCGAGTCAATAGTCTCAAACAAAAGGTTCGAAAAAAAAATGTTTTAAATATTTTTTTGTTTTTTGGGGGGTCCCCCAACCCCTGTTTTTGTGGTAAAAACCACTTTTTTTTACCTACACGGAAACCCAAAAATAAATATATAAATTAAAAAAATTCAAACCTTTGGCCCTATTGACTCTCACCTTTTGCATTCGAGCCTTTTGTAATCGATCCTTTGACTGGACACTGTCACAGGCGTTTGATTGTGTCGACAGATCCAAACTTCGGGAGAAGTTGGCCCTAAAGGGCTGTCTACCTTATTTACTCAACATATTGGTCACTCTCCATTCGGACACAACGATCAAATTTCGTTTGGACCAACAGGGTGGTTTTACTCGATGGATCCGGACGCAGCGTGGGCTTCACCACGGCTGCGTTCTTGCTCCCTTTATTTAATTTTTATATTTATCATCTGGCTATGGTTTTCTTAAATATATGTACTAACTCCTCCTCACCCCACAACTCTTTATACCTCCAATACATGGCTTGCAGAGATTACCTGACCAGTGACAAACCCCCAGTGGGCCTACAGTCTGTTTTTCTTTGCTATTAATACATTCCTCTTGTCATTGGACCTTACGGTAAACATGCAGAAAACAACATGTTTTAATTATGAGACCGGTACAGGCCATAGGCGCTAAAGTTCAGTTTCTTTCTAAATAAGACGTATTGCCAAGTATTTTAAATATCTAGGTGTAACTTTTCAGTCACCTCTACGTCTAAATTGGAAGTTTCTAACAACTTTTGTTCAGATGCTAAACTGGCAGTCGGGCAATGCAGAATCTTTTATCCTAGATTCGGACAGTTCTCTATTGCCCCACTGATTAAGTTTTATTCTCAAAAGATACTCCCGAAGTTAATCTGTGGGGCAGAAACCTGTGTGACGGAGGTGGAATGGGATAAAGTTGAAGCATTTCTTTGGTGCAGAGTCCTTGGTTTTCCCAGTTATTTGCCTTTTACTATCATCTGCCATGAATTTGGGTTGATATCCCTACCCGCTTGAAGCAACTGGGAGTTGATTCAGCTATATGCTAAGTTGTTGGAGCCACTGGCAGCATCAATATTTGAGAAGCTCTGTGACCAATCAGAGTGATGCTTGTAAGATCAGGTCAGTGCATTCCCAGGAGAGGGATCTGTGAAGTGTAAAATGTATGAGCACAATTAAATCAATAATAGAGGCCTATGTTACAATATCATCTTGTTTTTATCATTTTCACTTGGACATCCAAACTTTTAATATAATATACTGCCACAGTATTTATGGAAGCACCCTTCTTGGTCATTTAGATCTCCGTTCCTAGGATTTAGGATGAATTTATATGTAACAAAACATTGTGAGTGTCGGAGTGTTTGGTGTTGTGGCGCATCAAGAGACTCAGTGCTATTTTGTTGCACTGTATTGGAAAAACATTGCACTGCCGTTTGAATCCTGCATCGGAAGTCGCTTTTCATTTCCATCATCCTCTTCATGAAGGCATTGTAGTAGCAAAGCGATGCGGAATGTCAGAGTGTTTGGTGTTTGGCTGGTGGCTGGGCGCCTGCTCTCATTTTCTATTTCCTGGCTTCTACAATATTGACGCAAAAGTTTATATCCTGGTAAGGCACATCGTGGGCAATTTTCATTTGGTGGAGTGAAGTAATACGTGTGTGTACATTGTCACACTTAGGGTGGCCAACTCTGATAGTCTTTTGCGGGACACTTGCCCACAAGGCGGTGATGACGTCACGTCATTCACATTTGGGCCGCCCCTTTTTTAATGTACATTTTTTAATGGCTCTTAATTCCTGGCTTACTTGAAATGCAAATGGTTTGTCGTTGGGAGGTGATGGTCACGTTTTTTTACTGCAAACATGACCATCACAACCCCAGGAACAAAGCATTAGCATTTGAATTAAGCCAGGTGTCGGAGCGTTATAGCTCGACCTGTAGGCTCAAAAGGAGCCGGGCCTGCGGAGCCGCCCTCGGAAAGAAAGCAGCAGGGCCATGCTTTGTACATGCCCACTTCAGTTTGCAGAATGGCTGTGCTGGAGGCAGGTTGTCCCGACGAAAGTTCCTAATTCGGGACAATCCTGCGAAATCCGGGACAGTTGGCCACCCTAGCCACACTACAGACTGTGTTGGCGGGCTCGATCGGTTCTGAGCTTTTTTGCCCGGAACTGCTAACTACTACTTTCCATTAACCTCACAACCCAATTCAAAATGGCATCTCGGAACGTCTTCTTTCAAAGCGTCATCGCGGTAAAAGAGAACATCTGATCACTAATTTTTCGCAATTGTAACTGATCCGAAGATATCGGTTTACCAGGTTTAACAGTGCACTTCAAATCGATAACTATGAATTAACATTAACAATAAAGCGAAAATGGAAACGAAACTCGGAGGAAAATTAATTAGGCAATTCCTCTGGTTAAGAATATATTTTCCTGCCCGATCCAAATGGCGGTTTTCAGAACGCTATTCCGAACGTCATCACGTACTCACACAATATATTTCAGTCTGTGCTCAACCAGCCTTGAAAAAAAGCAAAAAAGGACGATCGCTACAAACACTGAAGTCTCAATCGTAAGACTTTCTAAGGTAAGAAGAACGCTCCCCCACTTGCAGTTCTGCTTTAATTATACACACAGACTGCTGATTCCACAAATTCGGCTGCTATTTATCCTAAAAGCACCTTACCTCTCCTTTTCAGAACCATTACCTGCTAAAGCATAGCACGAGGGAAACCACTATGGAAATGTGCAACATGACTATTCTGAATCCAAACTAGTCTCGAGATAAACAAATGGGCCAATACTGATGCGTAGCATTAAATTGAAAAGATTTTTCAAATAACTAGAGCATTTAAATAAAAGGTAAGACCGCTAACGATGTGAATACAATCACAAGAATCAAAAGGTAAAACGTCAACAATATGTTGAATTCCATTTTTAAGTATACTAAACCACAAAATGTGAGCTGATGCCTGATTCTCTTTAGAATGAAAACCAAAATTCATGCTAAAGGTTGTTTTACGGTATAAAAATGGGGTTTTGGTTTCTGTTTTAAGTTGTTACAATAGCATATGTACTGCAAATTACAAAAGCGCACTTTTATGTTTTTTCTAGGCATGTATGCATCTGATCAATGAAATTGAAAATAATTTCTTGCTAGAAACCCTCCTGATGAGCCAATTGACTTGGTGAAACACGTGTTAAGGGCAATATTATGAATTAAATACTTCATGACAAATGAATCTAGCATTATGAACATTTACCTTTCATGAGCAATATCAGAAGGTGCGCTAGAAGGTGACTAGCAAATCTTTGTCTACAAATGATGACACACTCGGCAGTCTGAGTGTTACTAATCATCACGAAGCAGCACCCAAACTTTCACCTAATCAAACAATATCCACTGAAGACCAGTTCGCCACCAATTGTATCAGAGACTGCAAATGTATTACCCTCACAACGTGTGTCTGTGTGCTGGAGCATCTCTGAGCTTTTCTGCTCTGATTTTTATACCGCATTCCTGCAACAACTCTACAGAGTGTCTCTGGAGTCCAACACTTTATTTTGTCCGGAACTTTTTACGTTAACTTTGCAATTAATGCTATTATCAAATACTGCTGCAAGGAATCTGGGAAAGTAGTGTTAGGGTTCCTTATCAGTGAACTGATAGTGGCCGTGGGTGGATTGCGCGTGACCTCTCTATCTGCATTTTCTACACCAAGCCTAGTTTATCAGTATTCATTCATCACTGCGGCAAGGACAGGTTTGGAAGCAGCATTTTGGGTTCTTTATAACGAGAGTGAATGCGGGCTGAATACCTTTGAGCTCGCGATTTGAACTTGTTATGCCTATTTTGTTATAAGAACATTTATCTATCACTGCTGTGCTTGAATACGCTAATTCGGAGGACCTCATTGACTGTGTGGGCTCCAATACAATCTTAGACGTGTCCATTTTGGCTCCAGTGGTGTCTTATGAATTCGCAAAGAGTTTGCCTTTCCTTGGGTGGCCCGAATGCTGTGTCTGTGCATGGGTCGCCTTCTTGTACACGTTGCAAGGGTGAGGTGATCTTGTACAATCCTGCCTCACTTATTCCTATAGACATTCGACCAGAGGAGGATAAGCTGGCCATCATTTATCATGGATCTCCTCCACTGGTGGAGGCACGTTCCTTCTTTAATCAAACGGGGCCAGGAATGTTAGTCTGCTCATCTCCAGTTTTAGAGGGTAGTTCTTTGGATATTAAGAACAAACTTATGGTGTCATCTCCTGATTTAGAGATTCATGAGGAGCCGATAGTAGGTGCTTTCTCTTTTCCTGTCTTTAATCGTACATTAGATACCACAGACTGGGGCCACGCAATGAACATGTATGAACTCCGAGAAGTTCGAACTTGTGTGAAAGAACTACTTGGCAAAATTAAATTTCTGGAAGGTTTCATTATGGCATTGAATGCCCCACAGACACTTGAGAAAACTCCTTCATCGAATAGTATGTGCACAGTTTCTGCTGCCACTCAAACTGTGGCATCAGGCATTCGATAACAACATGGATGGATCAGATAGGGGTGTGGTAGTTATAGAACAGCCTCGAGTGATTGCGCTCAATTCATTGGTAAGTGCAGCTTTGGTGCCTGATTCTGCTCTTTCGAAATCAACTATTACAAATGGGCTATCTCCTTCTGAACCCGTGAGCGGGGAAGCTTCATTAGCACCAACTATGGTTTGCCTGAGAAGAAGGAAGAGAGTTAAGCCACTGACTCAATCAAAAGAAGCCCTTATGAAAAATATCAAAGGTTCACTTAAATTACTGAGATCCCTGAAAGCTCAGACAGAAGTTTACTCGGAGGAGGATGATCCTCGCCGATTGAGTTGGTGTATTTGGAAAGGAGCTACGTAGAAACGGGTATCCTAACCCATCTGAGCGGTGTGTGACCACTGCTCCAGTGGCAGTGAATACAAAGTCTCTGATGACTGCCTACCTAAAACCTAAGTAACTTGACGTTAAGGGCGAGGAACTTAACATTTAATTTTTAGCTACATATTCCCATGCATTTGATGTAATTGAGACTGTTGTATGGCAAGAATGGGGTTTGGTTCTTGCCTCTCTACCTATGGCTGGAAGCGGGGATAGCCATGTGGGCCCAGTATCTCCATCATTGTTTTCTGCTGTTTCTACTAATCTTGATCCGACAGTGTGCCAATTTCTGCTTTGTGCAAAGCCAACTCTTGGTTCACCTATGGCACCTTTGAATTTTCTGACGTTGGCGGAGAGAAGGAAGCAGTTGCTTCCAGGAGATGTTGAGTGGTCGGCTGCCAGTGCCTGACAGACCTCATAGGGGCCCAACAGGGGGTTGAACATTTCCACTCCCAGTACGTAGTGAGGCCACAGTGTCAGTGTGACTGTCCTCCACCCAACCAGCTTCCTCTGTAGATTCTCTAAGGTATGTCTGTTTGAGTCGATCTTTTCAGGTTAAGGACCTCTATCCTTTAAATCGACAATATATATTGGCTTTGTTTACCCAAATACCCAGTCTTCAATTTCTACCATCAAAAGACATTGGGCCTCATTACAAGGTTGCCTGTCCGGTAACAGCGGTACCGGTAAGCTTGCCGGTACCGTTGTTACCGGACCGGCAAACTAAGAGGTCTGCTCGCGCGTGCCTTTAACCCCGTAAGGTCTGACCTGGCGGACCGGAAACCGCGAGCAGACCTCGACGGATGCACCGACCATTCATGAATGGTGCCGGTGCATCTGGCCTCCCCCAATGGGGAGTAATAATTACCAGCATCCGGCAATGGGGATGTACTGGGTCCGCCGGTGCTGGAATGACCCAGTACGTCCCCATTGCCAATAAATTCATGACTCCGGCTACTGCCGAAGTCGTAATGAGGCCCACTTCCAGAATTTTCTTCAGATTTTTGTTGAGTCGATATGGTTGAAATTGGGTTCTACTCAAAAGGTGTCTATAACATGCTTATGGCAGAAGGTGACCGTTTGTGTAACATGGGTTATCTGCTTTCAAGGGGTAGCCCGGAAGTGGTGTTGGTCAACCCTAACTTACTTGGAGAGGATGGACTTGGTGCAAATTTACATGAACCACTAAAGATAAATGTTGAAGCAAATGTTGGGTTAGTGTGTAACAAGAAATTCCAATTGCCAACTAAGCGGCAGGTGACCTATGATTGGTCCCATATTATTAATTTGCTACATCAACACAATTCAACAAAAAGTCACCCTTGCTGAACCTCCCCAATAAGACTTTTATCATGGAGCACAAGTGAGTTCACAAATTTGAGCACAAATTTGACACTTAGTACCCAAGCAGACTTCATTTGAATTCAGGAAACACTTATGTTGGATGTTCCTTTGCTTGATGGGTTAACGGTTGTACATGAGCCAGCAAGGAAAGGCACAAAGGGTTGTGCATATGGGGGCTTAATTTGTGCTTGGCTTGTTTCCTCAAATACTAAAATTTTGGCTATACAAGTTGCCCGCCCAGACATTTTGGGTTGTAAAATAACATGGTCTGATCCTGGGTTGCACAAAATACAGACATTCATTCTTTTAAATGTTTGTTAACCTACAAACAGTTGTTTTAACTGATTTTCTTGCAACGATTACTAATGTTTTTGAAGAATATGCTTTTTTGTCTGTTTGTTTTATTGTATTGGGCGATTTTAACTCCGAATGTTTAGATGCAAAATGGTACGGCTTGGTCTCTCCTAGACGTTTCTCCCAACCTGCTAGACTTCGAGGGCTACTGATCTGCGAATGTTTTGAGGCTTTTGATTTAGTCCCCCCTCAAAGGTAATTTTGGGATGTATATTCCGCCTGGTTATACTTGGGCAAGTGGTCGGCTTCCATCTACGCTTGATTTTGTATTTGTATACTCTCCTTTCCTTTCTCTTGTTGACAGTTTCTGTGTTAAGCCTCATGTAGCCAGTGACCACGCTCGGCTTACATTTAGCTTTGGGGCCATTGGCAGATCAGGGCGGGACCTACTGTCGATTGCTTTAATGTTTAATCAACGGAATCGTGCGGTTAGTTGGGTTCCCAAATATGCCCTTAAATTTAACTCACCTGATGAACAGGACTTGGCGCAAAACATCTTTGCTGAGATGTGCCCTCGCTCATTTTCTCATCTTCAGTCCAAATTAATTGGGCTTATACCAGCTTCCAAGCTCTCTGTTGGTAGTTGCCGAGAGTCTTCAGACACGGCTTTAACACTGAGGTGCGGGATAAGAAGAGAGAGTTGTGTTGTAAGATTATGGCAATTATTAGAATTGGTATCAATGTTCATTGCAAAATTGCTAGATGCAAACTTACCGAAATTGGATGAGGGGGCATTGAGCACTTCTGCTACAATCAGATGCTGAAGCGATGCTTAATTCTTTGACATCTTCTCAGTCGGCTAACTTCTTGAGGTTGGTGCAAGGGGGGCTCAGCAAGTCTCGTTGCAGCACCATTCTATCTCTGCTCATGTTTGGGAGGAGTTCTTTACTAAACTCTATGCCTTAGATGGATCCCAAGAAGGGGGTTCAATTAGCAAATTTGCTAAACCTTGGGGGTCTTGGCTACGGGCCCTGTTGGATATCGACTTAGAGGGTATTCTCTTAGCCATTAAAAAGGCTGTCATCGAACACTCCGGGCCCCGGTGGAACTAGTAATCTAACTCTTAAATCTGAACCCCTACTATGCAGCTGTCCTGCTGCAGTTGTATCGCAACGTGGTACAATGGCGTGTTTGCCCAGAGACATGGAAAGAAGCCACGATCGTTGTGATCTTTAAAAAGGGGGCTGGAACTAACCCATGCAATTACCGTCCAATTTCTCTTTTGGACTCTTCATACACAATCCTTTCAGGGTTTTTACTGCGTGCATTGGAGTAATGGGCGAGCTCTGCAAACATGCTGGACTGTAACCAGTCCGGTTTTCTTAAGTGCACTAATACAGCCCTTCACGGGTTCATTCTTCAGTTGTTTAAAAAAAAAAAAAAAAAAAAAAAAACAGGCCTTCCAGACCCAAACGCACCATTAATCTTGCCTTTCTTGATATTGAAAAAGCCTTTGACTGTGCTGATCGTAACAAGTTATGGCAAATGCTTAGGATGTGGGGTTGCCCGCAGGACCTCATACTGATGTTGGAAGTTCTACATCAGGATCTGAGGACAAAGGTAAGAATTGACAATTGGAGTTCTTATTCAGACTGGATCCCTGTGGCACACGGCTTAAGACGAGGGTGTGTCCTTGCCGCTTTTCTTTTTAATTTGTATATTTTTGGAATTAGGGCTGCATTAGAAGGCTTAGGGGTAAATCCCCTGAGGCTGGGCCATATTGTTATACAATACCTTCTTTGTGCAGACAATCTGGTTGTAGTTCATTACACCCCCATAGGACTGCAGAGATCATTGCTGAGAGCTCATACATTTTTTATGGAACTGGGTTTGGAAATCAGTGTGCAGAAATCACAAATTCTGTTCCTGAACCGTGAAAAAAAAAGTGTCTGGGAGATTTAATTTGATATGGCACATACACGGGGCACGGCTACAGGTTGTCTCAGAGTTTAAATATTTGGGAGTTATGATTGGCTCTAAAAGGTCTAAACTGTTGGAGTCAAATGCGCTGAGATTGAATACGACCACAGCAGTAAACCAATTGCGCATAATGGACAGGAAGTATGGGCGCTTCTCTTTGATTCCTGTACCGAAACCATAAAATCAAGCGATTGTCCCAAGATTGACTTATGGGGCCGAAGTTAAAGAGGAAAAAATTTGGAAGCGCGTGGTGAGGCTCGCAGGTGGTACCCAGCTTGCTGCTATAAGGCAAATTTTGGGCATTTTGTTATATAAGTTCAAATATAGAATGGAAAAGAATTCTGCTTCTGCGCTCTGTAGTGTTCCCTCCTGCATCTACTCTCTTTAAGGCTCTTAACCATTTGAAAGTGTGTTGTTTTTGAGCAGTGGGTGAACTCTGTTTTTCTGCTACTGGCTAGCAAACCGATTGAAGAGCTGGAGTTTAACCCAAATAAGGTAGAGAAGGTGCATTTTGAGAGGGATTTGATCATTGATCAATAACAGGGCAAAACTGGAGGGCTATAAGATATTTGAACGTTTCATAACTGACATTAAACCCCTCACCTTTTCTTAGACAGTTTTGGTTGCAAATTAAACTGAATCTCTGTTTAACCAACAATGTGATAGGAAGTTGTTCTGAGTTACCACAAGTGACCGTGTATGCCGTTGTAGGTTGGGAGTTGAAACTATGAATCATTTAATTGTTGATTGTCGAACTCTGTCAGAGCTCTGTGAGGAGAGTTTTGAAGGATATTTTAGTACTCGCCCGTTTTAATCCTGGTATTGTGTGGTGTAATTTGTTGAATGATCCTAATGACAGACTGTTCATTATTTGTATTTCGTCAAGTTGCTTTTAATTTTGTATGATGTTCACTTGATTTAGCTGTTTGTTATTATGTGATGAATTTTTGTAAATGTGTGTTAAGTTTGATTTGAATTAAAACACTATGACCACGGGGTGGAAAGAATATGCAGTAATTGCAAAATTGAGATTGAGACACTATGCCACTTGATAATATTTTGTGCTGCACAACTGTTGTTGCAAAGTGAAATGTTTAGTAAATGTATAACACATGAAGACATTTTATCTACTAATTCTTTTTTGGTTTAGGATTTTAACTTCGAATGAGATTTCATTGAGTATTGCGGTTTTAAACTTTGTAGCAAAAGTACTTGAAAATTGTGGGTTTTAACTGTTTGATAATTTGCATAATATAAAAATTGCTGTATTGAATAATTTGTGCATGGTTTTCTTTTTAACAATGTGTGCAATCAATAAATACAAAATTAGAATATATAGCGTTCATTCAGGACACGCATTGCTCCATGACAAACTTAACAAATTGATTAAGAGATGGGGGAGGAGGGTCGTAGGATATGGCTCCTCTTACTCAACGTAGGACGAGATATCTAGGGAGAACTATATTTGACAACTCGTGTTTGGAGATGTGGCTCTTTTTCCCAGGAAACAGGAGTAGCATACCCAAGTGGAGACTACGGGTAGAAGGACTGAGTGACCCGACATACAAAGAAAAGCTGGGTAGAGAAATTGTAGATTACTTTGAGATTTATGAAGGCTCTGTTGGAGATGCAGAGGTGGAATGGGACACATTTAAGTTGGTGGTGAGAGGCATGTGCATGGTGGTGGTGTACTTTGGGAGGATTACCTGGGAGGAGACAAGGCCCAGGGTGGTGAGGAGATCCCGGTATTTGTTCTTTGAAAGGGCGAACCCTTCGACGCTGCCTAAACAGGTAATGTCTTATTGTCATTATAATGTATCTGAACCAGATATAAAATATGTGGCGCTGGGCACAAGTAACACAAGTAACATAATATCTGAGCCAGCCTTACCAACAGAAAGACACTTCAAGGTATTTCAGGATAAAAACCCTGCTTGCTCCCAAAGGTATAATGGAAAAGGAGTCTAGAAATATTGCCTCAAGTAAATTGTCTTCCTCTGCAACAACGAATTCTAATGGTTCATCTTTATATCACTTTAAGGAAAGTAAATGTACCCCTAAAATCAAACAGTTATTTAAAAGAACTAACTTGGTTGTTGCGTTCTACAAGTCTCATGAGTACTGGGACAAGGAAGAGGGCTGAAGAGGCATGTTGTAACAGTAGCCAGGCAACGAAGCCTAACAGCCCACACCTGAAGGAACCTAAGAGGCATAAAATGCCCCCTCAGGTGCAGGCAATGTGGCTGGAGTACATGCTGTAGTAGCAGAGGCAGAAAGAAGAAGACACAGTGTTGGCAATCCAGGCAAAAGTGGGAGAACCAACGGGGCGCCCTGGAAACGTTGATGCAACAAATTTCACCTGCTTGTTCTGTGAGGGTCCTGTTCCCCCAAACGTGCAGAAGCTGCACAGCGGAAGGCATGCAGGAAGGCTGCTTTTCCACATGCGAGTCTGATTGTGGCCAATCTAACCAAGACTGTGAGCCCAATAGAAGTGTGCAAGCATTACCTGAAGCCAAGAGACTGGGACCAAGGGTTCTAGGTCATTGTTTTGGCTAACAGTTGGCAGTGCGATAGGCAAAGTTGGGGAAGGGAAATTTGCTGCTCATAATTATAATTTGAAGTTGACACAATCTATGTTGCCAAAATCTTTCAAGTTGTTGCAATAAAGGGTGGAGGCAAGAGAGCGGAGGAGTGAAACTTAGAAGGGACAGAAGAGTGGCGGGGAGGAGCCACGGCAGAAGAAGCAGGCAAAGCAGAAGGGTAAGATTATGGTTATCATGAGTAAAACCATGTTAATCTTACAGAGCAACTGCAAGGCACAATCCCATTACCCATTAGAACATTAACATGTGGTGAGAGTAGGGAAGATTAAGAAGTTCATGAAGAGAGAGAGTGAGTGAGCATCCTTTTAGGGAGATCATAATTCTAAGCCAAAACTTGAGACAGTAGGAGTTGCCAGTCGATGGCATTAACCAGCGTTGGACGCCTGGGTTAGAGAGGAGGTTTGTGGGAAGGTGAGAGAAAGAGAGGGACGGTCATAGGCCTCACAAAGAGTTCAGTAAATACCCTTGAACTGTCCTTGATGCTCAGTGTTTTCTGTGCTATTTGTCACACCTGGTTTATACAATTCAGGTGAAAAATACTAACAGAGTTGTAAGGAGTAGTTGCAATGTTATGCTTGCAGTCCCATGGAAGAAATGCATATGAATATTTTAAAAATAAATTTAAAATCACAGATAAGTACCTAGCCGATTCAAGCAAAAATGTACAGGAGCAGGTATGAACCACAGTGTCAATATTAGGAGAGTTTCAGGTAAATTCACAGTTCCATTGGAATGAATGGAAGAATGTTAAAGGGCCGCTGTTTGACTGCACATGCATATTCTATAACAGGCAACCTGAATGAAGGCCACAGGAGACCACAAAGAATTGTTCCAGAGGCCAGAAGATGGCACCAGAGGAATAAGCAGCAATAGAACTCTGTTGGAAATGCAGTAGAGCCTCCCCTCCAGGGAATCTCTACCATGGACAAGGTTAACACCCGCATGTGAATGTTATTGTGCATTTGTATAGCGCCTTATATACCATTGGTATGATCACAAAGCCCTGTAGGGTGAATGCCCTCTGGGACTGTAGTTTGGTCAGTTGATAGAGTAGGGTAGTAAATAGTGCTTGTGTGCACTCACTATGTGTGCAGCCAGTGCAGTTTACATGTGCATCTTGAATGGACACCTGCCCAAGGGCCCACAGGTAAGTACTCATCTTGGTAGTTTCTGTGAAAAATGCTCCAGTAGCGTGAAACAGCCGATGAATAGATGGATCTTTCCCACGGGTGCGGTTTGCAGATTTCTGTTCTCTAGGACTTGAACCCTGGGTCAATGAAGGTCCAAACAACCCAGTAAAGGAGCAAAGGCTCCTTCTAATGTCTCTTCCTTCGAGCCAGGAGTGAAAAATCCAGTGAGGGAGTCGGAGGAACATAAGAACATGGCATCTTAGAATCAGGGTGAATGAAAGAAGTTGGCATCAAACGGTCCCAGGACGAGCCGACAGCTGGTGGCACCCTCGGATGTCTCAAACTAAAGATCTGGCGGGTAGTTGAGGATTTAACCTCCTTTCTGGACTTCTGCAGTGACCTACAGCCAATTGAAAGACTGTGGTTGTGCAAGGGCCCAGAAAAGGTACTGGTAAGCAAACTTCATTGGGCCTGGATTTAACCACCAGAAGCACAAAACCCAAACCGCGATATGCCCAAACCAATGTACCGCGCCAGTATGACCTAGAAAGGGTTACAAATAGCTGGTATCTCTTTCACCAGGTCTGTAGACCTGCTTCCTCCTTGTTGCAAATCAGGAAAGCGAGTGCTACAGGGGCAGGAGAAAGCCTGAATTGGGTTAATAAAGGGGTTGGCCCAAGGCCAGCCAGCCAATCCCTAAAAGGATCTGAGGGTCAGATGATCATCCATACTGGTTGGCCAGTAGCACTGTCACTCAGCCTTTTCCACCCCCACAGAAAGTGAGAGGACTAGTACAGGGACATATAGTGGCCTAAACAAGTTATGGCCAATATGGCTGTTGCCAATGTTAGCTCTCAAAGAGCCCACGTGGTCAGAACAGCCTTTTTGGGATTACTGTGTGATCACCAAAACAAAAGAAAGCCCTGAAACACAAAATGGCTGAGAACAAGATTTAAAAACCTATTGGTACTGTGAAGAGCCAGGAATAAGATGTGGACACATGGGACTCATGGTTGTGGATACAAACTTTTTATTGAAATAATAATGGGGTTTGGGAAAGGCCTCACTGTCCCTAATCTCAGAGGTATTTCCCTACCTCAACCAAAAACTAAGGGTCTGCCTGTTGAGATTTCCAAAGCAAAAATGTCCTGTGTTCAAAATCCTGTGCCTCTCACAATAAAACTAGCTATAAGGTGCTAAGGAAAATGTCTTTGGCTTGAGAAGTGCACAAATGTTCAAGTTCGAAAATAGTTGTAAATCCAACATAAATCTCGGTAGGGAGAATTCTCATAAATGGCTGATTTCCCTTACCTAATGAGTCCCTCAGCAGCTTTGCTGGATTTCTAGGATTTATTTTTTTCACCTGGTAAGAGTGTGAGCCTTTTTCACACTCTTACATGTGTTTTGCTGTGTGTGTTTTTCATTTTTTGTGTGACCTTGAGCACAGGAGCCTCACCTACTTCATGGCCTCATATTTTACATGTGTGTTACACAGCACCTTCCCACTGACTCCATTTTCTGGGGCTGACTACTTTACCCCCTTAAAAGTTAAAGTTGACATTAACTTTATTTTAGTCACTTTAAACCACAGACCCAGTACACCCCATTTTACATGGAGTATTGGAAATGGTTAACTCTTATCCCTTTTTGTCCGTGTCTCTTGGAGCATTGTTTCGCTCCCTTTACATCAAGGCTTAGCTGGTGGCAATGGTAACTACCCTAACTTTTCTACCGCGGTTATCTTATAAAACTATGGTATTGTTTCAGGCTATTATATTAGCCTCGAACATAAACCCGCTTGATCAAATACAATTTATTTTGGCTCCAGCTGGGTTTATTCGCCATTTCTTTTTGTTAGTCTTTCTCGTGTTTTTCTCTGCGCGCCAAACCGGGGATGATTCCTTTGTTCGCCGTCTTTTCACGGGCTTCTGCACAGAAGCCCTCCTTAAGGCGGCTGAAAGTCTAGGTAGGCAGGATGTGAGGGAGGGATCTTCGGACCCCTGCCATGGGCTCCCTTGGTGTAACCCAAGTCGCACTCCTGTTTGATTGGCTGAGGGGACTGTCCTTGCCAGGACAGCCACCCTGCTGTGTGATTGACAGCCAGGCTGTATGAATGGGGGAAACCTGCATAAAAAGCAGGTCTCTGGGACTGGAAAGACAGTGAAGCCCTGCTGCAGCCCTGAATCTTCAGAATCCGACGACAGAGAAGATCCTCCAGGAAACTTCTTCCCTTGAGCTGGCCAGACTGCAAGCCAGGACCCCTCCTCTGGTTGAATTTGCTGTACAGAGCTACAGTGGGCCAGATAACCAGGAAGGTCGGACCCTGCTTGGGTTTTAAGGAGCGCACCTTTTATTTGTTGCTTTGCTCTTCTGCTAGTTTCTTCCCTGGATAGTGCAGGACCCTCCAGTCTTCCTACTTCTTGTCAGTCCGACAGTCGCTTCAGGAACCGTGAGCCTGCCGGAACTACCAGGAACGTCCACTACAGCTACAGCTTCCTCTCCATTTTAAGGTACTGTGCAAACCTGGTTGATCGTTTCGTTCAGCCGCGGTGAAAGTGTTTGAAATCTTTCTCTAATCTGAGGGCTTGTCCTTCTCTTCTCTTTCAACTAACTTTTCTATCAACCAACCTCGTCTGGAAACCGTGCCACGAACTCTACCGCAAACTACCCTGAACTGTGTGATCTTGAGCAAAAGACTTTTGACCCATTGACTTTGGCCTTAAGCCTTTTCTACCTGATTCTATCCCTGTAGTTCCTCTTGTTAAATTGCCCTGAGTACTTACCTGTTGGTTTGATTTAATTTCTAATAACTTTGTCTTTCCCTCCCTTTTTAAATTGCTGGAGTGCCATTTTGCTCCCACTTCATTTGTGAGCTTAACTTGTCTAGAATTTAAGGGACGTGGTGTGGTGTATTAAGAGTGTGATTTTTAGACTGCTTATAATAGTGTAATGTTATACAACTGAAGAGTGAAATAAATGTATGTTTTTACTTGAAAACCTTGAGTCAGTGTTTGCCTGAATCATAGTAATTGCTGTCCTTTGTGTAACTATCTGATACTGCTCACTTACTCTTGAGATAAGTCTGGCTGCTCGGCCATCGCTACCACTTTACCTGTGTAGTACAGGCTTGTACCAAAGGTGAATTTGTACTGTCACTTGTAGTCTTAATTGTGTGTGGTGTTCCCAAAGGGTACTGCATATAATTCTGCCTAACAATCTCCAATGGATAGTGTTCACAGTTCCAGGGGATGGCTTCCTTCCCCAGGTTTCTCTTCACCAAAGTAAAAAGTTCAAAAAGAATAACCAAGTTCCTGTAGCCCAAGAGGATACCCCTTCCTCTTTATGTTGCATTTAATTCCCAGGGAAATGAGTTCTCTACTCATGCATTGCAGTTCAAAATCCTAAGGGTATAAATCTTCCTTTGGATTCCCTTTTTAAAATGCCACAACTTGGGTGTGTCCCCCAGACTCGCACAACACCTGGTATACTCCACTGCCAGGTCTTTTGTACATATCCTTTCAAGAAGGGGTATTGCTCTTCCTTTCTGTTTTACAAAATTTCTCTAGCTTGCCTGGTATAATCTCCTGCCAGAACTTTCAATTTTACAGATGTGAGCCCCAGACTCGCCGTTCAGCTCGTGTACTCTCCTGTCAGGACTTTCAACACAACAGTCAACAGCTTTGGGACCAAGGTGTATTTAGATTCCCCAAGTTCCCCTTTTCATTTGGGTACTTGTATTTTCCTTCTTCCCCAATTACTGGGACTATGAAGATTTGCCACGTTGCAAGCCGTAGGGATTCACCTCCCACTTGTGCTTGCGAGTACCTTCTCCCACCTGGTGCCCCAGCCTTCTACTATCGGCTCACTGGTGCTTGAACGGCTTCCGTAGGTTCTCTTTCGGGGCCTGCTTCGCTCCTGCTCTCTCTCCCATATGGACGGCTCAGATCTGCAGCAGATGGTATGCACTGTGTGGCCCTGGCTTCCCTTGCCGGCACAAAGCTTACGCTGTGCTTCGTGCCCCTCGTCTGTGTCTCCGGTGCCTGTGGGGTTGTGCCGCCAACACAGACGCTGCCTTTCCTGCTCTGCGTTCCGCTCTTCAGCTTCGCTCGTTTCCTTCTTTTTCTCCACTGTTCCCTCGCGTCTCTGTGCTCGCTTGTCCACCTGTCAGCTTGGCTAACCCAGCGTAGGCTAGACGGTTGAATCAAAAGGTTGTTGCTCAGCTGTTCAATCTTTGAACTCCCGCAACTGAAAAGGGGAGATGCTCAGAGCCAGTCGGATTCCTCCAACTACTAGATGGCTTGTTTTGATTGTCGAGCAATCTTCATTTCTGGTTGCCCTCTTCCTCGTGTCAGTGTTTGTCATTAGGTTGGTTTCAGAATATTGGACACTGTCAAGAGGCGTTGTAGGTTGCTGAGGGGGATTATTACAATATGCATTCAAAGCATATGGCATGGAGGGGATATTCCTAAAGACATTGTCACATCCGACAATGTCTCACACCCCTCGCACGCCTCTTGAGGGTCGCCTCCCCTGCATGTGATCCTCCCTCAAATAGCCACCCCCAGGTTTAGAAATCACCTAGAAACACTTGTGTACAGGCGCGTTATATATGCCATATCCTATCATATCCGGTAGCGTCTGCCGCCCCCTGGCCACATGAGGAGAGGCTAACTCTGGGAAAGGAGTGATGACATCATCAGATTCATCACAACACCTTAATGGCTACAAAAGAAGGTACAATGGGGAGGAAGGATAGCTCAGGGGCAACCCGCTCATCTTGGAGCAAGACAGGTTTGAATCCCGATCCCGCACTTAGAAACTACTTATTAAGCGGGCTATAAATGAACAATTATAATTATAATGTTTTTTTAATGCAGTAAAATGGTTTGCGCCCTTGCTGAAGCCAAAACGATAGAATAGCTGTCACCAAACTACTCCCTAAAGCTTGTGTATGGTGAGAAAATCACCCGAAGACAAAAATGGGGGTGCCTGAGAGGGTATACACGCATTTCACCGCGGTATTTTTCATCGCGTGTTTTTTCATCGCCGTTTTTATTTCGAAAAAAACTCAATCGTTTTTTTTTTGGGGGGGGTTAAAAAATTAAATATGATTGTGGGTGTAAGGGATTAAAAAAAAGGGGGAGGTGCATGGGGGGGTAACCCCCCCCAAAAAACAAAAAAAAAAGAGTTTTTCGAGAAAAAAAACGGCGATGAAAAAACTCACAATGAAAAATACTGCGGCGAAATAACGTAGAACCCCTGAGAGGCAACCCTGGTACTGGGCAACTAAGGCATGGCCCAATGTCATATATCTTATATATGGTAAAAATGGATCTAATGGCACAGGGACTTAAGGAGAAGCCCCTCTGGCCACCAAAATGATTTCAACAAAACAAAATAGACAGGGGAGGAAAAAATGGCTCTAGAAGCCCATTGATTGGAATTCTTGCTTAACCATTAGGCTTCATGGCATTGGGCATTTCCTTGATTCCAGTTTGTTCATATGGTCCTTGCAGTTCTCCCTTAGGAATGCAATGGTCCCAGTTTACCGGGGACAAAAGGGACAATATCAGTGACGGAAATGGGCCTGGGAGAATAGAAGAACCTGCACAAGACTGATCCTGGAAATTTAATAGGCAAATGCAAATTATACAAAAGGAAAAATCGGTCCTGCCTCAGGACAGCAGCGGTGGTGACCTAGTTCAGCTCAGAGAAGCATACTGGTGGCAGCAGCTTCCAAAACCAAGGTTGGAGACTCTGGTGATAAACACGGCGCAGCAGTGATAAAACAGTGGTAAAAAGGCCTGAATTAATGACCCAGGAATGGAAGGCCTGGCCCAAACAGATGAAAAGGACCAGCAACAGGACGAAGGAAGACTCCAGAATGACACACAGCACACAAAATGCAAACACGAACGCAGGCAAGCTACCCCAATCGCACCAGTATGGCCATAATGGGGCTTAAAATCGGCTACAATGGTTTTATGAACCCAAATCTTCCATTTGTTAAGCAGACCTGCACAATTCGGAAAAAGCCAGCAGAACTGTGTGTAGGAACAGGGTTCCTGCTTATGTGTACCTATACTCACAGGGGTTGCTGCTGCCAGCCCACTAATCCCATAAGGGGATTTAAAACAAAGGTTTTGGTAGCCAACCAATCAGGTTTGCCCTGCCAAACATCCAGTCTCACCCCCACAGGAAGTGTAGTGTCTTCCCAGGGCCAGAAGTTGGACTAGACCAGTTCAAATCACTATAGAGGGTGCCATGTCGGGCTACAAAGAGCCCATGTGTGCACAGCATCCATTTTAGGTCTGCCTTGTGGTTTCCATGAACAAAGAGAACCCTTAAAACCAAAACAGGGGGAGAATTAGTCTTTAAAAAAAAACATTATTACCCTAATGTCTACCATAAATATTAGCCTCCCCCCAAAACCAATGTAGTGTTATACAATCAACCTAGAGCAAGAATCGGGGCATTAGGAAATATCTGTTAAGAGATTCATTCTCAGCCATCATTCTCTTGCAGCCAGCCATCCTAACAATAAACCTACTCCTTGTGTGAGGAAGAAAGGCATCAGCTGGCTGGGATTAAATTAATGTATACACCGCTCTTCACTGTCAAAAAAGGAACATCTCAATCTTGTGATACATATATCATGGGTTTTATAGACTGGTAACAGATGGCACAACAATGTATGCTAATATCACTTTAGATTTTAACATGTTCTTATTGGTAATTTTACTAAAATGTCAAAGTATCATTTGTGCCCCATTGGACAATAAACACTTTCTAGTCACAAATTTAAAAAATATGAAAAAACTGCTTTGAGTTGTGACGCATTTCTTCAGTGTTTTAGGGCATACTGTCCAAAGCCAGCTTCCCTATCCTTGCTTTCAAGAGTATAAGCCCGTTTTGTTTCTTGAATCACACTACAGAAAACTACATATTCTGCCATCTCACTGTTCCCTGGCTTCTGTCCCGGCAAGTTTGCACACAGCACTATATTTTCTGTGTTCTCAGCATTTTTTTAAATATCCTTGAAAGCTAAAGCTTATAACCATTTATAATGCCATGGCTATCTTTTGCTCACCTATGCACCAGAAATCTATATTCTGTGTTTAATGTTTGTGTGTAATGTAAGCATACTTATGTTTTATGTTGCCTTGAATATTTGTGTTTAACTACCGAGACAGACAATATTCCAGTTTTTTACGAAGTTGGACAGGAGAGAGGGGTATTGGCCCTAGCTACCATATTTATTTGTCTGCCATAACATAAGAGGTGGCGAAGCATAGACCTCCTCTACATATCCGTGCCCTAGGAGCTAGATGGGCTTCCATATGACCATACACTAAAAAACGGCGATAGATTGAGGGGGCCTCCTCTGACCTCCAAATCCGAAACCAAAAAAATAAAGTGGGGGGAAAAGCAAAAGGAGGATGGGTCCCTAAAAATGAGGCTACAGAACTCCAAAAACTGAAAATCAGTAGTGCTTTAGGCACCAGGGACACTATGACTGAGTTTGTGCACAGCAGTCTGATGTCACTGTTCCATTTAAAAGATGAGGAATTCTGTATTTTCACATTAGATAAGGTTACCTTCATTTGACATTCTATGGGCTGTAAAAAAGGGTCCTCAGTCAGCATAGGTTTGCTTGTTTCACACCATTATTCTCTGCCTTCTTGAGAAGCTATGAACGTTGGGGCTAGAAAAATTCATTCATATTAAATGTTATCTTAATGACCTGCTGACTTTTGATTTTATTTTTACCATTCACATAGTTGTCAAACTGACTTTCAAATGGCATACCTGGCAAGGTCACGCTATCAAATAGATTTCACCAGGATGTATGTGACAGCTATTCAAAATCGTAGCCATTTTCTTTATCGAATACTGCACCCACATTTCAAATGCGTTTGTTCCCTTCAGCGAGAATGTCTCTTCCCTCTTAGAAACATGTTTTCTAACTGCATTGCTCCATGAGGCTTTTGAACCAATGTTCACAGTTGTGCTACGTTTCATTTCTTAAAAGGTAGCTTTTTTGGTTGCTGTTGTACCTGCTGTGTCAGTGGGATTCAGGCTCTTGGAAATGTCTGAACATTATACAGGTTTCACAAAGACAAGAGTCCTTCATACCCAGCCTACCTTCCTCCCAAAAGTCTTTTATGTCTTAAATGATCACCAGTAGATCTCCCAACCCATATTCTTTCTAATCCAATCACTAGATTTGGAAAGCATACTCCACAATTTAGTTGTTTGCCATACTTTAAATTATCTTTTAGCACAAGAAAGTTTTTTCCATCTCCACATAGGTCATTCATTCTGACGTAGTGGTGTACATGAGAGGTACTGTTGCCGTATCGGTGGGTACATGCATTAGACTATAAATATTAAAATTAGAGAGGTGTGGCTGTTTAGTGGGGTACAGTGGTGGCTACACCCCGTCTGCACCATCTGGGTTGAGATTGTTAAGGTTGTGGGTTTCTCTTTGGTCGTAAGTGGGCTTTTCCTGGCATTGCCTCCCATAGCTCCTAGTGCGTGGTCCCCTCCCTGTAAATTCTAAGCGCTCCCTCTTCTGTCGGGTGCTAGTTAGTGATTAATGCTCCTACATCTCCAACTACAGTCCCTGTTCTAAGGCTTTGGGGGTTGGCTTAGCCCAATTTATTTATTATTATTTTAATTTTATTTTTTAGTTTATTCCGTCTGGTACAGAGTTGAAGAGCCAGGTTTTGAGTAGTTTGCTGAATTTTAGGTGGTCCTTTGTATTTCTTTTAGGAAGGTGTTCGAAGTTGTTGCTGCCAGGTGAGAGAAAGAGGTTCCCCCAAGTTTTTTTCTTGTGCATGGTTTTGGTTGCAAGCGGATGTCGTTGAGTGGTCTTGACAGTTGGTAAATGGTTATTTTCTTTTGTAGGAATTCTGCTCCTTGGCCGTTGTAGTTTCTTTCAATTCCTCTTGGGTTCTCCTGATTATTAGCCCTGGCTAGGCGATGGGCCTGTTTGGCCCTGCTTTGGCTGCGATTTCTCTTATGGGTCTGCTTACTCCTTTCTGGGGTCTTTTGAATGTCTGCCCCATATGGGCTATGGGTCTGCTGTACCACCATATACCCAATTTCCATGCTGCATCGTGTACCTTCACTACAGTGGCAGGATTTGGGGTTGTAGGCAGTCTCCTGGGCGTGCGCAGACCCGTTTCCTCATCCTGGCATCAGACTGCGTGGACGGCTGTTTTGCCTCGGTTCTTCCCACTGTCTGGGAGGAGCAGGTCGCCATATGTCTTGGTCTCAGGAAGTGGTTTCCTCTCCTAGCGGTCCCAGCCTTGGCGGGATCTCTGCCGCCAGTGAAGAGGCAGCCCTCTGCAGGCTAATTTGGGTCCGTGCCCACCACCACAGCGACTGTGTGGCTCACCCTTGCGGCTCCTGCTGAGGGGGTAGGACTTTCTCCTTTTTGCGGCAGCGCAAGTCAGCATCTCTCACAGTCGGCTTCCATTAGGCAGACTATTTTGAAGAATGTATTTGGCTTGGCTAGGGATTAGGTCCATCTATCCTCTGGCATTTGTTTGCTTTGGTATCTGCCATACGTATGTTTGGGATAGCGGACAGGATGTTATATTAAGAATCTGGTGCTCACGATGACTAATTTTCTCCTTTACTTCGCACATCCCTTCCCTACGCTTAAAACGTACACATCTCGTAGGTGTATCGGAATGATGCAAATGATTGGCTGGCAAAGCTAAGGGTCTTGTTAAAGTGCAGCCCAGCCTTTCCTTTGCATGCACTCTGCATTCAATCTTGTTGATAAAGATAATGCTCTCCAAAAATGTTCTGTCCTGTACTTTTTGGGCATGACATTTCATGAGAAAGGAGGAAAAGGGATGATGCACTAGAAATAAAGTGGTCACCAATTTGCGCTAGTAGTGTATCAAGAGCAATTTATGTTTGCACTGAGCAATAAAGATTTGGGTCTTTGAGAAAGTGTTTGTTTGGCTCCTTGCATTACTGTTCTTGTTCTCCATGAAATGTGTAGGATTACCTGCTCAGTTAAATTCTGCTTGTTACCTTGCAGGGGGTGGAGTTCTTCGATGAGAAGTTAAATTCCTTGTGCATGGCCTGGTTAGTAGATCATGGTAAGTATTATTGAAATGTGCTGTATGAATGAACAGGTGATCTTGGCAGCAAATGACATATGAACAAAAAAAAGAAAATAAAAGCGGAATACTGCTTCCTGGACGGCACTCTTCCTCAATCATAAAAATCACCCAGATACGTCAGAAAAGGATCTCCATCAAACGTCCTTTATTTGTTAAATGCAGTGGACAAGGCTTCTCATTTAAACACTTGTGCATACGAGAAAAGAGTCCTTCTTTGCTTTCCCTTGAGTTTCCCTCTCAGACCTAATGCGTGTTTCTCTGAGTGACATCTTGGAATGGTAAAAGGTATATACATATATATTTTACATCCAATGTGTTGCTTATAAAGATGTTACAAAATACCAACCAAGATACTCATAGGCTAATATATTATCCCCCTATCAATCGTATTTTTAATTATACATGATTTTGCAATATTTGGCGTTTTCCTGTGTTTTTTTCATGTGTTTTTTTGTTTTGACAACAAACATTGCAATCCCCAAATTGTCCATAATGACTCATTTATAGAGATACTTCCTTATCTTCTTCCCTTATTACAATTTCCATATATCTAAAGTGCCTCGCGCTTTCAATAAAGTGCATTGTGCAATATGTGTTTCCACACTTCTCAAACAATTCGTGCTGTCATAAGTCATGTATTAACAAGATAAAAAATATATGACCAACATTCTTTTGAGAGGTCACTTCCATTTAAGTTACCACAGCATAAAGTCTCAAATGCCATTACCAAAGTGCAATGTGCATTATAGCTGCCGATGTTTCCAATTTTTCCAAGTTTCTATTCCCTTGAATAAAGTGCTTAGTGCATGATAGCATCGTTTAAAATACTTTTGGCAACAAAATGTCTCTCAGTATTACAAGGGGTAAAAACAATCATTTTTCATCCTTAAAAATAGAATGCAGTGTGCATCATAATAGTCAATATTTCACCACCTCCACTGTTGCTTAAATGCTGGGTAAAGTGCATTATGCGTAACAGCAGCAGATATTCTGTGTCATATAAGTGACAAATGCTACAAGTAAAGTGCTTAGTGCAACACAAAAATCTTGCAAAGGTTTTCACTGATTATAAAAAAGTCTTCTTATCAGAATAAAGTGCTTAGTGCATTCAGTATATAACTTGACTAGGATGTTTATAAGTACCATGTGTGATAAAACACAATATTCATGACACAGTTTACCCTGGTTAATAAAAGCCTCTTTGCCCAAAATAAGGTACTTAATGCTTTCACTATATATGGTCACTCCTTAACAGGAGGGGAGAAAAAAAAGGGGACACATAGGGGACAGGGGAGAGAGGAAACAAAGGAATGGCGTATTTACCAAGTGTTTAAAAAAGAGCTGTAACAGGTTGAGAAAATGCAACCATGTTCCAACAGATGTGTTGATTTTAAAAAGCCTCCTACATGTTAAGAAATGTAAGGACTGTTATGTAAAACAGTGTTTTAAAAGAAAGTATATGACAAAGAAAAGCAGACCTAGAGTGGCCTCATGTTCTGGGATAAAGCATTCATGTTCTTATATCTCTTCTCTATTTTGCTTTGTGTGTTTTATTTATAGGCATAAGTCAGATAAATCAAAAACATCAAAAAAGTCAAAAAAACACTTTTAGTTTCCCACAAATGTATAGAGCTCCTCGTCCTTGTTGTGGCCATCTGGGTGTTTTGTTTGGTAATCGACAATATATTTACATTCAGTTTGTCTCAACCTCAGTTCTCGATTACCCCCTCTCAGATTTGGTAAGATTTTGTCTATACCATAATATCTAAACGATGAGACATCTCCATTGTGTTTTTCCTCAAAATGCTTGGCTAGGGGGTAGGTTGGGTCTTTGTTTTTAATCGCACGAAGATGTTGCAAGATCCGTAGTTTTACTTCTAATTTCGTACTACCTATATACCATAGGTTACATCCACATGTTATCACATAAACCATATAAGTTGTTACACAGGTAATATGTTTCTTGATAGTCACTTCCTTCTTAGTTAGAGGATGTATATAGTTCTTCAAAGACACCCCATATTTACAGGCCTTGCATTTGGTACATTTATAGAAACCCCCCTGATTGCTTAATAGCCATTGATTTGATATCTGTATCGGGGTCGAGAAAAGATTTGGTGATAGTTCTGATTGTAGCGATTTCGCTTTCCTGAAAGTCACACTGGCATTCTTCTGAATGTGTCCTGCGATGTCTGGATCTCTCTGTAATAGTACCCATCGTTTGGCCAGAATTTTTTGAATGTCTTTAGCTCCATTGTTGTAAGTTGTAATGAAGCGTATATTGTCAGATTTTGTTTCCAGTAGCTTCAATTCATTTTTCTCCTTATTTCTTCTGAAAATCTCAGCTCGTGTCTGTTTAGTACATTGGTTAAACGCACTATTGATAGTCAATTTCTTGTAACCTCTTGCCATAAAGTTAATTGCTGTAATTTTGGCATTTTTTTCAAAAGTTTTGTTTTCACTACAGTTCCTTTTCATTCTTAAGAATTCGCCATAGGGTATACTGTCTTTTAGGCATTTCGGATGTGCGCTCTTGGCATGAAGCAGTGAATTGGTACTTGTTGGTTTCCTATATGTTTCAGTCGTCAGTGCTTCATTCTTTACCAAGATCTTAATATCCAAAAATATCACCTCAAAAAGATTGTGCTGTTCGGTGAATTTCAAATTGGTATCATGTGCGTTCAAGATGTTAAAGAAAGCCATCCATTCTTGTTCACTGCCATCCCATAATATAAATAAGTCATCAATATAATGGCGCCAAAGGATCACCTTGTTTGTGTGTATTGATAATGTTTCCTCGGAGAACAGTTTTGCTTCCCAAGCCCCCATAAATAGGTTTGCATATGTTGGTGCTACCGTCGTGCCCATTGCTGTACCACACAGTTGTTTGTAATGTTGGCCGTCAAACATAAAGGCATTGTGTGTGAGACAAAAGAAAAGCATGTCCAATAACATTTGTGAATGGTCTCTAAAACTTAATGATTTGCTAGATAGAAATTTTTTGATGGCTTCCATACCTTCTTGATGTCTGATACATGTATATAGAGATATCACATCCAACGTTACTAATAAGTACCCGATCTCCATGGTATTAGATCGACTTGTTGGAGAAAGTCAGATGTATCCTTGACGTATGATGGCAGTGTCTGGACAAATGGAAACAAGAATTGATCTAGGTATTTTGACGTATTCTCCAACAGAGAATCAATAGATGCCACAATTGGCCTTCCCGGTGGTGTTCTTTTGCATTTGTGTATTTTTGGTAAAAAGTGGATTATTGGCAGTATTGGAAAGTCCTTTGTTAAAAAAGCCTTTTCTCGTGCATTCAAAAGGCCCATTTCGTGCCATGTTTTGAGCTTTTCATCATATTCCATCTTATATGACTTGTATGGATTTGCTGGTAACTTTTCATAATTATCCAGTTGTCTCAATTGGCGTAAAGCTTCTCCCTTGTAATTTTCTGTTTTCAAAATCACAATGTTTCCTCCCTTGTCTGATGAACGTATAACAATTGTTTAATCTTGTTTTAAATTCTTTATTGCTGTCCGTTCTTTTGAGGTTATGTTGTGGTACATTTTCCTTTTAGCAGAGGCCAGTTTCTTCAGATCGTCTATAATTAGATCCTCAAAAAGGTCTGAGTGCCATATTGTTGGTCGGAGGAATAAATCTGGATTTTTTCTTTAAAGTGCTCGGTGCTGGCATGTTGGTAAGGAGATTTTCCGGTACATCGGAGGACCATTCCAAATCAGATGTATTCATGTCTGTCTCATCTTTGTCTGCTTGTAATTCTGATAAAGTGCGCAAAGCTGGTATGTCTCTAATGGTAAGGGCCGATGGTATTTCTGATTCTAAGTGACAGGATGTATCGTTGATGTTTACTCCTGCAAAGAATTTTGCCAGCCTTATTTTTCTGATGAATAGATGTAAGTCCACTCTGCATTGCGTATAATCAAAGTTGGATGTCAGACAAAAGGATAAACCTTTGGACAAAACTTGAATTTCTGTGTCCGTTAATATTCTTTCTGACAGATTGACGACTTGTGCATTTTGAGTCATCATTATTGCTTGTTTCTTGATCTTCCCAGAGCGTGTCTGCGGGGCTCCTGATTGTCCTCTCTTTTTTGGATTTGCCTTGGCCCCTTCTCCCCCGTCTGTTCTTCCTCTTGTGTGTTTCGACTGATTCCTGCCTTGCGTGTTCTTCCCGACCTGGTGCAGGAGTTTCATCTCCTCTAAAAAATTCAATCTTGGTAGGGGTTCATTCGTACCACTTGAGGTCGAGATATCCGTGGATGAACCTGCGCTCGTTTCTATCTCCGATTCCTCATCTGATATAACTGCGATCGAATTCTGTTTTTGGTTTTGTATTCCCTTTCTGATGGAATCATATTTTTTAGAGAAGGTGTAAATCCTTCCACTGGCATAGTCCTCTTTATCACGTAGAAACTTCCTCTGTTTCCTTTCTTTTATCTCTTCTTCATACTTGTTGATGTTTTTATCCATCTGTACTTTAAGCTCATTAGCTGTTTTAGATTCTGCACCCATATATACACTTGATTCCAATAATTCTTTTTCTTTCAGGGCCTTTGATCTGTCACTTTTGGCGTATTTCACCAAGGTTGTTAGCATTTTAAAAGAACATTCATTTGTGGCTTCTCCCCATTCCTGTAACATTTGTGGGTCCGGATCTTCATATGTTGGAATAGTCAAAATTCTCAGACCCCTTGGTATCCGTGTATTGTCAATATAGTTTTGCAAGGATTTAATTTCCCACCATTTATTTGTTTCTTTTTTATGCAATTTTTCCAGTAGTGCCATGGACTGTTGTATTGATTTAGATTGGCCAGTCTGTACTTGTGGCGTGCTTTTCTTTGGATTAATACTTTCACTGAACAAAGCGGAAGCCTCCGCACCCCTGCTTTGCTCCTTGTCCACCATACTCTACAATATCTGTAAAAACGTATCTGGTATGAAAACGGTGCAAAATATTGCTTTTCCCAAAAAGAGAGAAAAGCCCTGTTTTTTCTCTGGCAAAGTCCGTGTTTTAGCCACGAAATTTCAGGACACCGTGTTTAATAACTGGATGGATAACATGCTATGTCATCAAAGCTTTCAAATTGCAGAAATCCGGGAATATTGTATTATATGTACATTATTAGTACAGATTTTGTGGAAGACATTGTCACACGTGCAATATGCACCGCCTACCTTACAGATACCTCCCGTGTCCTCCGACTCGAATGGCGCTGCTGTAGAACTATGCATGCACGGCTTCTCTGTCCTCCGTCAATTCTGTTCCCTTTACTCTGCGAAACGTTGCTCTGATGGGCATCTGCGTCGCTGATCCTCAGTAAACAAAAACGGTGCTTCTTTCCGACTTGCTTGCGACGAGCTCAATCCTTGATTTGTTTTCTCAAAAAGCATTCAGCAATGCATGGGTGCCCGTCCCATACGCGGTCGGTCGCGTTAATACAAGAACAAAAAAAAGAAAAAAGCGGAATACCGCTTCCTGGACGGCACTCTTCCTCAATCATAAAAATCACCCAGATACGTCAGAAAAGGATCTCCATCAAACGTCCTTTACATATATATATATATTATACTGGTGCTTCAAAATTGTGTACAGCTTCTAGCTGCAGCAAGTTTCTGGTTGCCTCTTATCAAATATATGATCATTCAGGTCTTTACAAAAAAACGATTCACCTTATTTGACTGCCGATTTCCTTTACTTTGAAGGCGTGGGACAGCACCTGTTCGAAATCCCTTTTCCTTTTGTTGATAGCTACAGGGCGAATTACTAATTTTGTTGACAGAGGTCAACTAAGAAGTAGGCAAATTAACTTTTTTCACTCAGCTTTTCACGGACGGTCACTGCACCCAAAAGTATCTAGGTTAATAGCCTTGCCCCTCTTCACTCTTTATCCTCCAGGGTTCTAAATTAGGATTGGATAATCAGGGGCTACAAACAGCTCCTGGGTATCCAGCAGTAAACTGTCACCAGGAGCTAGCACTGCACTGGGTAATGAGGAGCTAGTACATGGCGTAACACAAATCTAACTTCCACATAAAATGCAATTATTTATGACCCCCTGGCCCTCATTACAAGTTTGCTGTTCTGGAAAAAAGTGCCGATAACAACAGTTAACAGCACCTTTTCGGGACCAGCAAACTACAAGTCTGCCGGTAGGTTTAGTGAACTACCGGCAGGTTAGGCCTGTTGGCAGTTCACTGTCCCTACCGGCAGACTTGTAGTTGACCTGCTGGTAGTTCAGGGCCCTACCAGCAGATTTTTCACTGAAGCACCCGCACCGTTACTTCAGTGTTCCCATTCCTGTGTATGGGACTCCACAGGAATGGTACCTTACCATTCCGCCGCCGCCCGTAATATCCCATTATTATCGGAATATCGGGCGGCAGAAACCGTATGGTGAGTCTGGCAGACTCGTAATGAGGGCCCTTATGCTTTAAATGTCATAAAGGTATGTCTGAATGTTTCTTTTTAGATTGTCCCAAATGCACAGTTAAGTTTACATAGTTGTGTTTCTTCAGCATCAGTTGGCCAGGGGAGCCAAAAGTAGCTCCTGGTGACTGAGTTTTAAGGTACCCAGGCTCTTCTAGGCTATAAGCAGGAGCTAAATCTAAATAGCTTCCAGCTCCCCTCAATTTCGAACCCTGTCCTCATAGTTTGTTTTTGGGTCTTAAAGCATTAATACAGTGTAATTTCTACATCCATTGTTGGCATAATTACTTGGGATAATTAATTTAACAATGCTCAGTTTATCTACCTAAAAAAGGATGACGAGGCAGAGTGTCTCCAGCCTGGATTTTAAACTCACTGATGTTTGCACACACTTCTATGAACATCTTGGATGGGTACAGTTGGCACTACGTTAGGAATGATCCAAGAAGTAAAGTTCCCAGATAGGGGAACTCCCGTCCCCTGCACACTAGCTAATGTCTACGTTAGGAATGCTCATTCGAGCACAGTGCACGTTCCAATATGGTCTTTAGTGACAACTGAAGTCCTGAACTATACCTGTGGGGGGTGGGGCTTATATGTTGAAGTTTGCGTATTGGTTTACTGACCATTTTCCGGGTAAGCAGACATCCATGGCCTCATCTGGGATGCAACTCTGCAACAGTACCTCTGAGACACATTCACCTCTCACAGGTGCTGTGTGCCAAAAGCCCCCCAATTCCACCGTGCGAGTCTGCTCCAGTGTGTTTTGAACTGGTTTGTGGCAGAATACCTACATTCGTAATAATGGGATTACGCTTGCAGCCTTACATGTGTTGCCCCTAAAGGGCTTCTCAGTGTTAAAATAAAGTCCCGAGTTCCTCAGCTGAACTGTTTGCTTTGTGTGACAGTTAACTGATAAAGCCGTATATTGTCATAGTGTCAGCCTGCCTCAGATGATTTCATAACAGGTGACCCAAGACCAGATCTGACCAGATGCTTGATTGACATCTGGTATTAGTTTTCTGTATTCACAACTTGACTGAAAGCCCTGGAAAGTTTGTATGTTGGATCCACCAGTGTTTAGATGTCCCCCGAATGCTTGATAAGAGGCACTGTCCTGATAATGAGCTTAGTTTACATTCCGTTCCCAATTTTCCAAAGTAATTTGGTAGTCTACAGCCGTATGTGGGCTAAACCTAAAATGAGTCTGAATGCAAAAGATGATGGCAAGCAAAAGCAGCCTGTTGACACTTTTCCGCTGCATCTTGCTAAGCTCTGTCAGTGTCTGCTGACTGATTGATGTTCCCCCTAAACTCTGTGAACATAGCTGAGTTGAAAGTCTAAAGGATCCTCTGTTCCTAGACAAAGCCTTGCCTCTCATCCCTGTGATGTTTGGTAGCCAGTGAAAACCTTGTTGAAAAGAACAGTGCACAAATAGAAGCTGTTGATTCAACACTGAATGAATGTGTTGCCGTTTTGTACTGTCATTGATCATATGGGGAAAATAAAACATCTAATACCAAACCGGTAGACTGTGGCGTCCCACAAGGAGCCAGTTTCTCCCCACTTCTTTTTAACCTTTACATGAACTGCCTCTGTACCATGCTCTCCCAAATGGGTATATTCTTTACGAACTTTGCTGATGATACCCAGCTGGTCTTAGAACTTAGTGGGGATTACGACAAGGACAGTGACATGCTCTCATCTCTATATAACATCATAGAATGCTGGATGAAAGCAAATTGGATGTGTCTAAACGGCTCTAAAACCGAGCTCATGATATTCAGTTCCACACAGGCCAGAAGAAAATTGAGTCCAATCTACTCCTCATTTTCCATTAACACCCAAATACCGATCTCTGAAAAAGTGAAGACCATAGGAATATACCTTCAAGCTTCATTAGGCGCTGAAGCCCACACAGCTTACCTAAAGAAAAACGGTCAATATCACCAGATATTATTAAAAAAAATCAGACCTTTATTAGACCAAAAGAATAGCATGACCATCGCTAGGGCTACAATACTATCCAGATTGGATTATGGTAATGCCCTACTTCTAGGAGCAAACAGCAATTGCGTCAAGAAATGTCAAGTGATTCAAAATAACGCCATCAGGACCATCACAGGAAGAACTTGGAGGGAACACATCACTGGCGAAAGGAAGGCCCTCCACTGGTTGGCCATGAAAGAAAGAATCACGTTTAAATCTCTCACGATGGTTCACCGTTGCTTATACGGTAATGCGCCAGCTTACCTTAAACACTTCAACTGGTATGCCCCAACTAGGCGGCTTAGATCCTCTAATACAGGCCAACTGCAAACATTCACAACGAAAAAAGCAGCATGGACTTGGAAAAGCCTTTCCGACTCTAAGTATAAAAAAATGGAACGAACTTCCCACCTCACTGAAGCTCGAGTCCAACTACATTTAATTCCGTAAAAAATTGAAAACATTACTTTTCAATTAACTCAGCGGAACAGGCTAAATCTCTTTGAGGAAATCGGTCAATTTACTTGTGTCCTGTTTATCGCTATTCGTTGTCCTGTCTTCTTGTCAGCGCTCTGATGCCCGTGGGCTTTCAGCGCTTTACAAATAAATAAATAAAATAAATATAAAATCTAATGGTGAGACACGACGAGTCCATGCATAAACAAGAACCCTAAAGTGCACGTTAAAATGACAGTTTTTGCGTACCATGTACTGAAGGCACTGAAGGCACAACAAACGTTAACATACGTTGTCTCCATATTTTAAGTTATAAGCAACACTCTCTAGCTTTGGCAATGCTTCTACATTTCCAGAGTTACTGCACAGTATAAATAGCTATTCTGCGTGCTTTGTTTCCCTAACCTGAAGTTATGTGGCTGGCTAAAGAACTCATAAATCTTACTTCCTTGAGCAGATGCCTCACTCAGGCTGAAGTGGTATGTATGATCCTTATCTCGCCTGGGTAAGCAAACTGATGCACATTTAGGCTTGTTTTTTTAGTTTGACTGATTGTTTAATCTCTGTATTATATGTATCTGTTAATTTTAATGAAGGGCTTCAAAAAATGAAAGTATTTGATTTTCCAACTTCCCGCTTTAAGAATGAGAGTGTGCCATAACCTTTATCAGTGCACACTATTTAAGCACTCTTTAATTTTTCTACATTTCTGCAAAAAACGGTGTTTTTAAAACACTAATATCAAATACACCCATGCTGTTCAGAAAAATAGGATGCAAAAGCACCATCACTCATAGATGGAGCCCAAGGCCTATTGTTTCAAATTAAAAGAACTCTACAAATCTCATCGCAACTGAGAGGAGTCCATTTCCAACCTGAACTTTGATTAATGGGCACGGTTATCCTTTTCTGTCAGTAGACTGTTCCAACAGTGAGCAATAAGGCTGCAATGTATAGGAGTTTCAAACGTCTGCCTATCCTCTGCTTCAGCACCTTCTCGAGCGGGAATTATCTTGTCCTCCATAGCCTAGAGCACAGAAACGTTGCCAGAAAGAAATGCTACATACTTTAATTAAACACCCATCTGTAAGAAGAAAACCAAATAGAAAAAATATGCAAAACCCAAACCTGTGCAAAGAACAGAGAATGTGCAAGGAAAGAGAGAATGAGGCACTCTGGGTGAGGTTATGATGGTTAGCAGTGGATCAAAGGATCAATTTTAAGATTCTATGCTTGGTCTATAAATGTCTAAATGGATTGGCACCTTCCTATTAGGTTGATAAGAACCCTTACTACTGCTCCAACAGATAACTTCTATCTAAGGACAAGAAAGAAGTTACTCGTGGTCCCACAATTGCGGTGTGTTCTTAGGGGCAATAGGCGATTTTCAGTATTTGGCCACGTCTTTGGAATTCACTTCCCCTTGGTATAAGAACAAACCCTCAAAACCCATCTGTTCCAATGGCCTATCCTTCAGTATGTACCTAGTAAACTATTAACTCTGTAAATGACGATCTGCGCCTATATGCAGCTGACCCTACCTGGAACACGTTATAAATAAAATTAAATGTCAGGTGTGAATGGCAATTTCAATGACCACAATGTTCATTTAAAAGGATATGTCTTGAGGAACAAGATTCAAAAGTGACCAAACCAGTCATTAAAGACCAGGAGCCAGTTATGGGACAACATTACCTTCTGGGCGGTTCAACAGCAGCAAACCAGGCTCTTCAGTGCGGTGTCTCATTGTTCTAGTCCGGGAGCGGTGTTGAGGGGTCAAGCAGGAGTTTTTTGCGGTTCGAAGGGGATACTTGAAGGGCGGATTGTGAGGGCCACCATAGGCCGTTCGGCACGACTGAAACTGCTGGTGAGTGGATGCGCTTTCTAAAGGGATTGGTTCGGCGAAACACTAAGGGCAGCGGATAATGAGGGCCACCACGGTCAGTTTGACGGTCGAGCAGACAGTAAATATGCTGGAGACTGGATGTTCCGAACGGGATGTGCAGTTCAGTTCAAGCAATTTGATACAGCATATGATGGTCAGGGCTTAAGGATCCACAAGGGTTGTTTCGACTGGCGATGAAGATCGGTAGCGTAGATTCTGGCTGGTCGAGGTGCGGTTTGGATGTGGCATGTGCATCAAAGAGCTTGTAGTTCGAGCTGAGGCAGTGACACACTCGGCTAGTGCAGTGCAGCAGCAAACAGGTTTGAATGTGGAGTTCGAAGAGTTTGATGAGTGCCAAAGGCCGCTTCGGCGAGTCCAGGTGGAACGATGCGGTTGAACAGGCCAGAATCTGTTTTCACTGTGGTTTGACAGCAGGAGCTGCAGGGATCGCGACAAGTGAAGCCATTGCTCCAAAGAGGATTTTTAGGTGGGAGTATTTCACTCCCTATTTTTGGAGTTGGAGAGTAAATCTAAATTCAAGAGAGTAAAACATTAGTTTTTTTCCTTCTCAAAGGAGTAAAACCTACCTGACATCCTTTGAATGCATGCATAAAGTTAAGTGTTTTCAAAAACATTAGAAACAAAACCAATGTTTCTGAAAGCTTTCTGGATTCAAATAATGTATTACACCAGTGGAAAACAATCTCTCACAGAATAATTTCCATCTTCATCTTTATGATACGTGGACACATGATCTCTGTCAAAAACCTGCTACAGATAGAGAACCAGCTAGTAGCTAGTTACATTGGGCATTCATAAAGTACCTACCTCTACCATCATTACTTCTCAGCTAACTTACTGTTGTTTCCTGCCACTACTTCTGTTTCACAGTGTTTACAACATGTGTTTACTCTCTTCTTGCCATTGCTACTCTCTCACACTTTCTGTTGCTCTACCTCCCACAACTAAGACTTGCTATTCCTCCTGTTATGGTCTGTTGCTCAGTCACTCTTCCCCTCCTTTCTCTGCATCCTATAATTGTGGTTTCTCTCATCTGTGTTGCCGTCCTCATTGCTGAAACTCCTGTCTCTCTTGTTCATGTCCACCCTCTTCCTCTGTCATATTCTTACTCTAGCTTTCTCTCCTTTCACATTTTCTCTGTTGCAGTCTCTACAGTTGATGATCATTTCGCCTGTTTAGATTTTTTCCATTTCTCTCTCTCCCACCTGCTGTTCTGTTTCTCCGGTCTCTCAATGTTTCTTTTGCTGTTTTTCTATCCCTCGCTCATGTTGCTGGATTTTGTGTATCCCCCCTCTTTACTGTTATTTGTCTGTTTCCTTACTCTCACTTTCTTTGCTGCTATACCTTCTGTAGCTTGTTGCTTTTTCCTCCTTTCATTACTCTTCCTTCTGCTTTGGCACACCCATTATGTTCACTGTTCTGTCTGTCACGCCCCAACCTAATCTGTTACCCTGTTTCTCTTAGGTTCAGAGTTCTTCCTCTCTTGTTCGTTTATTTGGCTATTGCTAGAGCACAATTGAATATTCAAAAAGCTGAAAATGCTGTTTTCATTTACAAGTCTAGCTTTGGTTGAACATTGGCCGCTCCTTTTAAATATAGACAAACCACCTGCTTTTGGGAGTTAGGCTGAACGTTTGTCTCAGCAGCTGCTTTACCTGCAGTGTATACCATTATATAATGTAACAGCCCTGATGAGACGCTTGTGTTCTGAACAAACATTGAACACTCCCGTTGATAAATGGACAGCTGGGGCAGCTCTGCTTTTTTACTCACACATCTCTTCTGCTGAAACACCAACTCACGAAGCTACGGACAGGATTGTAACCAGCAGGTGAAACATTGATCTAGGCAGTAGGATTATTAACCTACTTAGCTACATTTCCTGGCATGCTATTGACTCTGGAAGGCCCGTCGGGTGGTGGGGGCACAGGCAGAGTCTCATTTAAGGCCCACGTCACTTGACTAGCTCGTCCCAAGCTCTAATCCTGTTTGAATTGACTAGCCTACACATAAATCAGGACATTTATAACAAGGATGGTGCCTTTGAAACAGGGTAGGTTTTTGGTAGGTTCACTGACAAGTCCGACATGGGAGAGAGAGACATGCAAAGCCCAATATTGAGAATCTTCTCACACTGTCCACCCTTATAGAAAACACCGACTGTGGAGAATTGAGAGAAGAGCTCAGACACTGTTCTCCAGTTTTTGAACACATGCTGGTAATGTGCCATTATAGCAGCTCTGTTGAGAAAATAAGGTACTGTCGCAACATATATTAGGCTTAGTGACAACTGTCGGTATGATGTCACAAAATATGCATTAGTCGTGCTGTGAATAGTTGAAATTGTGCCATGAAAACGGTATAGCAGTTTAGCTCAGAAATTGGCATATTGTGCCTGAATATATAGTACAGCTGTTAAGTATTGGTATGATCCTTCACACTCAAAGTATATATAGCACCATTCCTATTCATTTAACAATTATAAGCTAGTTCTGCTGTGAGGGGTTTATTTTGTTCCATTATAAGTATCGAAGAAGACAGCGCTACCGAAATTGGATTAAATCCTTTAATTTGATTCGGGTACAGGATCAAGCTGAACAGATGCTAAAACTAATCTTACAAAAAGATAGTAGACAAATCTGGGAGATCCTCAACACTGGTAGCGTCAAACATATTTACTCAATGTCAAACGGGGTAAATGGGGCAAGTTGGGTGGCGCACTTCACGAACATATTTGACGATCACAACTGTATTGAGGTCCCTCCATTAATCCTAACTGCTGGAAGATGGAATGTGGCAGATTCAGAAGAAGATATTGAATGGGCAAGCCAGAATCTAAAGTCCTCCAGGGCGGCCGGTCCCGACGGCATATCAAATGTGATGTTGAAAACTCACAGTTCCGAATGGGCCAACCTGATGAGTATCCTTTTTGAAAGAATTGCACTGGAAAAAGTGCTGCCTGAATCATGGGCAAAGGCGGTGGTTGTGCCGATATTCAAAAAGGGTAATCGGGACGATCCCAACAACTATCGCCCGATTGCCCTTTTGGATACAATTGGGAAGGTCTTCGGTTCTTTTCTTCAGAAATGACTTGCACGCTGGGCTGAAGAGGTCGCAGCGGTTGACTCACGTCAAACACGTTTTACAAAAGGAGTGGGAGTTGAGCTCAATCTGGTCCTTCTGAACTGTCTAAAATTAGACACTCTGATGCGGAAGAGAAGGCTGTACATTGCCTTCATAGACCTGAGTGAGGCATTTGACAGCATCAATCGTAATCTTTTATGGAAGAAACTGCACGCTTGGAATTGTCCAAGCAAGTTGCTGTCTCCACTGATTGCTCTACACTCTAAGACATCCATCAGAGTTCGGCTAAACGAGCAAGGCGACCTATGTGACGAGATTTTCACAAAACGAGGAGTGAAGCAGGGTTGCCCTTTAGCAGCCCAACTATTTAAGTTCTTCATCTCAGACCTGCCATTGACATTAAATGACCTAAGGGTCTTCCCCCCCCGTCAGTAAATGGACACAAGATAAGTTGGGCTATCTATGCAGATGACATTGTGCTCATGAACTCCACTCCAATTGGACTGCAGCGATTGCTAAATGCGCTACAACGCTACTGTCTGCAAAATGACCTACGAATCAACATCAAAAAGTCAAAGATCATTGTGGTTGGACAAGGTAAACTAAAGAGATCAAGTAAATTTGCCTGGAAGATAAACGACAAACTCCTTGAGACATCAGATAGTATCCGATACTTGGGTGTATTGTTCAACACCTCTATACGAGAGTGGGATTGGACACAGGACCTGTTGGTCCGCATGAAAATGTTTGCATTGCAGGGGGCAAAATTGCACGCAGCATACAGAAGATTTTCCTTGAAACCAATCCTAACATTTTATCTTCAAAAAGTAGTTTCTGCGATAACCTTTGGGAGCGAAACTAGCTGGAATATTCCACAAGATTTGTGGGATAAGCTTGAAGGGAAATTTTGGCACAAAGTTTTGGGATTGCCAAATAACTCTTCAATTGCGGCAATACGATACTAGCTATGTATCGAGTCTCTTTATGGAGCCGTTCTGTGGAAATCAATCTCCACTTTAAGGAAAATGCGGTTGGAGGCAGTAGTAAAACCGTATGAAATTCTACACTCAGTCTCAGAGCATCCATCTGCCTTTCTACTGAAGGAGTGGGAGAAAAGATTACTTCTCATATTAGACAACGCTGGCGTCTCCTTTGAGACAGTACTACTACGTCCTCAAGTTGCAAAAAAGAAAATTCGATTACAAAATTGGATAATAAACGAAGAGTGCCGAAACAAACTGGCATCCTCTTTGGACCTTGGAAGCGCTCTAAACAAACTGGATGCAATCCCCAAATACTTGGAGAAATTCCCATCATGCTATCATCGGAACATGTTCCTGCGACTGCGTCTCAACCTTTATAAAACAAGGGAGATACAGGTGCTGAGGCGTGATCCGCTTCTACAGACGGCACAGTGTCGGTTCTGTAAGCAAGCGACAGAATCTGTGCGGCACCTAATCTTGGATTGCGAAGCAATCACAGCACATCGTGGTTTACACTTAGCACACTTTGCACCTCTGTCGGGAAACATGAATGCTTGGTGGTGTTACTTGATTGCAGAATTTAATACTCGGCTAACTTGTGCAATAATAAACTTTATGGATGCTCTGAGGATAAACAACACGGAGTGACATTTTTGACCTCATTTGGCGAGGAATTGAAACTGTAACTAACTAAAAGTTTTTTCTTTCTTTTGAATCAAACTAATGTTACAAAAAAATAAATGTTTAAAAAAATAATAAGTATAAAGGTCCATCAAATAAGTGCTGGTACATTTTCACACTTCCTATCCGTGTGCATTAAACCTTAAGTGGGGGAGGGATTTTTTATGTTTAGTTCAGACCTCATGCCCAGCCATTCCTTTCTCTCGCTCTTTCTCTTGCTCTCTTTCTCTTGCTCTCTTTCTCTTGCTCTCTTTCTCTCTCTTTCTCTCTCTCTCCTGAGATTACAAACAATATTGACTGGGCCCTTTCACGCAGGCGCAAGCAAAACAATATTTTAGAAATATACAAAACACATCTTTAGATTTAACACCAAAAGCCTTTCCTAATCACAACTGACCAACTGCTTGTTGGGCGGGAGTAAGGCGGGTTCTGAAAACTTTTAACACCACACAAAGCTCAACACATGAAATGTCTAAGAAGCTTCTGAAACAAAGTGAAAACAGAGTGAAATGCCCATGCAGTTCATTGCTAAAATCGAAGCCTTTCTCAACTTTGCAAACTTGCTCCAGTCCTCCAAATCAGGCTCAATGAAAATATCCACTATAATGCTTCTAAAGTGAAAAAAACATTGTCACTTGCAAGTCACACACAGAATCTGGGAAGTAGACAAACCTTACCAACAATAAAAGTATTTTCGATATAGAATTATCAACAGAGCGGAGTGTTAAACAGAGCATGACTCATCCTTTTTGTTGTCAGCAGTGGACTCCATGATTTATGGGGGTGCTGCCAAGAATAGCCTTCATAACTCATATGTATGGAAAAAAGAAACGTGACATTTTCACAAGATTTAGTTGCATACAAAGACTTGTTACTCTCCTTATCTGGAGGGCTGATTGTAGTCCTTGTTCTCGGGCTCCCAAAGCAAGAGAGGCTGGTGCACACTTTCAGGGGCCCTTCACCACAATGAGGTCCTGGACAGTAGGGTAACTGGCAGAGACGCAGGCCTTGTCCCAGCAGCAGGTTCACCCCTAGTGTGGGCTGGGGATGGCCCGGGAACAGAGCTTGCCAGCCTCTGCATTGGACACTCAGTCTTCACCTCACTGGTGGAGGGCTTTGGGAAGTCCACTCTCCCAACAGAGGTCCAACGAAATTCTTCCTTAGGGGTTTGCTCCAAAGTGAATCTGAGGAGGAGTGGGAAACGCCTTCTTTTAAAGGCAAGAGTTTACAGGTGATTGGACCAAAGCAAGCCTGCCTTAGGAGTTCAATCCCTGTACTTGCAACAAATGGACTTTGACATCACAACCAACATGCTTAGTGCTACAGGAATTAGGGAGACAAGAAGGAAAGATGGAGGCAGAGAGAAGGAAGATGGTGGAACGTTCCTCCAGATTTAAAGGGGTCCCTCTGTATATAGTAATCCCACCCTTCCCTTCACAATAGAACCAAAGGCCCCTTTGGTGTTCAAAACCCTGATGTGAGGCTACTCCCTTTGTAAATGGATGTGCCCTTTGATTCCTGTTCCCATGACAGCTTCCATGGAATGGCTGTCCCTCTGGGGGAGGGTCTTACCTGCCCTCACAAAGGAACAGAGGGGCAACTGCCAAGGCTTCTGCCCTACTGGCATCAGCAGACGCTGTGGCTGGGCAATACACATAACCTTTCCACAGCTGAACTTGGCTCAGAGGGATAACACATCTATGATATTAAATTGATGTGGCTTGGCTTAATGAGATGCGGGACCCATACCTTAAACACGGGTATGGTTTATATTTACGGTCTAGCGCGCCACCAGAACAGCATTCTCAGAGTTATGTAGTTTTTGCTACAGGGATGCATATCTTAAATGTAGCACATGTAGCTATCAAATGGTCACCTGTGACCCCTGAACCTGCTCCGTCATGCGAGAGCAGGTGCTGCAGATCAGGCTACTGATGCAGCAGGGCCAGGTGTAAACTATGCTTTTGGCATGGAGCTTATGAAGGCAAGCAGAACCTGATTCGCAGGTTACCCTTTCTGAGAGAGAATTACCTGCATCATTTGTATTAATCTAATTAAAATAAAAAAAGCTAGGGCCTCTACACTTTTGCCAGATGCCAATCACTCCCACAGGGCTCATTCTGAAAATCCATGTTAAGTCAATCTAATCTAACCCAACTTTTGGTGACCTACTGCACTTGGTTTCTTAAATATGCAACAACTTTCCTCTCGCAGGATGCTGTATTCTTAATGTGTGGTGTATAATGTATGTATAATTTGTGTTACTATGTGCTAAAGGTCTGGGGATTACTCAGACTTTCATGTCCTTGCATATTGGACCTTGATTATTATTTTTTAATTTTTTTGCGTGCAAAAATGTTTATACAATTAGAGAAACACACATCATAAAATATTTCAAGACATCTCAAACAAACATGCATTTTTAGATTAAAACACATAAAAATGACTTGTCTACATAAAATTCATATTTAGACCTAAAACCTAGTTGTCCAACTATCATGAATATAGCCACTGTCCTGGTGTTGTCTGACCATGAGCAACATCTCTCTTAGCCCTTTCGATCTTGCCCCAAGCCCTTACCCAGACATGGAATGCAGCTGCTGTGATCACAAGAGAGTCTGACCCAAAGATTGAGTTCCAGAAATGGTCTGCCTGCTGCATTTTAATCTTAGCATACCCCTTCTCATATTCCCTTGTGAGTGCTGGATAGTTTGTGAGTATGTATCTCTGGGATTCCACTGAACCAGTACACGTGCAACATCGCCTTTCGACCCAAGGGATGATCTCCCATGCCCCAGTATTTTCCAGTACCGGGAGAGTGTTTAGTCTCAGTGAGAGGATGAATCGCGTTAAGGCAGGGGTGCTAAATTTTGTGAGATAAGATCTTGGTGAATTCCTATCAAAACCTTGGTGGGGCTAGGTTGTATATTTTCACAGGGTAGCCAGATGGTTCACCCCTAGTGCGATATCATGGAATCTGGTTTTCTTGTCCAGTTTTATCAGGTGAAGGTCTAACCAGGTTTCCGGAGGATTTTTAATTCCCAGGTCCTCAAAGTGTTGTGCCACCATGTTCCCCAATCTTATACCAATTGCTGTTCTTACATTGGGTTGAATGGGGAATTGTGAGGCTCAGTAACGTCAGCTTCCCAGCATCACTAGGCCGTATTTTTCCCACAATTTGCAGGCCGCAACCTTCCAGAGTGATAGCAGTGAAGGCAGCCGTAATTCAAGGTGTACTGTTTCTACTGGGACACTAGATGGAAGACTGAGCAAAGAGCGCAGTATTTTTGCCTGTAGCTTTGGGAGCCAGTCTATCAAATGTAGTAGATAGATTTCTAGCACATATAGGATGCTGGGTACTATCAACGGTCTATATACTCTGGTCTTGGTCTCCAAAGAGTGGCCACCATGGGTGTCGATGATCTTTTTCAGCACCAGCCATTTTATCAATACTTTTTCTTGTCACTCCCTCCCTCAATTGAGTCTGGGTCAATTTTGCTCTAATCATCATTCCAAGATACCTATATTATTCCGTTTGTTCCAGAGTAACCCTCCCTAAGTTCCATCTAAATGAGGGAGCCCCATATGCTCCTCTCCCCGCCGTGAGGACTTTGGTCTGTGTGCTATTAGGGTATAGCCATGTTCTCTGGAATAGGTATGCAGGGCCTCTAGCGAGCGTTGAAGGCCCATGGCCATCCGATCTATAATAACGGTATCATCGGCATACATTAGGCAGCTCAGGACTTCCGTTCCAAAACTGGTGGAGAGGGGGGTGGTGATTATGTGCCTTCTCAAGGGCTTGTGCCTGCTCTGCTGTGTATAGGTTATATAGCAAAGGGGCTAGAGGGCATCCCTGCTTGAGACCTATGTTAGTCGAAAGGGGCTTTGTTAGAGTTCCTTCCTGAGACAGTGTGACCTGAACCTCTTTTTTTCGGAGTACAGTGACTTGATGAAGTATAACAATGAGGGCTCTATTGCCCATCTTACTAACTTCTCCCATAAATTTTCTCTGACGATGTCGAATGCAGCGGTGTAATTCACAAAAGCGATCTAGAGTGCCGTACCGGGATAGACATGGGTGTCTGTAATCAGGGTCATCAGGGCCCATATAGAGTGGGTTTTTCCTCATCCATTCCTGAAACCAGTCTGGTGGAAGGGAACCAGGCTTTCTCACTTTACCCACTCGGCTAGGAGTTCTAGCAGTAAGGTAGCAAAAATATTTGCGCCAGGGTCCAGGCTTGCCAATAATCTAAAATGTGATGGTATGTTATGAGGGACCTTCTTGTGCACTGGTATGAGTATGGAGCTTCTCCAGCTCTTAGGTAGGATCCCTGTTTATATGGACGATGAGGGATTGCAGTAGTTGCCCCCACAATGCAGGATCACTCTTCATAACTATATTACAAAGACAGTTTGGCCCCATTGCCTTTGAGGGTTTCATCTTGACTAACAGCCCGTCTATATCAGCTCCTCTTATGTGATTCTCCACCTCTGTATCCCTCATTGTGCTAGCCTCCATTAGGTCCCTGGGCTCCCTGTCCCGTCTAAAGGTTTTCCCCAACAAAGAAGTCCCATCGTACCTCAGTTACCGCACACACCTCCAGTGCTATGCTGTCCATCCAGTTGCTGCGAATGAGATGACAGAACTCCTTAGTGTTGTTTTTTTTATCAGTTTATCTTTATATCTCCAGGCAACTGAGTGTTCCCCGTATTTGTAGTTCTGCAGCCATACTTTGTACCTAGATTTGGTCCTTTTCTGTAGTTCTCTCTTTTCTACCAGTAGTATTTTCTGGGATCTTTTGATTTTCCTTATTATTGAATTTAATTCCCTTTATGACTTCAAAATTCCAAGTTCAAATCTAGGTCTTATTTCTCCCAAATGTTTGTCAACCACTTGCTGTCTGGTCGGGCGGTATTTGGCCAGTATATGCACCAATCTCTTTAAGTCCAAGTTACAGTTACCCAGGATTTCTTCTTCGCTCTGACCAAGTGCTCGAACTGCTTGGCTAAAATGGCAAATCTGAGCCCCTGAACAGAATAATCTGTTTCCTTGCGAGTTTACCTGGGGGTTGGCTGGCCCTGCTATGGTGGATCTGTCCATTTTTCCATTACACTTCATACTGAGTGTAGCGTGGTCACTGCTTGCTGCAGGGAGTATTGCAAACATTGGGGAACCTCTCCTGACGGTCGTGTTTACAAAGGTGAAATCAATACTACTCTTGTATGTTCCATTTGACCATGTTATCTGCGCTTCCCCAACTGCTACTACCAAGGGGGAGAGTTCAAACTCATCTCGGGCCTCTCTCCAGGCGCCTGCTCTAATTCCCAGGCCTTCCTTTCTCCTTGAACAAATAAGGCCTGTGTGATTATAAGCACAATCCATGTTAAAATCTCTAGTCAGAATGATGCCCCCCTTAGGAAAGTTATGACTCAAGTTTCTGAGGGTGTATAGCAAGACTTTTCTCAGGCCCTTCGTCCTCTACCTTTCCGGGGGGTCATATAGAGTTATCACCAGTGTGGGTCCCCTTTGCGGCCAAAGGTTGCTTACTTGACCACATATTTGGTTACTGTGGGGAGTAGCAGTTTTGTATCCTGTTAAATTCAGATATGTTTTTGCCACGATGCACAAACCTCCCCCTCAGGCGGCCCCTCTCAGGTTGTTTTGATAGGTTAAATAGGATCGTTAAACCATCTAGCTCAAAGCAAGTAGTCAGCCAAATCGCCCAAAGACAGAATAGCTCGACCCTCCTGATCAATTCCAGCGGTGGCTGGTAGTTAAGGAAGGAACGAAAACCTCTTGTGTTCCAGGAGGTGAACTGCCAGTCATCTGTCCTCATTCTTTGGCAATGGAAGCTCTTCTGCTGAGGTGTGCGATGTCTCCTGCTTTCACCTGCCATGTTTTGCTGATCTATCGCCCTCCAGGGCCACACACTGGGTTTCTTGAACCCCTGCATGGTGGCTGATCTTCATTTGAAACACACGCATCTCGTGGTTCTTGGGGATCTTAATCTAAAATGTAATCAACCTACAGCTCCGGCTTTTGACTTATTCTTCACTAGTCTGTTGGACTTCGATCTCCCTCAACTGATACTACCCTGGATCTGGTATTGGCTAGTGAAGCGCTGCTATCTCTTCAAGCAGTCGAGCCGGTTTTGTGGTCCGACCATTTCCTGGTGGCGTGTAAATTCAAAGTTGGCCGAGTACCTGCTAGGTTTCCCCCTCCACGGGTATGGTCACGTGGCTGGCGATCAGGTGATTTGTCAGGCCTGTTTACCTTAGTTAAAGCTAAGTGCCAAGCGGTTCCTTAATCTCTCGCTACTGTCTGGGCTGCTCGTTGAAGCCACAGATTATATTGTTCCTCGACGGCTTGTTCAACCTCGTCGACTTCCCTCTGAACCATGGTTCACTGAACATCTCAGAGCAGCTAGTCTTAAACTAAAACAACTGGAGGGCAAATAGCGCAAGGCATATGACTGCAACCTTAGAGCTGAGTACAAAGCATGTTCAGTGGCCTACTTTTTGGCTATAACTTATGCTAAGAAATATTATTTGCCCAGATAATTGAGGCTGCTTTATGCCAGCCCAAAGCTCTCTTTGCCGCAGTCAAATCACTGTCAGACAAATTTTACATTCTCGTGTCTGCGTCAGTACTTGCTCCTGAAAGGCAACAGATAGGCTTGGGCAATCTAGTTACAGTGGAAAAATTGTCTTCTTTTCTGCTCTTCTCAGAGGAGACTGTATCCACTGCTATTCAACGTATTAGATCTGGCTCTCCCCTTGACGTGATAGCATTAGCTATTATGACAGAGATCTCTAGGGATCTTCTTATAGAACTAACGTCGGCCATAAATCTTTCATGTCAGTCGAGGGTTATTCTGTCGGAAGTGAAGATCGCTACAGTCATTATCCTCCTAAAAAACCTTCCTTGGATCCATCCCTTCTCTCTAATTTCTGAACTATTTCTTTGCTTCCGTTCTCTATGAAGTTGGAGTCTCTGGTGTAGCCTCTTGTCTTCTGTCTTGGAATCCTCTAAACTACTTGATCCTGCCCAATCAGGTTTTCGGCCTGGGCGGGGCACCGAAAGTGTATTGGTGTTGGTTCTTGATGACATGGCTAGACTGGTTGATGTTGGTGGGGTGGGCGCCCTGATTTTTTTAGATCTGTCAGCTGCATTTGACTCAGTTGACAACCCCACCATGCTTTCTCACCTGTCTCAAATTGGCATCTCGGCCCAGGTGTTGTCCTGGTTTTCTTTTTTCTTGGCCGACCACACTCAGGTGTTATCTCTTGCCTCTTTCGTGTCTGGCTCTTGCCACCTTTCCTGTGGCGTTCTGCAGGGCTCCGCCTTGTCACCCATTATTTACATCTGGCCTTTGATCTGTCTTATCCGCTCCATCTGCGTCAGTTACTATTCTTATGCCGAAGACACCCAGATCCTGATATGGTTAGATCTCGATCGGACTGAGGTGTCATCGTACCTCCATCAGTGCCTGACTGCTGTTGGTGAGTGGATGAGTCACAATTGTTTGAAATTGAATGGGGATAAGACGGAGGTGATGGTGGTACGGGACCCTCCCAATCCCACTCTTTGGGTGTCTTCTTTCTGGCATCCGTCCCTTGGTGCTCTCCCGGTTCCTGTGACCAAGGTGAAGAATTTCGGAGTAATTCTTTCATCTTCTCTTTCTATGAAAGACTGAGTGTCTTCTGTGTGCAAAGCCGGTCATTTCCACCTTAAAATTCTAAAGAATGTACCCCTCCCCACCCCCCGGTACTGTCTACTCTCGTTTCTCCATTGGTTGCAGCCTTGAGCTGAGTAGACTTCATTTTTGTAATTCCTTATATCTTGCTGAGCCCAAGGGCCTGATCCAACGTCTACAGAACCCAGCTGCCTGGGTGGCCACTGGGTCTCCTTATCGGGCCCATATCCCCCCTGTGCTACGTACCCTTCACTGGCTTCCAGTCATGCAGCAGATACAGTTTAAGGCCTTGTGCACTGTACATCGGGCGCTGCACGGACAGGGGGCAGAGTACCTCCAGGACAAATTTACTCAGCATCTCCCCTTCCGCCATCTGTGCTCAGCCTCTGCTGGCTTGCTGTTGATTTCAACGTTTCGTAGGTCACGTATTGGAGGGCGTGCCTTTTCGGTTGTCGCTGCTCAAATGTGGAATGACCTGCCGTTGACAGTTAACTTGTCAAACCACCTGATGTTCAGGAGAGCGCTTAAAACATGCCTGTTTTAGCCTCTCATTGCTTGGCTGACAAGGACTTCTGTCCTCCCTCTCTAGCGCCAAGATACCTTCGGGTGAACATTATGCTGTACAAATTACATAACATCTGCCCTTTCCATCGGTCATAAGCTAGATGTTTTAATTGAGGACCAGTACCCCCTCTGCTTCCCCTTTCCCTGACTGTCTCTGGTGATTTCCCATAATGATGGCTTCTTTTTGTCTAAGGGTGATGCTACGGGGAAGATGCATTGAGCATGTGGGCGGAACAACAAGATCTCAAAACCCAGGTCTTTCAATGCCAAAGCATTTTTACATAAATTTTCTACCACGAAAGAGGGGGTGAAATTAACCAGTACCCAGTTGGTTGTACTGTCAAACTGTGGAAGCTCCAGCTTCCCTGTGTCACTTGATGTGAAATTTTTCAGGGCTGGTACCAGGTGTATTAATTGTAAGACCCTTGATCGATTGAGAAATGGGCTGATAGCGGTGGGATTGGTCTCAATCAACTTTACAAAGTGTGTGTGTCTGTAATATTAGTCTCTGTCTCTGGTTAGTATTTTGGGTTGGGAGGGAGTTTGAAATTCCTCCACTCTTTGCTTCCATGAGTCTGTGGCGTTACGTATCTCCCCTTTGGTATTTACTGGGTGTGGTGACTGTAGAGGGCTCAGCAAGTTTTGGTTTCCCTTTCGCCGGTTTCCATCATTCCCCTCCCGTTCTATGGGGCTGGCACTGAGTATTGTCTCAGAGGGTGGCTCTCCGCAAATGTCGGGAAGCTTTGGTGTGAAGCACATGAGCCAAGCAGCCCACTCTGCCTGCTGGGGACCTCTTCTCTGGTATGGGGGGTCTAACGTCTTGGCATGGAGAAGGTTATTTGTCAGTCCTTTTTGCGGGGGCCACCCAATCATCCAATGGGCCCTGTAATTGTACCCTCCTTATTGTACCATGCCCCATCCGTTTGCAGACTCTTTTTTTCCTCATCTTTTTATAGGGCTTTTCCGGTCCCGCTCTGGCATTGGTTTCTACATTTATTCTCGGTTGGATTACTTGCCACTTCTTTCTAGTTAAAGGCATGGTCTAGTAAAAAATGTAATTTAAAAAATAGATAGGCAACATAAAAACAAAAATACTAGCATTCTCTTTTTTAAAACTTCCTATGTAAAATTTTGAGCTATTCAAGCTCAAAATTCGCAAAAGCAAGCACATGGGCGCATCCATTTTGTGAAATGGATGCCCTCCTGTGCTGGCTTTTGCTTTTGCGGCACTAATGAAGGAAAAGCCAGCCAGCTGTAGTAAACAAAAGCTACCGCTGGGTAGCTTTCCCTTCATTAGTGCTGTACGCGGAGGACGGGGACCGGAGACCAGAGCAGGAAAGCTGCAGCTGAATCTCGGTAAGTGCTATTTATTTTTTTTAAAAAAATAAGCACTAGCTGCGTTTTTTTTTCTAAGTTTTCCGGGCTGGAGGAGCCCGGAAAACTAATAAAACCGCAGCTTTAAAAACGTTGTATTTATGTTTGCGGTCGCTTTTGAAGCTCTCGGAGGAGCCTGAGAAACTCGGAAAGAAAAACCGCAGCGTTTTCCAACACAACCGCGTTGTGTTTCTGCCTGCTGTGGCTATCACTTTGGGTCTCCGGTGCTCCCCTGGGTTGTGTTTACATGCCGCGTAGTGTTTCTGCCTAGAGCTGATTTCCCATTTGGGGCTCCCGGGCTCCCCGTGGGGATTTTCCCATCTCGTTGGGCATCTTCCACCATGGGAGTGGCTGGATTTGGTCACTACTCCCCTACTCCAACTCGTTTTACTGTCGTGCCCCATAGTTTCTTAGCAAGAGGGGAGGATGGGGGGGCAGATCCTAAAATAATTTTGGAAGGGGGCAGGCTATGAAAAAAGTGGGGAGGGGAGAGAAAGCCCCAGGCCCGTCGGTACTCTGTTTGCACACAATTCTCTATGCTCAGACGCAGCAGCTACCAGAAGCAATGTTTTTTGGCGGTCCAGGACTTACAATTCAACTCCCCGCTAGCAACGCTCTTCTCCCTCCGTGTGCACCGCTCCCTGCAAAGGTACTTGATCAGGCTCCTCGCGGTCTTTGCTTCTCAAATTTGTCCAGTGACACTGATCCTTTTACTAGATTCAAGCAATATATCCAGTAGCCGGTGAGGGTTGGGAGGGAGAAGGCAGCATTCCAACAGCCTCCCGGCCACAACTGCCCTTTGAGGCTGTTTGTGGCGCTTCACGCCTCCAGTGAGGTTTCATGGGGAAGAATAGGATATCACTTCTGCACCGGCACAGCGTGGTGGAAATAGAAGAAAGGCTGTTTGTAGTTATTTTGATATGCATTGTTTGTCGGAACGTGGCCAGGCCGTAATAGCGTCTGGGCTGTGGAGTAACGCACCAACACCAGCCCTGATTATGACTATATTAATGCATGCTTTTATTTTCATGGGTTCCCATTTCCCCCCTCCTCTTAGCCTTGTATTCTGTCTACCACCCATGGACAACCCATGTGTTATGTTTAACCCAAAGTAATAATTAACAAATAATAACAAATCTGTGAGTGATTTCGTAATAAAGTGTATACTTTTCAGGATACAAGTTTAGTGTATTCTTTGGAGCTAACGGTTGTGATTAACTTTACTGTGCTACTAGTTTTCCTCCCTGACTTGAGTTAAGCCTGACGGTGGCATCACAGCGACAGGTCTGGTCTCTCCTTTTGCTTGGACCCCTGTTGCGCCTTAAGTTAGATGGTTTCACATCTCTCACCAGGGGGCTGTGGAAAAATCTACCTAACGGCGACTATCGGGAATAACTGTACTTCCCTACCAGCTTGACTACTGTGCCATCGCATCCCACTTCAGAGAGTTTGGTCTTCCGTTTGATTGGCAACCCTGTCTTGCCTTAGGAAAGATGATTTTACATGCTTCACCAGAAGGCGGTGGACACTTGTATTTAACCGTATCTTTTTCTATTCATTCAAACCTAACACTGTTCTTAAACATTCTGCTTTCCAGTTTATGCGATTCGAGAGGCTGCTACCAGTAATCTGAAGAAACTGGTGGAGAAATTTGGCAAAGACTGGGCACAAGCTACCATCATCCCCAAAGTGCTGGCCATGTCAAACGATCCAAATTACCTGCATAGAATGACCACACTATTCTGTATCAATGTAAGTTTTTTTTAAAATCTTTACTTGCTGTTACCTGTTCTTGTGACTTTCCCCTTTGGCCAGACATGCATAAGATCTGATTGCCACAAAAATGTTTCAACGCAGAATTCTAAAATGCTATCTACTGACAGCTCGAGATGTCCTAGTTAGGGAAATTTTGTCGAGGGTTGCACTTTCTAAAACTAGATTAAATCTGCACAAAAACCTGGGGGTTAGCCCTACACCCTTCCCTGGGTCCCCCAGACTTGTGGGATTTCTGTGCTATCTACAGGGGACCTGAATGTTTTCCACAGCAGCAACAAAAAGATCTAAATATCAAATTGATTGCTTGATGAAAACCTTGTACTCCCACGCAGCGTTGCCTTTTGTCTAGGACACCACTCCTGCCCCTACCGATCATCCTAACTGTTAAGGACTAGCCTTTTCGTGTTCCGTTCAAGGAAGCAGGGTACCTTCCAAATCCTAGTAGAACTAGTTCCCTTACCCTTTTCTTCATTAATCTTGTGGTAGCAGTGGTTGGGTAGTAAATTGCACCTCTTGCATAGGTAGTATGGTGGTCAAGAAACAGGGTAACAGTGTTACTTTGAATAAAGTGATGTCTGGGATGACATGTTTGCAGAAATATACCTTGATCTTTTGTACAACTTACAGGCCAGTAGATATAGGTTCAGAAATATTATAGAAGTGTTAGACCTTGATTTGTATCACTCAGTCATAGAACAAGCAGGTCCTTTGGCTACCAAACTTGATAGTATATAAAATGACCTGGACTTTTTCTGGCAGCCTAAGCTTTTGCAACTTACAACAATACTCTGAAGCACTCTTCTGTCTGTCCCCTTTCCTCCATACTCATGGTACTTCATCCAGGACAGTTCAGAGCATGTTGCAAAGCAACATTTCCATAAAAGAAAGATCAAACTGTTTGGCGCATGCCCCTGTAGCAGACATGCCCTTGTGCGAAGACACCCATGTCTATGTTCCCTGTCCCTTCCTTCAGTCCTTCTCTCCGCATGGGTAGGGACTGGAGCTTGCGAAGCAGCAATGCTCAATGTGCCCCAATTACTGATTCTTTTTGGTTCCCTTTTCTTCCTTGATCCTTTTACGTTTATACCCTTGGACCAAGAGTTTAGATACTATCTAAGATGAGGCAGCTGCATTTCTACTGCAGGCCTGCATATGCTTTACAATGTCTTGAAGTAAATCATGGTTCGAAACTCTGTGCAGCCTGTTCATGCTTAATAGGTCAAACTCTGCATGAGAGATTGAGACGCTGAGAACACATTTTCCACATTCCTCTGACTTCTATGGGACTTTGTCAGAGCATCCTTTAAGGTAAGGTTTCATGGTCCTCATCTGGAGGACATGTTCCCTACATGTTTCTGTGATTAGAGGGGCACTCAAAGAATGTCCCTTGGCCTTGCAGCCTCTTCCAAAGTCACAAATCCGATACCACCTCAGGTGCTTTTAGTGATCAGCAGGCCTCTGCTACTGGATCAGTTACTGAGACCATCTTGAGGGGATGAGTGAAGCATACAGGTGTGTCATGACATGGTGAAATGGAAGTTACAGAAGAGTAAGTATAAGCCTTCGATGCTTGAGGGTAGAACCCCTAGACCACACCATTTGGCTCTGCCCTGACCACTGAGCTCTCATTTACCATGTATGAGTCGTCCTGCACTCCTGCCTACACTGGGTGAGCATGCATCCACTGTCTTAGGTTTGAGCGTTTCTTTTCCCAAGCAGGCCAGAACAGTTCAGATGCAGGTGGAATGACCTATCCCCATCTGGGAACAGCTTTTCCCACTACACAGCTCCATGCTGTTGAGACTACCAGGGCAATATCATCTGCAGTACAGTGCAGTGCCCGGGGTTACCAAGACCTTACCGGCCAGGCTCATCTGAAATTCCATGGAAGAACCCATTTTATTATGATTTTGTCTGTTAATGTCATAGCCTTCAATGAGGTCGGTTTTTACAGATGTAATTAAATAAGTCATCCCCTCTGTACATGGGGTTCTGGTTTCAGTCCTCCCTGTCAACTGCTAGAGGCACCCAATGTTCAGGCAGGGCTAAACAGAATTCCTATTTTTGCGGATTCTATGGCCACTTCAATTAGGGCGTCTCACATTAACTTTTTTTTTTTTACCCTTTATCTTTTTGTGCATTACTGACTTCATCCTTTGGCTCCCAGTCTTAGGGGTGCCTCTCTGGCATCCCATGTTTGCCCTAGGTTGATTATTGACTTAAATTAGTTTTATGGAGTCAGCTGGTGGCAGCTGTACTTTAGTTTTGGCTTCATCATTGGTGAACACCTTTTTCCCACATTGGTAGTCCAATGTACCTTTTGGTAGCCATTGGCGCACCAGTGTTTTTTTGTTTTGTTTTAAATCTTGCTCTCTGTAATTTTGTATTTCAGGGCTATCTTCGTTCAGGGCAACCAGGAGGATGGCACAAAATGGCACAACATTTCTTTCTCGATCACTCGGGGTTTGTTTTTTGTAACTAGGCCAATTAGTGAATTGAAGTGATTCTCCCCTGACAGGTTCCCAATCACTACAGTTCATTGGCTTCATTTGGAACACTGAGATGGGCAAAGCTTCCTCACCCCCCCCCACCCTGGATAGTTTTCATATTATTCTGGATCCCTTCTGCTTCTTCCTCATCAGCTTTCAAAGGCCATTCTTGCTCTATCTGTGTTTTTGGAGTGATGTCTATGTGCCAGGCTTCCTATGTGAGAGACAAAACTGGACTACCTACTCCTGCTCCCAGGAACTTCAGCCCAAGTCGGTCAAGATCTCAATGCGAGGAGGCAAATTTGATGAACGGAGTCCCCTTCATGATTCCCACTCATTTGAGGTGCATAGCAATGGTTTCTTTTTTCCCAGGGTGTGGGACACCGTGGACAACCTGGAGACTCCTGGTGGTCTCAAGAGGAGAAGAGCACTTTTTTCACATCAATTTTCTTGTCTTCACTGCTGTTTTCATTGATTTGAGTCTTGCAGTTCCTGTTCAAGTATCCTCATTTACACAAAGTATCACTGCCATGTTATATGTGAACAAACAAGGTGGTGCTCCTCAGTGCTGTCTCGCCATAAACCTGCAGCAGTGTTACCTGTAGCTAAGTCTCTTCCCTGTTGCCATGCATCTTAAGGGGAGTGGTCAGGGATTACACATTCCCTGAGCAGTTTCTCAAGCCCTGCACATGATGAAGCTCCACCAATTCATCATAGACCAAATCTTCCCTTCATGGGTATCTCCCATGGTTGATCTCTTTAAGCGCACAGCACAACAAGAAATGTTATGGCTCATGGGAGGGGTCATTAGGTGGATTTACTTGGGTGATGCCTTTTCCATGCCATTCGACGGGCAGTTGCAGTAAGCATTTCCCTCAGCCCCCACCTTCAATTCAAATGATGTTCCACAAGTTGAAGCATGCTTGGCACTGTCACCTTCTCTTCAGATCTCCAAGCTGGCTGACCAGGATATGGGTTTCAGATCACCACGATCTGTGCTTGGCCCTTCCTTAGACAGAGGGTGGGTATTTCCTCAGCCGGGGGAGGGGGGGCGGTTAATAATCTTTCCACTCAGCTGCTTTCCTGCGCCTCCTGGTCCATGAGGATCTGGTGTTTGATGGTGTTGTGGCCAAGAGCAGGCCCCTTCCCAATGGCCAGCCGCAGCTTGCAGCAACTAAGCAATATAAGCAAATAAGGGGAGGGACACAGACTGATGGTAAATCAAGCATCTTGAATTAGGCAGCCAATGCACAGCATACAGAGACTTTATCAGCAGGGAAGTTGGAAAACTGCATGGAAGTGTTCCAGCAGTTTGGCACTCTGAGCTCTCTCTAGGGCCCCCACCCTAGAGTGCCGGTTTATAAAACATATCATAGGCAAATACTAATATGTTTCTGTAATTTCACAATGGGGTGTTACTTTGCATGACATTACAGACATTTGGCAAGAACTGTCAACATCTTACTTGTGACCTTGTGCGGCAGCCCTGCATGGACATAGTGGGGCAGAAACACCTTCTGTGATCCCCCATATATGAGGCTAATGCTAAACTTGTAAAGAATAAGCGGAAGGGAAGGTCTGACGTGTCATGTGCCCTAGGAGGGGTTTGGGCCCGTGGGGTGCTGCATGTAGAGCATGCACAGGGAGGTGACATGGAGGGTCTGAGGCCTAACTGTATGGGTGAGCCAAATGTAGCATACCATAGCATAACATGGCATAAGAATCCTACATAACCTAGCATAATAATAATCCTGCCACATCAACCCCCCCCCCCCCACCCGCCCCCTCCCTTTGGTCGTCCCTGAACAGGGCGTAGACCGCAGGGTGCAGGATTGGGGTATAATCTTAACTAAAGATACCCATGTATATGGGTGCCCTAAAGATAGGATGGAGAGGCACTTGGGTTGCTACTGAAACAATTTTGTTCCTAGGGACAGAGGTTGTGGACCTAAAAGGTTCCCAATCCAAAACTTCATCCCAATCAGTGTTGCACATTTGAAATGTCCATAATTTGAAGCTTTTCTATTTCAAGTGGCAGCAGTCTGGCCTTGGTGGGCCAGTGACACGCCTGTCTAGCACAGCATGACAGAAGACAGCAAACAAGAAAAACTATCATTGCAAATGCGACAATTATAACAAGTATTATAATACCCTGCAGAAAGGAAGAGCCCCGTGAACCCAAAGTGTTTGAAAGCAGTGAAAGAGATTGGAGCATTTGGAACAAATGCGGTCGGTCTCTTTGGAGGTAATGCATTGACATTGCTGTGTTAGAAGAATCCACAGGGAAAGGGGTTGGCCATATTGGGACAAGTACAGTCATTCATCAGAAAAGTATAACACCATTCAGCAAGATTGAATGGGACAGAGATTAAGGGAATCTCCCCACTTGCATACATAGGAGTGTGGGAGCATATTTAGCAATCGGAGGCATTTATGAGGTCTGCATAGGCCCGAGAGAAATTGAGAAAGGTTTTGGTGTCTGTGTGTAAAATGGTGGATGAGGCAACATCAATACCATGGTAATGAACGGCAGCATGGTGCAAATACTTCACATTTACTAAGGTAATAGAAGCAATATTCCTAGCTTTAGTAGTCCAACCCTACGTAGATGGGGGCCTTATGTACAAAGTTTCCAAAGAGTGTCAGTCGTTACAGGACCCGGTAGACAGGAGAGCTGATGATGCAAAAGTTCAGGATCCCTGCAGGACGATGATCGATGCGTAGAGCTGGAAGAAATCACTCCAGGTGTGCAGCGTTATCGTGGCTGCTTGGTGCCAATAACATTTTGAGAGCAATGGGCCACCCACAGGAGACAAGGTTAGCAAAAACGTTTGAGAGCGCTGGTTCACCCATAGGAGACAAAGGTAGCATCTTTTGAGAGTGATGATTCACCTGCTGATGTCATGTGAGACTGTGGCCACACTCCTCAAATTGTACCTTGGTGCGGGTAGCAGAACTTTGTTGTCGAGGAGTGCTGGAGGCGTAGTCACCTGTGTTGTAGCTGCTGGGAATCCAGTGGGCTGCTAAAGAGGGGTCTATTTCTCCTGTACCCCTGCAGATTGCAGCTTTGCTGCTTGGTGATGGCGGATGACGAGTTATCTTTGTCCTGTACTTCTTGCTGTTTATAGTCGTCGAGTGGAGGTGCTGCTTGCACACACTGACTGTCGTGGACTGCGGTTTGGGTTGTCAGGAACTTTCCAGCGAAGATGCAAGGATTATTCTTGCTGCTCTACTTTCAGGACAACTCATTCTCCCGGCAGGAGGCTGTGGCACAGCGTTTCAGGCGGTCGAGGCAGAGCTTCTTGTATTTCCTGGAAGTGAGAACTGACCAGCATAAGTCTTTTGCAATATGACACAAGATCATTATTAAGTTGTAAGTCACAGAGCTCAGGGAAAGGTGCGAAGTAACTGATATATTCGAATGGGCCTTGCCATGAGGATCTCGTGGGGGGAGAGACCTCTGTGGGAGTTTATGGAACTGGAAGGCCAGGATAGAAAGAGATGCTAGGGGGTCCTCAAATCATATGGGAAATAGCGGCCCATCAACAGGAGCCCGAGGGCCATGGAGAGTGCTGTCAGAAAGTTGAGTGTGGGCGCTGCACTTCATAATGGCCCACTCGGTATGTGGCAGAATTGCAGTAAGCGGAGCTTCAACATAGGGTCCATTGAAAATGGGAGTACCTTGTGTAGTTAGGAAACCTCTGTTTCCAGAGGGTCCTGTATTCATGTGATATATCAAAAGCATAACATAAATCAGTGTATATAGTGGCTGTGCGTTGTGTGGCGATTGTGCAAGCCCGTGTTAGGGCAATGTCAGATTTTGTAAGGAGAAGGGCAGCGGCAGCTTCTGCTCTGAGACTTTTGGGAAAAGCAGAATCTACAGGGTCTAACTGTGAGCTAAAATAGGCTACAGGGTGTTGTAGGTCCCTGTGCTTCTGTGTGAGTAGGTCTGTGGCATACCCCTCTTTCTTATCACAGAACAGGGTGAATGATTTAGTCATCCAGGAGGGCGGGAGCAATGGGGAGGTGCAGTCTTGCTCTTGGGGAAGGATGTGGAAGCGTCAGGAGACGCTGTGAGTCGGAGTCAGTGAGGGAGACCTGAAAGGAAGGTGATGTTAACAGTAGGTCATCCATGTATTTGGTCATAGTGGAGCCACCTGGAAAAGTGACATCCTGGAGGTCTTCCTGCAGAATCTATTAAAAGAGAGACGACACGTCAATAAAGCCCATTGGAAGGGATCTGTAGGCGAGCTGACGTCCCTTGTAATTGGAAGCAAAGATGTACTGATAATCCTGGTGGATAGGGACATAGAAGAAGGCAGAGACAAGATACAAGTGAAAAATTTGGTGTGGGATAGTGGAAGTCGTGGTACAACACATATGGTAAGCCTCAGGCCTCCAGCCAACAAAGCCATGTGGAGGTCAGCAGCCAGAGGATGTGTTGTAGACGCAGTGCTTTGGGAAAAAAAGAGGGGGTGGAGAGCTACAGGAAATCAGTAGTGAACTAAAGGATGAGGAGATCTTGAAAGAAAAAAGTGAACAGCAACAGAAACAAACGGGAGAATCGGGTGTTGTACAGAAGAAAAAAGACACAAAACAGGGGGACGATGCAACCTGCAGACAGAAGAGAATAAGAGAGCTAGAGGAAAGACCAGCAGTAAGAGACCGGAAACAAGACCCAGAGAAACAGTGTGAGCAAGGGTTTCTGGAGACAGAGTATCATCATGAACACAAGAACACAGCGGGACAGTTTGCCTGGACCATGCGAGAAAGGCTGAATCATTGGGGAGAATAGGTGGATGGAGCGAGTCAAAATCATTGAGGAGAAAAAGAAATAAGAGACACAGAGGTCAAAGGGTGTTTTGGACACATAGGGCGAGGAGGATTAATAGAAGCGAGTGAGTCTGTGAATCGAGAGAAATACCAGAAATAAGAGAAATGTGAGTGTTGGGTTGGGGAAGAGTTTGGAAACAGGATAAAGAAATTAAAAAAATGAATACGAGAACGAGATGTGAGAGACAGTATAGAAGCTCAGAAATAAGACCAGGGATACGCAAACGACTTAATACTAGTCTGTGCAAAGAAGGGAGAGATGACATGCTTGATACCCTCTTCTGCTTGAGGTGATATTCTGTACTGAGGCACATGTGTCGAGAGGCACCCCTTGATTGAAAGTGATGTGAACAGGTTAAGCAGAGAGAATGTGCCACTGGCACTGAGTCAATAAGGTGTTGTACCTGTGTAGCTTTTCCAGATGTTAGTGAAGGAGGCTCTGTAGGAGGCTCCACGTGAGTGGGATGTTGGAGGAGAACCAACCTTGAGCTTGCCTAGCTTGTGGAACCTCTAGATAAATACCATCAGGCGAACAATCAATGTTACAATGCATCTTGCATAGCAAATCAATTCCTAACACCTTAGTAGATGAGCAAGAGTTTAACAGAAAGACGTGGTGTTCAGAGATAGGACCAATGGAAACAGACAATTCAGGTGATACCAGGTGCGGGATAGTGGTGCCAGATATGCAAACAGCATTGCCAATTTCCTTTGAGACATCTACATTTGGAAATCCAACAGCTTGCAGTGTAGTGTGCCTGGCACAAGTGTCAAGTAGTGCAGTGGTAGCAAAGCAGCAGACCGCATGGCAGGGTCCCTCTGGCAAAGTCATTGTGGGCCATAGAAGATCTGTATGTCCTGGTTGCCCCTGTTAGGAGGAGGAGGTGAATGGGCAGGTGGTGTGAGTGTAGGGTAGCAAACAGAACTGTATGGAGGAATTAAATGATTGCGAGCAATAGTGGGACCATATTACTGTGGTCTGGAACGTTTGGCAGGCCATTGCTGGATGAGATCACCCGTCTGCTTACAATATCTGCAGAAAGGTTGCCCTGGCAGGGGTTGCTGGGCAGGGAACAATGGGTGTGCAAACAAAAATCTGCAGTGGCTCGTGGCCCTAGTGAAAAGGTGGTGGAGGATTCTGTTGCTCATAGTGCTGGTGTGAGGTACCCGAGCGTCCCCGGCCTCCAGAGTGAGACATTTGTTGAGCATGTTGTATTTGCAAAGCCATGAGGCGGGTAGCCCCACCTTGCTCCTGGTGTTTTTTTTCCAGTTTGTTATAGAAATCTTGAGCTGCTTGTTGTGCTTTCTCAATAGATTAAGCTTGCACCCCCTCGCCCCCCCCCCCCCCCCCCAAACCTCTTTGAAAATGTTTGCATTTCGTTAAAAATCTCCGGAAGTAGACCAGTCACAAAAAAGAAGTCAGTCTAGATAGGCAGTCTTAGGGTCTTAGATGCAGTCTGGTAAGAGCGGTAATATTAGCTGTCATATTCTCACCTTCCGCTGGTGTGTTAAAGCGGAGGTGGTTGTCAGGCAACGTGTGGAATTACTATAAGTCAGTCGAGCTCCAGGGAGTGTGAATCTTCATATGTTCTTCAGCAGTATTAGCCTGAGGGAAGGTGTGCATGGGCATAAGGGTGGATGGAGTGGAGGGTGCTGAGGTGTCCACTGTGTGTAGCAAGGGCTGCTCAGATATAAATGAATGTGACAATTGAATATCTTGCCTGGTAAGTTGTCCTGGCCTGGATTTAAAAGCATAGGGATCAGACTGTGCTTGCAAGTCCTCCATGTTTTTCTGGCATATTGATTCAGACATGCGCCTGTAGGACTGGGGGGTGGGCAGGGGAGTGGATGTAGATTGAGGTGGGAACGTACTTTGCTGAGAGCGGGTCCAGGGTGGCATTTCAGTAGAGGCCGCTGGTGGCGGACGTGGAACTGGGGCGGGGGAGGAAGATGAGGCTGTGGTGGGAGAGGAAGATGCGGCGACTGGGGGTGCAGGCGGGGATTTGAGAGGTAGGTGAGTGTGTGGGGGGTTGTCGGTCTTGCAGCTTGCTGTGGCGTTGGCGGTTGGGGTAGTGTGACAGATGGTTGGTGGCGGTGGTTTGGCATGGCAGGTGTTGGTGGGGCTGGAAAAGGAGGTGTGCAGGCCCTCAGGTGAGGCAAGCATGGTGCTAGTCCATCTAAAAGGGCTATAGGTGGTGCTATAGGTGCTTCTGAACGGGATTCTTTAGCAGTGTCTGCAGAGACACTTGGGTCTAGGGCTGTTTTGCAAGTGTGTTTACTGTTTGGCCGGCCGGTCTTGGAGGTATGCATGTGAGACAGTATCATGCCTCACTTTCTCCAAAACCAGAAATCGACCGTGACAGCACACAGCCCCTTTCCTAAATCACAAGAAAATGAATTGAGTATCTACACATCGTCTTCAAACAGTGTGAGCAGCAAAACGAACTGCGACATAAACAGTTCTACCTAACATGACAAATTTATAATACAAACAGCCAATGCAACATGCAATACCAAATTTACCTGTAGTAAGAACAAAAGCACTTTATTTATTCTTACACAGAACATGACAAATAGACAGAAATTACACTAAACGATAGATCAGTTCGCCAGAAAGGCCCTTTGTACAAAAAAAACCTCTCCTGCATTCTGTAGTCCAGAGCTTGACTTTATCATTGTTTTATGTTTGTCGAGAACATTTGCGAAAACATGAACCACTGAACATTAAACATTCGGCTTCAATGTTGAGCTGTGCCATCTCTTTCTGTGTTGGGATCGTTCTGCACTGATACAGGGAAGAGGGTGCTGCGGGCGAATGCATGGGCACTGCACTGCTCTGCTATACTATGGGACACTGTATGTTTCTCTGTTTGCGTGCCGCAAGCTGTACACAAACTTGTAATACTATTTATCCCTCAGGAGATGGCTAATAAATAAAATCGTTATGCTCACTATAGCTTGCTGCACTCGTTCTCAGTTATTCAATTTTATCTCTACACCAAAGACGGCATCCTAGAAGTCCAAAACTGGAAGACCATAGACGAACACGATGAATGCGCTCGGCAGAGCTGAAACTCTGTGCTATGCCGCTATCACATATAAATACCCAACACAAAACATCAGGGCGTGTAAAGAGAGAGAGAGAGAGAGAGAGAGAGAGTGTATATGTATGTGTGTGTGTGTATGTATGTATATACATATATATATATATATATATATATATATATATGTAATTTCTGATGTTTGTGAAATCTGCTTAGATCACTTGCTGTGCATAGGCCGACATCTAGTGGAAGCTGCTGAGTATTAGTTTGTTTTTCGAAACTCGAAAAGGGACGTCGAACAGGGCATGCCAGTACTACTATCTCTAATGTGACGTCCCCTGTACCCATGATCCCTCGCGTGTGTAGGACCCTCAGATTGTTTTTTTCCACCATACTAGTCGGACGCATGTTGCAGAGTTCCTTCGGCGCTAAGCTGTTTATAGTTAACAATTACCGTTAATACTTCTCCTTTCCCTAACACTGTATGCTGAAGACCAATGCCGGTGAAGATCGGAGAAGTCAGCCGTCTATGGCTCCCACGACGGATTCCAGGACTTGGAAGGCCTCTGGCCTCGACCCTATAGAGTGGGGGATGGTCATATAGGCTCATTATTCCCCCTTTCATACATGTACTCGCCCGCTGCCATTCGGTACCACATGGAGAGTACTCCATTCAAATTCTGCCCTAAATGTAATAGGAAGTTTCCCTGGGTGGCTAAGCACCTTATGTGCAATCTGTGTCTCCCACGAGACCATCCAGACCCTTAAGGACCACTCGACTAAGCACTGGGCCCACTACGCCAGGCAACTAGAGGCCATGGACCTAGAAGGGACATTCAGCGATGGCAGCAACGCCGCTGAATCGGACGGCAAGGGCAAAGGGGGGACTTCGGACACCTGCGCACACGCCCCCAACCCCAAAGGACTGGCCGGCGGCCACATTGTGGGGACAACACCTGGCGGCAAGAGCGCTTCACAGCCTACCACCACTAAGCACATCAGCCCCGGCCGTGACTTGACACGCGTGTCGAGCGATCGGTGCCGGACAACACCACGAGGGCAGTCCAATGAATCTTTGTCCACTGGGCGTTCCCGCTCGCTTTCGCCTCACGACAAGACCCAACCGTCTTCGGTTGATAAAGGTGTCGCCCAATCAACAGCCCCCGAGGCCCGATCGTCGGATGATGAAGCCGCTCGGCACTCTGAAGAGGCTAGATGCGTTGCGCCTGACCGCACTCCCGAGACTACACGTCCTCCTTCGAATCCTGCCCCCGAAACTCGACGCGATATGTCGAAACCATCGGAGGCCCATAAAAAATCTGGTAAACGTTCCTCTAGCCGTGGGGCAGGGGATAAACAACACAAAAAGACATCTTCAGGCACCCATGTTCATAAGGAGAAACAGAAGGCCCCAAAGGAGACTAGGAAGGCTAAAGTTTTGGAACCTTCCCCAAAAACAAGACTCATTCCTCCCACTACTGAGGATATGGGCACTGATGAGGGTCCAGAACCCGTTGTTGTTCCTAGCTCCAAAGAATGGAGCTCAGCAGACATCGACAGGGTCATGAAAAGGTTAACATTCATGGCTAACTTTTATGAAAATGATCCTAACTACTTTCGCAGTTACTGCAGCACCCCTCCTACCTCTACCCCTTCTGGGTCCAAGGTAACACCTGAGTCCTCCTAACCTCCTGCTAAGAAACTCTGCTCTGATGCCCCGTTTTCAGGGCTTGGTCACAGAACCCTTTGTGGTGGAACCTTACCACAGTGATTCATATTGTGATGAAATAGAACCTCAATTTGGTGATGACCAAGCAGTTGAGCCTTATTATGGAAATGACGAAGACCAGTAGGAGGAAGATGAAGCTGAAGCCTACAACATTGATTCCCCGGTTGCTAAAGACCCCCTGGTACATGAATCGCCTGTAGACAACCAACCCCTCCTCAATGAGGTACTGGCTAAGGCAGCTGCCCACTTTCGTATCGACACACAAGGTATTCAGGAAGGCAGGGATTTCCCTGAAGAAATCCCTGGAGACAAACCCATTACTCAGGCTATCCCTTTGTTAAAATCCATCCAGTGCAGAATTGATCCCTCGCTGCAGACCCGAAATCTCACTCGAGCGGTTAATCCACGGCCCGAGAAATTGTTCTGTGCTGCACCCTCTGATCCCCTGTACATTAGGTGCCTATTAAAGCCTGATTCCCTAGTCGTAACAACCACCAGAAAGAGGGCAGGCACCCCGCTTGCTTCCTCGGAAGCACCTCCTGATAAAGAAAGTAAACGTCTATATGGTCTGGGGCAAAAGGTTGCCTCCACTTCAGCCTATCCGGCACAAATTGCCAACAGTGCCACCCTTTTGGCAAGCTACAATTGCCATCAGTGGGAGGAAGTGTCCGCTTTGGTTTCTTCCTCACCCGAACCCTTAAAGAGCCAGTTGGCTCGGCTGGCAGCTGAAGGGAGGTCTGTGTCAGGCTGCATGTTAAAAACTAACTTTAATGCAGCGGATAATGCTGGGAGGTTAATCGCAGAGGGCACTGTCATCAAGTGTCACGCTTGGCTTAGGCAGTCAGGGTTCAACTCCGAAACCCAAGCAATCCTAATAGATATGCCTGTGGTGCCAAATGTACTATACGGCAATGCAGTGGAGGAAGCTTTAAAAACGCCAAAGGATGAGTACGAGACCCCCAAATCTCTTGGCCAACTCACCAATAAACCCTCTGGACAGAGGGGTAACAAGTTTTTGCCGCTTTCGGGGCCAAAGTTCACAAAGGGCTTCAAATTATTACCAAAACCAGGGAACCTTGTGGGGTAACAACCAATCCCAGTCCCAATCCTCACAGGGCTACCCCAGAGGGCAGCGCAGGGGTCGCACTAGGGGTAGAGGCAGCCACCCAACAAGCAGTGATGTTCCGCTCCGGGTCCCCTCTCATGCATCCCCAGCAGGGGGGCGTATTTCCACCTTCACCCACGCATGGGAGGTGATCACTTCGGACAGATGGGTGCTGTCCACAATGTCCGGAGGATACTGCATAGAGTTGCTAGGGCGCCCCCACGACCATCCTCCGCGACAGAGTGTACACTCGCTGGAACATCAGAAGATCCTCCTCGAGGAGATGGCCGTTCTGCTAGCAAAGGACGCCATAGAAATCGTCCCGGTCAACCAGTTAAACAGGGGTATTTATTCAACCTACTTCCTTGTGCCAAAAAAAGATCTGACAATGCGCCCAGTATTAGATGTGCGCCCTGCAAACAAGTATGTCAAGCCACACAAATTCTGCATGACTACACTACAATCCCTCTACTAAAAAATGGGATTACAATGCAACATTGGATATTGGATATGATGGATGCCTATTTTCATATTTCAATGTTCCCAGCGCACAGAAGATTCTTGCGTTTCAAGATAAACAACCAGCACTACCAATTCAAGGTGCTGCCCTTCGGAATTGCCTCGGCTCCAAGGGTATTCACCAAGGTACTGGCAGTGGTGGCGGCGCACCTCTGCAGGGTGACAATCCCAGTGTACCCTTACCTGGACGACTGGCTCATTACAGGGGAGTTCTCCCCCCCCTAATTTGCAGACTAAACATCCAAAGAACTATCGACTTCCCCTTCCAATTGGGCTTCTCAATCAATGAGAAAAAATCAAGCCTGGTGCCAAGCACCTCAAAACAGTTCCTAGGAGCTGTCCTAACTACCCAAGAGGGGTTGGTCTTTCCATCGGAGGAAAGAATTTGAAATGTGTTGCTGCAAATTCCACAATATGTGGCCGGTCGCCAAATAAGGGTGCGCAAAGCTATACGTTTGCTAGGCATGATGACGTCTTGCATTTACCTTCACCACACAGCTTAGGGTCTCTGGTCTCTCACAGTGGCTCAGAACCACATCAATCTGCTAGAACTTCTGGCAGTCTTCAGAGCGCTTCGGGCATTCAAGCCCCTCCTAGCCAACCAGTCAGTGCAGATCCTAACTGACAGCATGACTGCAATGTTTTACTTAAACAAGGGGGCACTTGTTCTCAAAATCTGTCCAATCTTGCCCAGAAAATTTGGAAATGGGCACTCAAACTGAAGATTTACCTGTCATCCCAACATGTTCCGGGGGAGCTCACCTCGCTAGCAGATGCTCTGAGCAGCGATCCCCTCCCAAAGGAACACGAGTGGCGACTACACAAAGCGATTTTAGGAGACCTCTTCTCTCAGTGGGGTTTTCCCCACTATAGACCTATTCGCCGCAAGCGAAAACGGACAATGCCCAAACTTCACATCCAGGTTCCCCCAGCCAGGCTCCAAGGGGAACGCCCTATGGATGAATTGGTCAGGGATAATTGCCTACGCTTTTCCACCAACCCTTCTAATGAGGAAAGTGGTGAACACGATTCAAAGGGAACCGATGACACTCATCCTGGTTACTCCTATGTGGGCGAGACAACCATGGTATCCACACCTGCGCAAGCTGGCGGTGTGTGACCCCAGCAAACTCCTGTGCCGTTACAACCTACTCTCCCGGCACAAGGGGCTAGCATCCTCAGCCCAACTCGATGAACTTGGCAGCATGGCTCCTGAAGTCATAGAGCTTGGACATCTCAATTTACCACACAGATGTATGGATATCTCGAAAGAATCAAGAAAACCGAACACAAGGCACTGTTGCTATGATAAATGGAAACGATTCGTAATTTGGTGCCAGAATAAACAAATCAGCCCCGTTGATTGTACTCCTTCTAATGTTGTGACCTATATGCTCCACTTACTGGATGCAGGGTTAGGGATTAACTCACTAAAAGTACACCTGGCAGCTTTCTCAGCCTACACCACTTCCCATAACAAGGTGTCATGGTGGAAGGTGCCAGTCGTCGAAGCATTTATGGAAGGGGTAAAGAGACTCCACCCTCCAATTTCTAACCCACTGCCAGGTTGGGTCCTTAATGTGGTACTTGCTAAGCTCATGGGACCACCCTTTGAGCCCATGCACAAGTCTAGTCTGAAACACCTGACTTATAAAACTGCCTTCTTAGTAGCCGTCGCCTCCATAAAAAGGGTCAGTGAAATCCAATCTCTGTCAGTGCAGGATCCTTTCTTTATTATACATAACAACAAACTGGTTTTACACACTCACCCTAGGTTCTCACCTAAATTCATTTCCAAATTCCATGTTAACCAGTCTATTGAGCTACCTGCTTTTTTCCAAGAACCCAAAAGCTCTGCTGACGTGAAACTCCACACACTAGATGTGAGGAGGACGGTCCACTACTACGTGGACAAGACCAGACCCCTAAGAAAGACAGATCAACTGTTTGTCTCCATAGCGCCAGGCAGAGAAGGCGATTGTATCTCTAGGTGGATATTCAGAGGAATCCAACTGTGCTATTCCATTTAAGACAAAACACTGCCTTTTACGCCAAGGGCCCACTCCACAAGAGGTACTGGAGCCACTCTGGCTTTCATTGCAAATGTCCCCTTAGACTGTATTTTCAAAGCAGCTACATGGAACTCTATTCACACCTTTACTCAGCACTACTGCATTGACACTCATTCCAAGACAGATACACAAGTGGGACAAGCGGTTCTAAGACATTTGTTCGCTCATGACCCTTCTCATATCCCACCTCCTTCTAACACTGCTTGCTAATCTATGCACAGCATGTGATCTAGGCATATTTCACAAACATCAGAAGGGATACATTACTCGCCGTAATCTTATTTCTGATGCTTGCATCTGCTTAGATTCACATGCGCCCACCCTTCCTGCCCTCTGAGAGAAGGCGCATGGATGCTTGTAGTCTTATCTTTCTATCTGCTTGGATACTCTGTACTCGTGCTACTCCTCATGCTACCTCATGTCAGAAAACATACAATCTGAGGATCCTACACGTGTGAGGGATCATGGGTACAGGGGACGTCACACTAGGGATAGTATTACTAGCACTCCCTGTTCGACGTCCCTTTTCGAGTTTAGAAAAACAAACTGTAATACTCTGCAGCTTCCACTAGATGTTGGCCTATGCACAGCATGTGAATCTAAGCAGATACAAGCATCAGAAGTAAGATTACAGTGAGTAATGTATCATATATATATTATTTTATTTATTTTTTGTGTGATTCTTACATCATAATAAACACAAACAACATAAAACCTCATCAAATTCATCACATTAATCAAAATGTACACAGGCTAAAACCATATAAAATTCATCATCTTCAACTAACAAATAATTCATCGTTTCCAACCAGAGTATCCTACATCAAGTTCATCCCTCCATCAAATTCAAGTGTATGTGTCCATATTCCCTAAATACATAATTTTTTAAATTATTATAAATACACTTTCTTCTAGAGAGTCATTAAAAATAGGACTAACATAGCTATATCAGATTTGCATCTTGTAGAAAATGTTAAACTGCAATTGTAGCTAATGTTTCCTCTCCACTACAGATTCTTAGAACAAAATGGCTCAACATATAACACTTCGGTAGATAAATCTGACTTCTGTTAACGCTGTGCAGCACAATATAATATTTTTCCTGTTTTGTACCACTGTTAAATTAGCGCAACCTAATACCCTTTCCTTACCTCTCATTCTAGTCTGATGGATCTCATTTGTGGGGCGACTATTCAGACTATAATGCAAAAATTGAATGGGCCAATACGAATTTGGGAATTTTCATAAATATTTTGGCTTATCCAGTGGAGACAAACTATAGTACAGTTTATATTGTCTCATAGTTGTCCTTGTGGAAATCCAACCTATTCTCAACAGGCTCTTCTTAACTCAATGGGGATAGCTCACTAAGTCCTCAATAGATAATTCTACGACGATTAGAATTTCTTTAACTCTCATCCTTAGTTTATTAACAGCCTTATAGCTTCCTGATTGTATGATACTTGGCAAGTCTACATACAGAGTCATTTAAGGGCACCAAACACTTTATATATATAAAGATACAATTCTTAAATCCACCAAGCATTTGCGTGAGGTTAATCCCAACTCGAACCTCAGTGCGGCAATAGGTACACAGTCCGGCAGCCCCAAAGCCCTCTTCCATAATCTGGATTCGATCTTATCGAATGAAAGCGAGCGTGATTTATCATTAAGCTCAGCTCCATGTATGAGCACAGGTGTAACCTTCATTTTATAGAAATATATTGAGGGTTGCATGGAAAATGTACAGTACTTATATCTAATTTTCTTCATCTGGGCGGATAGCTTTGCTCAATAAACTTTCCCTCATAATCGCGCTGCTATCCTCTACATTTAAGGTAAAACCCAAATAGGTCATAGATGCAGAGCGGATCAGATGTTGATCTCCCATATGCCATCTAAAACCCATTTTCTTTTTCCTATTCTGGGTAAATCTCATAATCTTGGGTTTTTTCGTATTAATGCAGGGATCATTCAACCGAGCATATTGCAAGATCAGGTCCAGTTATTTCTGCAAACCCACATGCGTGCTGTCCAATAGCACTACATCTGCGTATGTGAGATAGGGTATTACAAAATTGATTATTCTTGGAGGTGCAAATACTGTTCTCTTCAAAAATACTCCCAAGTCGGACAGGTACAGATTGAATAAGAGGGTGACTAAAACACAACCCTGACAGGCCCCTATATGCTGAAAAGGCCTCTGTTGTTTAACCCAACCAATTCCACATCACTTGCAGTGTAGTCTGATCGTAAATTGTATTGCCAATAAATGCTCTGGGATCTGCCATTCCCTTAGCTTCTGCCAAAATAAATTGCAGTCGACAGTCAAAGGCTTGGCTAAAGTCAATTGCAGCCATATATAAAGGGAGATTTCCTGGAGTTAGATCCTCTTCTCAATCAACCCACCACAAAACCATTAAAATCTGTGCCCATACCACAACGAAATCCGGTTTGAAATTTCTGGAGACTCCTTTTCTCCCACCCATTTCCCACCCATTTCTGTAGATCTTTTAGGACCAGCCTGTGACTATCTTATAATCTCTGTCTATAAGAGATATTGTGCAATAATTCGCAGGGATTAATATTCTTCTCATATATTGTGATAATTACGGCCATATGCCATGAAGTAGGAAACACCCTATTTAACAACACAGTTTCAAATAATTTAAATATTCTAGCCCACATCTCCAGGGCTAGTTTGAAGAGTGCGTTTGATAATCAATTTGGGCCTGCCGCTCTAGAGTTTGGTACCTTCTTAATCAAAATCTCAATATCTTCAACCACCATATTTAATTTACACTAATAATCCATCATTGTACTCTTTATTGTATCTCCAGTTGCTTATACACTTCTTCAAAATGACTGATCCACTCCCTCTCAGCAATTGAGTTGCTCTGAAAGCAGCTATGTGTTTTTTGCATTGAGTTTATCAGATCCCAAAAATTCCTGGTTACTTTTTTGGTAATGATTTCCAACATTTGCCACACCTCTTTCTGGGCTATAGATGCTTAATAGCCCCTCAGACAGTTTTTTATTAAAACGCAGCTTGAGGAGCTTGACATTAACAAGATAGGACTGCTCATTATCAATTCTCCCTTTTAGGTGTCGGATTTCCATTCTTTTTTTTTTTAAAAACTTTATTTTGGTTTTAACATGAGCACACAGTAACGACCTGTGTTAGCAGGTCCAATCAACAAAAAGGGAAAACAGTACGTTCACAGCACCTACAATGCACATTCAAAGTCTATGAGACGATATTCCATCAGCGTGAATGTTCATTAAGGCAGCACGCTCCGTCGAGGGTCTGAGGGGATAGCGGGGGACGGACATACGGCAGTGTTGTGGTTCACAGGTGAGGATTGGGAGATAGTGACGTCAGAAGTGGAAAGTAAATAGCTAATGTAGGGAGCCCAGATATCTGGAGGGCGTGCATGCAGGGGAAGGGTCCGTAAGAACTCAGTGTCCATGTCTTGACAGTAAAGAATGTCTCTTTTCCATGCCGCCAGGGAGGGAAGGGGGCCGCGTCCCCAAGTCAGGGCTATTCTTCTGCGGGCAAGCACCAGGAGCAAAGAGGCAAGCTTCCTCACTGGGGCTTGTAGATGTTTTGTCATGCTCAGGAGGGCGGTGGTCGGGACTGGGGCCAGCACCTCACCGACAATGTCACTTGTGTGCTGTAAAACTGAGGACCAAAATCGGGCTACACCCGAGCAGTGCCAAGCGAGGTGAACAAAGTCTGCGGCCGGGGTGCCACATCTCTCGCAATGATCGGGGGCTTCGGGGTGATGGCGCCGTTTCTTTTGGGGGGTATAGTATGTTTGGTGGACGAAGTGGAAGTGGGTCTGCTTATAGCGAGTATTTAGAGCTACTTTTTGGGTTTGTTGAAGGATATAGGTCCATTCGTCGTCGGGTATTGTAGCATGGAGGGCCATCTCCCAACGCCGTTTCGCCCTTGCGGCGGTCGTGGTTGTGTCGACGAGCAGTGATCTATAGATCGTGGAGACCAAACGCCCCTCGCCTCTTGCCCGTATCACATTGTGTAGGAGGGTCCATGTCGGCGGTTGTTTGGGGAATGTTGGGAGGAGGGCCTGCAAGGTATGCCGCAGCCTGAAATAAAGAAAGATGTCGAGCGAGGTGTCGCAACCCCTCTCCCTGATCATTTGTGGGGTTATGAACATATCCTCTGGAAAGAGGTCCCCAAATGTCTGGATGCTGGCCTTGTCCAGCCAGATCAAAAAGACTTTTTCGTTGGTCAGGGGAATGCCGGGGATAAACTTGATGGGTAGTAACGGAGAGTATCTTATCTGTAGTTCAAATTTGCAGGCAATTTTCTTCCAGATGGCATAGGAGGACAGGACTGGGTTTAGCGTGTTGTACGGAACCGGTCGATCACTGAAGATGACTGCTGTCAAGAAGTCAGGGGACGCCAGGGCGCGTTCAACTTGAACATGTGGGCGGACATAGTCGGTGGCATACCAATGGCTCAGGAATTGGGCCTGAGCGGCCCAATAGTACTTTTCTATGTCGGGAAGTGCAAGGCCGCCTTGAGCCACCGGTAGTGTCAGAGTCGTGTAAGCGACTCTTGCTGGTCTGCCCGCCCATATTATTTCCAAGATGAGGCTTCTGATTTTCTGTAGAAATGTGTGTGGGAGTATTAGGGGTATATTGGTGAACAAGTAAAGAAGTCTGGGGAGAATCATCATCTTGGTCAGTGAAACCCTCCCCCATAGTGTCAGGGGAAGTGACTTCCATCTTTGGATGCGCTCACGGAGGGATTGGAACACCTGGCCGTAGTTGTCTCTAAAGATCTCGTCGTGATTAAGTGACATAAGGATGCCAAGGTAGCGAACCCTGGTGCTTTCCCACTTAAATCCGTGGTCATCACGAAACTTAGGAGTGGTTAATGTCAGCGGAAAAATTACCGATTTCGAATGATTTATTTTGAGACCAGAGATGCCACTAAATCGGATCACCTCGCGCATAATTGGATTAAGATTCTTTTGGTGATCTCTGATGAAGAGCATCACGTCATCAGCATAGAGGGAGATGATCAGTTTGTGTGGTCCCAGGGTGATGCCACTATTCATACGGTGTGTTCTTAGCCTAGAGGCAAGTGGTTCCATAACTAAGGCAAAAATAAGGGCCGATAGGGGACATCCCTGCCTAGTGCCGCGTTCCAACCTGACTCCGGGAGACCTTGCAGTGCCGAGGGTGATCTAGGAGCGGGGCTCATTATATAGTAGTGAGACCATCTTGATAAAAGTTTTCCCCAGACCCATTTGTGTGAGTGTTGCAAAGAGGTAAGGCCATTCGACGGAGTCGAATGCCTTCTCAGCGTCTAACAGCACTGCAATGGCCTGCCGTGAAGGGTCGAGTGCGGCAATGACGCCAAACAGTCGTCGAATACCGTACGTCGTGCTGCGGCCAGGGATAAAACCGGCCTGGTCACCCAGGACCAGTGCGGGCATGAGAGGAAGGAGACGGTTTGCGAGAATCTTGGCCAGAATCTTGTTATCGAGGTTAATCAGCGAGATCGGCCTGTAGGAGGCGCAATCATCCTGTGGTTTGCCTGATTTATGGATAAGAATTACATTGGCTTCGCGGAGGGTGGGAGGAAGGATCCCCCGCTCTAGGGCCTCTTCGTACACTTGGAGGAGTAATGGGGCCAGCGCGGGTGCGTGGGCCTTATAAAATTCGCCTGTCAGGCCATCAGGACCGGGTGCCTTGGTGTTTGGAAGAGATTTTATTGTCTCGATGATTTCCTCTTGTGTGATGGGTGCGTTCAGTGGTTCGCGTAAATCTTGTATTACCCAGTACAATTCGGTATCGTTAAGGTAGTTCTGAAGCTCTTCGGGGTTACTAGTGATATGGGAGCTGTACAGGTCTTGGTAGAATTTGTGGAATGTGCGTACAATCTCTTCTTCGGTGTATGTCAGATTTCCCTGTGTGTCGCGGATGCATTCCACCCGGGGGGGAGTTTGATCTAGCCTCAGAAGGCGGGCCAGGAGCGCCCCGGGTTTCTGCCCCTCCCCATACTGCCTAATCATGTGTTTGCGGCTCAAAAATTTCAGCTCACGTTCGGCTGTCTCGTGAAATTTGGATAATTCTATCTTTAGATTGGCCTGGGTCTGCGCGTCTGGGGATGCAGTTTGTGTATTTTCTAGGTCTTTCAGGCGATGTTCACTTTCCGTTAGTTCACGTCTAATCAGTTTTAGGATGCCATTTTCTTTGGCCATGCACACGCCTCTCACATAACATTTCAGTGTTTCCCATAACGTGCTGGCTGAATCGACTGAGCCCTGATTTATCTCAAGGAAAGTGGTGATGTCTTGGCGTAGCTCATCAGCGAAGTCAGGGTCTGTGAGCGAACCAGACTTGAATCTCCAGTTCACGGGAGTTCTTGGCAACGCAGATAGCATAAAGTCGAGTGTAACCATGGAGTGGTCTGAGAGGGTTCGTGGCATGATTTGGCAGGAACCCCATGTGTATGGACTGTGTGCTGACACCAGTAGGTAGTCGATGCGGGAGCTGGTATTGTGGACTGCTGAGTGAAAGGTATAGTCCTGGGAATTTGGATGAGTGTGTCTCCAGATATCGGATAGTTCAAAGGCCTGGCAGATCTCTGAGACCTGCCGACTGGCCTTGGAAGTTCTGCTGTTGGAGCAGTGTGATTTGTCGATTTGGGGGTCGAGCGGGGTGTTGAGATCTGCACCACAGATGATCGTCGCAGAGGTGTATGCACCTAGGTTTGACATAACCCAATTAAAGTTATTCGGACCATCGACATTGGGGGCGTAAGTGTTCACCAAAACTATTTCCCGCCCAGCAAGCAGGCCTCTTACCAACAGGCACTTGCCCTCTTCGTCCTTCTTGAAGCTGATCAGGCTAAAGCTTGCTTTCTTGTCAATCAGTATTGCCACTCCTCTTGCGTATGAGGAGTATGAAGAAAAGTATCTATGACAGCCCCATGAGCGGGCCCAGAGATGCTCTGCTGACGATGTAAGGTTGGTTTCTTGTAGTATCGCAATAGTGACCGTGTGTCGTCGCAGATATTGCAGAACTTTCCTGACTTTGGAAGGTTGGTTTCCACCTCGGATATTCCAAGTGGCAATTTTAAGTGACCCCAGATTGCAGCGATAGAGTGGAGGGGAATGGCGCTGCCTCAACCCTGTGGATCACACAGAGCTCAAAGACGCTGACGGGCGTGTTATGTGTCACAGGTTCCAGAATAAGGATCTGTAATTGTAGTGTGCTTGAACGTGGTTGGTGGGGCGAGGACAACTTGATAACACTTGGATCCCTCCCTTGCGCAGGCAACCCCCAACAGGCCAGCGGAATACCCACCCACTTCTGCTTGGGCAACTCCCAACTGGCCCAGATTGAACAGTCCCCAATAAACAAAACAGTCAGCATTGTTGTTCTAGGGGCGCTAGTGGCCCTCCAAGTGGAGGCTAACTCCCAACCTCAGAGTGTGTTTGTTCCGTAGCAGAGATGTTGTTTTCTTGTATCAGCGAGATATCTCCTGTGTTTGCCAGTGGCAGGATGGGTCCTTTATGGCGGATCCCTTCTCGGTCTGTTTCCACGTTGGGGGTTCGGTACATTCGGGGCGGGTCTGCAGCCGTTGCGGTCTAGGTATTCATTTGTCTCCTCCGGCGTGTTGAAAAACTGCGTCTTGCCTTTGTATTGAATCCGAAGTTTTGCCGGGAAAAGCATAGAGTACTGAATTTGATTTTCCTGTAATCGCCGTTTTACTGCTGTGAATGAGCGCCTTTGCGCCTGAACAGCCTGGGAGAAGTCTGGGAAGAATTGGATCTTATCTCCGTCATACTGAAGTTCACCCCTGTCCCTGGCGGCTCTCAGAATGGCGTCACGGTCTCTGTAATTAAGCAATTTTGCTATTATGGGTCTAGGATTTGATCCCGGCACCGGTCGTGTGTTGGGGACTCTATGGGCTCTCTCGACCACGAAAAGCTTGGATAGGATCTCTGTTCCGAATAGCTCTGTGCAGATCTTCTCTACGTATTCCTCCATTTTTTGGACAGGTTGGTGTTCTCTAACACCCACGATCCGCACATTGTTCGGGCGTGAGCGGCCTTCAAGATCTTCATTCTTGGCGCTTACCGCCTTCACCTGTGCTTCTAGTAGGGATACTCTGGAGGTTAGGGCCGTCGAGCCGTCATCGAGGTCAGAGACCCTCTGCTCAACGGTATCTAGTCTATCAGCATGTTTGTCCAGCCGATGTTGGAGTTGGTCGACTTTGGAAGAGAGGGAATCCAATTTGCTGCCTAGGCCTCCGATTCCTGCTTTGAGATCTAGCAGGATTTCCCTGATCTCGTGCTCCTGTGACTCTCCGGCTGCATGGGGCAGTTCTTGATCGGGCAATTGCGGACTGCTGCTTGGGATCGCCTTGGAGGAGGAGCCGCCTTCAAAATTTAGCTTGCGCTGTGATCTGTCATTTTTCCCCATCTTTGTGCTGGATACGGGTGGCGGGGCACAGGGTAATTCAGTAGCCAGACGGCCGGGGGGGTCGTCGGTGGACGCTGCAGCTCCCAGATCTCGGGTTTATTATCGGCTCAGTGCCGGTGCAGTGACCGCCGCGGCTGGAGAGGAGTCGCGTGTCGCGGCCACAGGAGAAGAGCCACCAGCCCCAGGGCGACGCGACTCCAGTACTCTCTTCAGCGGGCCCTAGATAGTGTTCCAGGGGTTGTGGTCACATCAAAGGCTGATCTGGTGTCCGCACATTAAGTGCTATGAGGGGGGGATCTTCGCTGTTTTGGGGATAACCGGTTATTCTTGGCCTTCCCTTCGAGCAGTCGGAGTCACTCGTGTATGCAGGATGAGGCTCTCCCGCGCGGCCCCCTGGTGAGCGCGGTCTCTCCGCCCGCGAGCCGCGACCCCCGGGAGGGAGCGCGACCCCAGGGACGCCTCAGCGCCGGGATGCAGGGGTCTCCGCCGCGCGCCCAACCAAGCGCCGATCTTCCCAGGATTTTTAGGACCGCGGGGCCCGCAGGGACTCGAGGGCCACCGGCCCGTATCACGGGGTCTATGGAGCCGCCAGGCCCGCCTCGGGCACCCGCGACCGGGGCGGAGACGCAGGGCGTGCGTACCTGAACCCCCGCTGCTCGGCCCCTCCGACTTCGGCGTTGTCTCTCTCAGCGCCAGCGGGCCCCACCAGGGCCGCGGATCGCGTGGCAGCTGCCGCAGCCGCGGACTTCAGGAGCACTGGAGGCGTCGCGGGGACGCAGTTCCTCGAATCCCACAGCGCCGCAGGGACACCGGCAAGGCGCAGGTCTCGATGCGTGTCAGGGCGGCCAGCCCCGCCTCCCGTGCGATCGTCTCCTTCGGCTCCAGCGGGGCCGCGTCCTCCAGCCGGATGAGGAGCGGGGGGGGGTGGCGGGCCTCTCCGCACCCCGCACGCCGACAAGATCGTGATGGGCAAGTGGAATGCCTGCAGGAATCCGTGGGGAAGCGTATCAGCTGTCGATGGCTGGTGATCTCGCACTGTGAAAATGCCTCAGAACGCAGGATTATTCAGGATCTTTAGGGAGCTCTATGGAGCTCACAGGGAGGCCGCCATCTTGGGAGGCTCTCTAGCGCCCTCGGATTTCCATTCTTAATACTTTCTTTTTTGTTTTTATCGCTGTGTCATAGGGATGTACACCCCTCTGTACACTATTCTTAGTCCCACTTGATGTCTTCTTGCATTTGTCCAAGAAGGCATCAAAGTTACAGGGGGACAAGTGAGCAGCCTTTTGCCCTGTCGACAGTTTGAAGAAACAGTTGTGCTTGCTTATTAAAACCATTCAAATTACCCACATATTTTGAAATCATATTGCCAGCAATGTTAACTATTATACCACTCAAGCTGTGATCATCAGCTCTTTGAGTATGGATCTCCATTACGACTGACCGTTTCATATGATCACTCTCATCATTCTCCACTACTCTCATCTCTTCACATATCTAAAATAAGGTAGTTGAAGATGCTATATAGTCCAAGTGGGTAAAGGTCTTATCAGATCTCCATGTTGGCCTAGTTCGGATATCTCCCACTATCGCCCCATTCAACAATCTTAAATTCCAACTAGCAAACCATTCCATCCATGCTTTAACCTCGACAGAGGGTTATCTTTATAACTATTATGACCCTCTTCACTGCCTATTGCAGTCATACAATCTGCATTTAGGTCCCCCGCTAATATAATATGACATCCATCCTGTGCACAAGAGAAGGACTCACATATTTCCCCACATTTTTCACAGAAGGTATCTATCTCTATATGTAATGGATTACAATGGATATTTACCCATAGAATAGATTGTTGTTGGCATAATCCTTTTACATTCACCTTTACTGCTAAAATCCCATAACTTTGGTCATTAAAAATGTCAAAAGTCCAGCAGCTCCGCATTCCATGTCATAATTGCGGGTCTTCCCCTAGGCCCTTTCTCAGCCATTTGCTGGAACACTCTAAAGCCATCAACAATTAGCGGGTCACACAACCAAGTCTCCTGTAAAAACAGGATATTCTACTTTTTGCAAATGGACCTTCTTGTTTCGGAACCCTTAAAACTGTTAAAGCCATGAGTATTCCAACTTAAAGCTGAATCTTATTCATTTTTTAAAGGTCGTGTTAAAGCCCTGTTGGGACCACCCTTAATAGCTTATCACTAGATCCCATAGGCATCCTATGCGGATGTCTCATATTGCCTTGTTTTTCCTCATGGTTCTCAAACATAGGAATATTATTAGACACAATTAATTTAAACCCTAAATCCAGGAGTGCCTCTACATGAGTACATAATAGGGAAGTGATTGCCGGTGAGGACAACTCAATCAGTGCCCAATTTACTGCACTATTCCATTTTGGCTATTCTACACGCTCAAGGTCATTATTACTAACTGCGGAGAGGCAAGGAATTTTCTACCACAAAGCAAGCAGATAGGTTCGATTAAGGAATGGACTTTCCATCACAGGTAATAATTCCTCTACTTTAAACAGGTTCTACAATGTAGCAAAGAATCTCAGGTCAAAGTTAATACAAGACCAGTTATTGCTATTCTTCTCTTTTACTTTGTCATTGATATAACATGGTGCTGGTTGTCGTGGTGAAATATTCAGCATTTGATGATATGCAATTTTGATCTTCTCCACACCGGAACAGATTGTGACTCGACTAGTAGCCTCTTAGTTGTCTTGGCCCAATTCATAATCCATAGGCTTTTTCCCTAGCCATTTATCCAACGGGCCTCTTAGTTCCACTTGTTTGATGGTTCAGTTTCTAACATCTTTAGTTATAGCATAGCTGTGGTCTGTAGCCCGATCACTCATCTCCCTTAAACTAACGTCCTTATTTCCTCAAGGCCCTTTACAAAATTCTGCTCACTTAAGCCTTATACTTTTTGCAGATGTTTGTGTCCTTCGCAAACTTCTTGTCATAGAGATCTCATTACAGAGAACTTACATGCCATCCTCTTCAATTGTTGCTGCAATTGATAGTGAGTCTGTGTGTCAGTGCTGTGCTTATCAAAGTGTCATTTTGTTGAGGGGCGAGCCCATCTTTAGTCATCAGACTTTTGCTAGCATTCATTTAACATGCATAGCTACTTTCTCTCTCATCCATGATCGAAAATACTGGTGAACCTTTGTCCCCATCTGTTGTTGGAAATCACTACTTATTTTCTCACTATTATCTAGAATCCGATCCACAACTTTTGCGATTATGCCTTTAATTTCTTATTGTTCTGTAGTCAGATTAGAGCATAATGCAAAGAGTGCCTCCTTTTTCACCAGTATTGCAGCAAGAGATGTACTTAAAGAGTCTGCTGCTGACGACTGGGTCTCACTATTTATTGCTGATAAATCATCAACAAAGGAAGCATCTTCACTCGAGTCCCCTGATGTAGAATTAAGTGCCTCCAGATTTGGACTTGCAGACAAATGAACACTTATGATATTATTTAAATTCTCAGTGTCGTGTCCCAACGATTTACGCCTAAAATCTAGGCACATATTCAATAGTGAGCCGCCATTATCAATTGTAAAAGAATGTTGCGGCGCAGTTGTTTGCAAGTTATTTCCACCAGTAATTAATTCCTCAGATGAAGGTGGACTCAATTCCTTTCTAGACACCGCCACATTAGAGGGTGTATTCCGTAAATAGCCCATAATTGATGGCTGAGTCGCTTTTTTACATCCCTCTTATTAACTCCAGGCAAGGAATTTTTTCTTTTTTTCATCTTTGTGTTACTCTTGGCCGACACGGATAGTTTACATGGACTTTTTATTGGACTTTTTATTACCTGCATTACTGGTGCCACTAGGCAGTGCATATCTGCTCGATTTTGTAGCTTTCATTATAGTGTTAAAATGATAAAAACAGTGTTTTTACAATTAAAAAGTTGAAGATGGTAAAAAATGAGTCTTCAATCACAAATTCACTGGAGGTATTGCTAAAAAATCTCCCCTCTACAAATCAATTTTAACAAGTCAAGCAGATTGCTAGATTTCTGAGTCTGCTTGTCATAGGGGCGCCGATAGGAAGGGATTCTGCTTACTGACTTCTACCAGACGTCCACTCTGCGTGGCACTCCGCGCAACTTTATTGTTAGTGATTATAAAGTGAAGCGGCCGGTCTCATGCAGCGTGGCTCTGCCTCACACAAATGTGCACTGAAAACAGACTTCCAGGGAACAAAGCTCTCAGCAGGCTCAGTAGACCACTCTCCAGCTCCACTCCGCACATGAGACATTGCAAATCAACTTTAGTCAAAATAACATGCAGTTATGGGAGGCGGGTGGGTCTGAGTCCCTGGAAAAGGCATGCTGTACGAGCGAGGCCCGAGGAATGAGCACGGGTGTGCCCGCAAATAAGGGGAAAGAGAAAAAATACATATATAATAATTTTAAAAGCACAATGTGCTGCTGGGGGCTACAGGCACACTTATCCTAGGCCAGATGCTGAAAACGTGGCTATGGCGAGGGTAAGACGTAGCCTACAGCCGCCTTGTGTCTGGGGGCAGCTGCCAGAACAGAGGCTCTGGGGAAGGGATGTGAGGCGGGTGGGTCTGAGACCCTGGAAAAGGCCTGCTGGGCGAGCAAGGGCCAGGCGATGAGCATGGTAGTGCTCGCAAACAAGGGGAAAGGGAAAATAAATACATAAATAATAATAATTTTAAAAGCACAATGTGCTGCTGCAGGCGCACTTACCCCAAGTCGGGTGCTGAAAAAGTGTGTCTGGCAGGGGAGTTATGAGAAATAATGACTGGTATGTTTTTTCAGTCTGTATCCAGTGGATAATATGGTAATATGCTAATAAGTACAATATTCTGTTATGTTTCAAATTGCTTCAGCTATTTTAAACAATGGACCTCATTTACAAGTAGGGCGGTAAGGGTGAACGGTCACCGGTAACGAGACCGGTGCCGTTAGCAGGCGTTAAGGACGGGACCCGCAAAGGGACTTTAGAGCTAATAATGGTACCGTAATTTACGGTACCGTTATTAGCGCCTTCCCCATTCCCATTGAGCCCTATGGGGGCTCAAATGTGAATGGGGAAGGGCCCTGGTGAATGGGGAATTACCGTTCCCGCCAACCTTGGAATGGACCAGTAATTAACCATAAACTAACCAACCAACTAACAATTCCATCCCTCTGCATACACCTCAAACTCTAACCAAACACAACCACAAACCTGAAACGCAGCAATCCACACAAACTTCACAACAATGCAACAACAAAACAAACTACACATAGACTTGCACAACAGCACACGACGACTACGGACCACAAAACACCCCAAGCCTAGCCAACGGACCCCCCGGGCTGAGGCTGTCAACAGCACATCACTGCTCTCTTGCACTTTTCCTGCTTCCTCCCACTAACTCAACCTCCCCTCCTCTTTCAGAGCCGCCAGAGCGCCAAGGGACCACTACGGTGGTGAAAGTGCACAGTACAAATGTCCTTTAACATTCACCAGGGCAGAATCAGAACGAGTTTGGAGGCAGCCATGCCGCAAATAGCGGCGTGATTACCTCCAAACTCAGAATGAGGCCCAATGTATCATTTTATTTGGAGGATGCGTGGTATCTTTCCCATTCAAAGGTGGCCGGCTTGTTTCCAGAGAGCTTCTTTAAAGACAGTCATCCAAGATGGCTGCCTCCATGGAAGAGCTCAAACAAACTCAGAGTTCGGAGATGGGCAGGAATGGTTGGGATTAGCAATAGGGATTACATTGGTTGGGGCGAGGGAATGGGATGGTTTACAACTGTGTATCCCTCCTCCAATTTCGTCTCCGTTGGAAAAGCATTAGAGACCATCATTCAGAGCCCATATTGGAAGCTCTTATGTTAATGACAATAGTTTTGGCTTTTAAGGTAGTGCTTTCAGCGCCACCTAATAGCCCAAAATAAAAAGGCTGGCAGGCATTTTCAGCACAACATTTGTTGGTAAGGCGAGCTCAAGAGCTCCCAGGAGTGTTTTCGGCAGCGAGGGGTAGGAAGTGGTTGGGAATGGCCATATGGATTAGCATGTCAATGGGCAATCAATGGGTGGGTAAATAACCAAACAATACCAACAAGATTTGTGTCCCTCTTCATATGCCATTTCTCCCTAGCTGTACTGAACGCAGTAGTTTTGTGTAATAGCCAAAACGAAAAGAGAAATGTATAGCCCTGCTGATAAATTGTACAACATTGCCCTGAAACTGTATAACGTAATATGTGAACTTTATTTTTTTATTTTAACTTCTTGTTACAGAAATGAACATTGAGCGTTAGCTCCAAGCATATCAAACTTATATCCCGTGCAAACTGCCATCATAATAAGTGTCAACCAACAAAACATAAAAGTAGCCTTCCACTCATGTATACTAGGTAATAGCAATATCTGTGTAATCGGGTCAGGAGTAGGTGGGCTTACCAGGGACTGCCTTGCTAGAAACATGTTATTAATGATCATACTCAGGCTAGGGGTACTGGGCTGCCTGTCAGGGGTTTGTGGGGGATGGGGGTTGTAACCTACCAACATTGCAACGTCTTAAGGATTTGTGTGGGATGTATGCCGGTTTATCATCTGAAGGGTGGAACATATCCCGAATCAATAGCCTCCAAGACTCATAAGTGCTACCTGAGGTCCCATCCAGCGTTCGTTCTGTCTTGATCCACACTCAGGTCTCCGCCTCAGCCCAAGTCTCAAAGTCCACATACCAGTGTAGATACTGCGGTCCCCCAGGTGACTTCCAGGCCATGGCAATGCACCGTTTAGCCAAATTGCATGCCATGTCCATAAACTTAATTACATGCTTGTGCTTACTGTTTCTCGAGGTATGCTCCCAGTAGCAACTCTTTTGGGCACCAGGTGTACATTGTGACCCCTGCCTTGCTGCACGCTTGCTCAATGCAGACCCAGAAATCCTGTACCTTTTCAAAACCCCAAAACATATGGATCAAATCAGCACCAGTACCACCGCACCAGGGACATGGCAGCTGCTTGCCAATGCTAAACTTGGCCACCCTATCAGGTGTCATATAAGTGTGGTGTAGCACATTTATTTGAATCAAGTTGAAATGGGGGTGCCTAGATACTTCCTGGGGGTATCCAAGTATACGTTCCCACTCGGACTCTCCAATATCCACTCCCAGGTCAGTCTCCCAGCATGATTTTAGCCTAGGGCTTTGAGGGTTGGGTCTATTGGCTAAACTGCCATACAATCTGGACATCGGCCGCCAACCATCTTCCAGAGAGCACATCCAAGGCAGTATCTGGATCGCCTCCAGTTCTTCAGGCCAGCCCAACCATTTCTGTTTAGCCACCCCAATTATTCTCAGATATCTGAAGAATTGGCCACGTGGCAACCCAGTCTGTTCAGTAATGACATCCAACTCTTTGAATTTACCGTTTTCATACATGTCACCACAGGTGGAGCCATCCCAGTGCTGCACCACTGCTGGATCATCCCTGTTTTTACATACATCCGCCACTATCGGAACTTCGGGCGAGTACGGGCAGTCAGTCTTCAGCAATTTCACAGTCCGAAGCCACACCTTCCTACCCAGGTTAACTAGTAAAGGTGTATCGTCCAGACAACCCTTTGGTTATCATAGTACCTCTTTATGGTGGGCAGGAGCCACCAGCTGTTGCAGCAGTAGTGACCTGGACGTGGCATTGTCCGATAGCCATAAAACTAAGTTCCGCTGCTAGTTTCGGAAGTTGCACGCCTCCCTCCCCATAGGGCAGGCACAGTGTTGCTAAGGCAATCTTATTGCGAGAGGAGCCCCATAGGAATCCTATAACCAGTGAGTCTAATAAGCAAAAAAAAGGACACATTAATGTAGTAGTGGACATTAGTAAATAAGTACAGAAACCGAATAATAATGTGTGTAAGTGCCACCCTGCCCATGAGTGATAATGAAAGTGTAGCCCATAATGTAATGGACCTCCTCAAGCCTTTCACTACCCCGGCTGTGTTTCACGTATGCATGCATTCAGGCGTATCAATGATGCAGACCCCTAGGTATTTAAAGGAATCCACCTTCCAAGCTAGTCCCATTTCCGGTTAATCGGTACCCTGAACCCTGTGGAGCCCCACCAATGGAAATAGGCAAGATGTTTCCCTGCTGAAAGCTATTCCAGACAACTGAGCAAAGTTGTCCAGTACCTCCATAGCCAGTGGCAGGTTGTATTGTGGCTCCCCCGCGTAGAGCAAAACATAGTTGCGTACAATGATATTAGATGTCTAATGCCACCAACCCAGATACCTGCCTCCAGGAATTCTTGGCGTAGGTAGACCGCCAATGGCTCCAGTGCCAATACATACAACATGGGCAACAACGGACAACCCTTGCGTGTTCCCCTTTGTATATCCAACACCGCTGACACCTGTCTTCCGGATTCAACCCTTGCAGTCGGGGGGTAGGAGTATAGGATCTTCACCCAGCATATGAACTGCTCACCGAACCCAAATTCCTGCAACACCCCAAATAACCATTCCCAATACAGCAAATCAAACTCTTTAATCGAGTCTAGGGATGCCACTAAACAGTGTTCGGGGCTGTTGTTGGTCTGTGCAATAATATACTGCAGTCGACGCAAATTCAGGGCGGTGCTTCGGCCAGGGATAAAGCCCATCTGATCGCTATGCATCCGACCTGCGATCACTTTGCAGAGTCACCCGGCCAGTATCGTAGTCAACATTTTCATATCATAATTTAACATGGCCAGGGGCCAGTAGGGGCCAGTAGGATTCACATTGTTCCGTAGGTTTCCCTGGCTTGGGGATCGGAACCACCACCGTTTCCTGCATACTCGCGGGTAATACTCCCTTAGAGTAAGATTCCTTATTCACCTTAAGCAACACTGGAGCCAAAACAGACGTATACGTTTTATAAAATTGAGGTGGATGTCCATCGCTACCCAGTGTTTTACTGGTAGCGAGTAGCGAGTGAAGTGAAGCAAAAGCATCTTTCACCTCCTCGACCGTGATGGGCTGGTCTAGTGCTGCCTGGTGTGCGGCCTCCAATCTGGGTAGCCTCATCAATGAGAGAGCATCTGTCACTTCATCCTGTGATACTGTAGTATTTGGCAAATATATCGTTGATATCCGGCTGAGTCCTACTTATGCTCCCCTTCCTGTCCACCAACCCAGTGGTCAAATGTCTAGGGCGTTCTTTCCTACAGAGCCATGACAAATGCCTACCCGGTCTATCTCCCTGTGCTTGCGCTCTGGTAGTTCTAGCAGTGTGATCAAATTTAACTAACCTTCCCCATGCCTGAAGGCAGTGTTTCTGGTTTTCGGCCAACCTCCCTTCACTCGTTTGCTATCCCGCATCCCGATCTTCCAAGTCCCGAACTTCATCCTCTTAACTTTTACAAGTCAGTCCTCAGCGTTCTGCGGATACCACCGGCGCTAGCTATAACAACCCCCTAACCACCACCTTCAGAGTTTCCCACACAGTGCCCCATTCCTCCACACTGGCCACATTATGCTCTAAAAACCCCTCCAGCGTCGTCTGCAGCTTATCCCTGAAGATTTGGTCAGTCAAGGCATCCGCTGGCATATGCCACATTGGGATGGGGAGTTTGGGGGCTCCTCGTGCTCCACGTCACCATTAGAGGGGAGTGGTCAGATATTGTTCGCCACAGATATTCTGTACCGCCAATATCCACCATGTGGGTCCTCCCAACAAAGATGTAATCAACCCTGGTGTACAGGGCATGGGGCAAAGAGTAAAAAGAGTAACCCCTACCCTCAGGGTTCAGTGCCCTCCAGATATCGACCAAGTCCAGATTGGTCAGTGCCTTTTTAAGAGCTGCGGATGCAGGTGGCAGACCTGCCTGGGAGGGGAGTGGATCTGTCCAGCAAAGGGTCTCTGGTACAATTAAAATCTCCTTCCCATATGAAAAAGCAATCCTGGTGGTGCACTATATGAGCACAGAGTGTGCGTACATGAGATGGAATGCCTTGATTAAGGCAATAGGAGTTAACTATACACACCTCGATGTGATCTATGTAGCCCCACAAAATTATGTACCTCCCATCTTTGTGTTTGTCCACCTCCAACAGCTGAAATGGCACAGAGTCGTGTATCCACGTTAATACCCCTCTAGTGCATTTAGAGTATTCCCCCCCCCAAAATCTTTCTCTGACCCCCCTCCAGTTCATCTGCCGTCAGATGGGTCTCCTCTAGTAGAGCAATGAACACTCTTTCGCTTTAGGAAAAATGTCACCCTATTCCTGCGTAAGTACGTTCCTAGCCCCCGCACGTTCCAGGTCAATCCTAATAGAAGTCATATTGCAAGTGTCTACAGCCCAATCTGCATGTCGAAACAACCATCCCCTGCCAGTGTTTCATGACCGACCCCAAATCCTGTATCCTCCATCGATGTCCAGCCCCCCACCTCCCACCCACCCAGAAAATCCTCATGTGCAACAAGTGTACCCAAATGCGTGGAAAACATGAAACCAACAACATAATAAACCAATATACATTCGCCCAGCAACGGCAGAGTATGTACGGGCGCGATAGAAATAAAATATATCATATCATACCGTGCTCGGGTGTACCTGTACCACCCAGGCCTATCCAGGCCATTGTGTGTCAAGTAATGGTAATTAGCAACATGCTAACACCAACTTATGCGCAGGACAGACCGAGTCCAGTGGTGGGTGTTCAAGCGTTGCCCCCATCATATGCGGATGCAGTTGTTCAGATGGAAATAGACTTCTCTTGACACATGTAACTTATCAGAGGGCCCACATTCCAGCGCTTGAATGCATCGTTTCAACATTGAAGCCAACGTGCCACCATGGCATCGGTCATCGCATCATGAGTTGGCTTCCTTCCCACTGGCTAGGTTGTGTTCCAGCCACGTGTTGGCCGCCGCAGGGGTTTCGAGGAAGTGTGCTCTGCCCTTACAGATAATTTGGAGTCAGGCCGGATACATGAGCATGTATTTGATGTTTAGGTGACTAAGTCTTGCTTTGATCGGCACAAATGAGTTCCTGGCCCTCTGCACCACCAGTGTATAGTCCAGGTATATGGCAGTTTTGGAGTTGTCCCGCTGGATCTCGCTGCTCTCCCTAGAGTACTTCATTATCACCTCCCTATCTTGAAAGTTCTACATTTTCGTGACAATATGTCTAGGGAGTGACCCCGAAGGGCCTCTCCTGCAGCGATCGGTGAGCGAACTCGACCGCGAAGCCTTGTGAGAAGTTCCCAGGGCCTATATCCTTCAGCAGTAAGGCATCAACATACTGAGTGGGGCTCGAGCTCTGAAGTCCCGCCGGAAGCCCAAGTAGCCTAACATTGTTTTGTCGTGCCCTCCACTCTGCACCCTCGGATCACAATTCCAAAGCGGTGTTCCTTCTCTCTAGATCTCGGACCTGGGCTTCCAGTTCCTTGGTAGTCTCACGCGTTTCCTTCAGTACCGTCTCAGCCGACGTAACTCTGTCAAGTTACAGACATCCTGGCACAGCAGCTCGACACCACCTTGACCTAATCTATTCTTGTCTCCAACGAGGACCTTACTGCTGTTATTGCTGCCGGCACCAAATCTTCCTGTGTGCCTGTGCCAGAAGCACACGCCTCCGTCTGTGGCGCAGACATACTCTGTGCCTCATCCCGGGGTTTACCCGCATTGTTAAATGAATCCATAATTGTGGATTTGCTCTTGCCTTTGGTGGGGGACATAGATGAGGGCGAAGCAGCTAATGGTCAAGGTCTCCTCATGCATACCCGTGTTCCGACGTTGCTGTCCATGCCTCACATCCAGTGAACTCCACAGTCCCCAGACAGCAGCGGCCCACAGCGCAGTCCCAGTCTCCGTGGGGGCCTACAAGTGCATTCCCAGCATCACCAGTCAATCGGGTCACATAGAGCCAGTGCACCACACCAGTTCTGGGAGCAGATATCCACTTCAAGCGTGTATTACCCAAATTCATGCGCAGGATCACCCAGCAAGGTTTCAGTGGGTGCCTGAATCTTCACTTTGCAACATCACTCTCTCTCTCCCTCAGATGCAGCACCAGAAACTGTCCGCTTGACAAGGCTCAGATAGTCAATGTCCATCACCCCAATGTGCCTTTAGGCATTAGCAATAATGTGTCCACCCCATCCCAGGGATTACGTAACAAGGTTCCAACCACTTTCAGCTTCTCGACAGAGTAGTTGTGTCCACAGCCAACCGCACTGTCTGCAGCAACAGTCTCTAATTTAGGCAGTGGAGTGCTGGCTGCTTTCTCTGCTTGCACACCTTATTTTGCATTCATATGTTCCGGCGTCAATGCCAGCAGTTGCCTCTGCCCCGCGCCAGCCATTCCCAACAGTGGTGCACCCTCCAAGGCCTCAAGTCCATCAGGGTCCCTGCTCTTTACATTTCCCGCGCTCCACCAGTACACCTCCACTAGATCCCAACGTAGCGCTAAGGAGGCACAGTGCAGCTAGGTTCCGTTCTTACCTTTCTTTCTTGGTGTTCTTATTTATCTGGTGTGCCCAGGCACCACTCTGCCTTACCAATAGTGGAATTCGGCCTCAACCGTCTTCCAGGTCTGTGCACCGGCCTTGGCAGCACCCGCTCAGGGGAGGCGTGAGTCAGCCCCACCGTCAAATGCCAAGGCACCATAGCTAAAATGCAGGCCTGGCCTTCTGGGCGGGGGACGAACAGGGCGACCGTCTGGGGCGCCATGGCCCCTTGGGCGCCATTATCCCTGCCATGTCAGCTCGGGGGAAATCTTTCAAGGGCTCCCCAGAGCTGGCGTAGCGGGAGAAGGCGCGGCAAGCGGGCGCATTCAATAACAATAGGGTGCTCAGCACCCCATTACCACCAAATGCGCGCTTCCGCCGTGGGCGCCTTCAACAACAAAAGGTGCCATTAGCCCCCCCACCACGCCAGCTCGGGGGAGTCTTTCAAGGGATCCCCCGAGCTGGCATAGTGGCAGAAGGCATGGCAGGCGCGTCATTGTTAGTCAATGTGCTTGCCGCAGCGCATTTAAAAACAAAAGGGTGCTGATGGACCCTATTCATAGCATTACCTGCCATTATAGAAAAAGTGACACTTCCTGGCCCTGCCCCCTGTTGACCAGGGACGTGCGCGGGGGGGGCACCCGTGTGGGTATTTAGAAGGGGTTGGGGTGCGAATTCGCCCAGGGCGCTGCTGCACCTAAGGCCGGCCCTGCTCAGATGTGATGCCCCCAAGCTCGTCAAGATTTCCAGCGGACCGCCGCTAGACCCTCAGCAGTCAATGCACCTCGAGGTATTTCCGAATGGTCCCACGCAGGCCATCCCAGTCCTGGCCCAAGTGTCTTCCCGGCCCCCAGCCGAGCCCTCTTCCAGGCAGTCGGCGCGGCTCGCCTTGCCTCCTCTCCTATGCTTAGCCGCTCTTTAGACTCCGGGCATGCGTTGGGCCTGTCTCAAGTCCTCCGCCTGCTCCCACACAATCCCATGTGTGGGAGCAAGCGCAAAGCCGGCCGCACCGTCACGATCAGCCCCTCGACCCCTGGGCCAGTCCCAGCGTGCTGCAGTCCACCGACGCGGGGTCTGGTCCGCTTCCAGGCAAGTGCTCTCTGTGCGCCCTGGCCGACTCGCAGTCCTCTTCAGTCGCTCAGCTGGCACCCCAAGCATTCCCCACTCCTGGACTAGTCTGGGGGCTCCCATTCAATGCAGGCACGCCTCCGTCCCTCCGCCTCACTTTAGTGCGGTCGCAGCTGTCATCTTCCCGCACAAAGTTCTTGAATTTCAACAGCTCTTTCCTACGGTGCAGTCATCCGATTCTAGTCGGAAAAACCTCCAGCTGCAGGACATTGGGTCCCTAAATATTTTGTTGTCTCTACTTAGGTTTAGGGTAAGATGCCCACAGCTTCACCTTACCCCACCCCTCCCCCAATTTGTAAACTTTATATTTGTGGAGAACCTAAGGCTAATCTGTGTTCATTGTAAAGATGTGTGTTGTAGGATAATGCTATTCTTTTTTTTTTTTTTACTGTATTTAAACATTTTCTAAAGAAATACATCATTCCAAAACAACATTTATGAAAAACAATAAAACTACAAATGAAACAGAATAGCATTATATAAGTTGATATAAATAGAACAGAATCAATAAGCAGAATTATTCAAATATCCCCACTAAAATATAACAATGACAATTTGAAATGACAGAGCCAAAAATCTGAGAAAAATAAGAAAAAGCACATTACCACACAAAACAAGACCAACATAAAAAACACCTCAACAAATTAACTCTAAAGTTAAGACAAAGCAGAGCCTGTTAGCGCTTATTTCATGCATAGAGCTCATTAAAAGCATTCCATTGCTCCTTATAAAATTCTTCTCTATTTAAAGCATAATATTTAATCTTTTCAAACCTTGAGAGCAACTGCACCTGCAATAACCATTCATCAATACATGGCTTTTTCCTAGTTTTCCAGAGGCACAACATTTGCTGTGTCGCCACCAGAAACAGCTTAGTAACCCCAACACAGTCGCATAACTCAAATGACGAGTGCCAATTGGTGATTTCAAAAGTACCGATAACGGTGTCCTAGGAAAAGATATGTTCCAAATCAACTCTATCTAAAACATCACTCCAAAATTCCTTAACCCTTAAACAATCCCATAAGATGTGGAGCATAGTGTCTTCATCCTTAGAACAACTCCAGCATTTATTATCTTCTCTTAAACCAAATCTGTGCATTCTAAACAGAGTCCAAAAAAGATGTCCCAGTATCCTTTGCTGAATATACCTTAGATTCAGATCAATCTCCATCCTAAATCATTCATAGGAATGTCCCCACCCAATCCATCACACCACGCAAGACGTAAAGCATTCCAGGAAGATCTGATCTTTTCCTCTTCCGGGAGCAATTTCAAATAACTAGACAGTTCACGAGGAGCAACTACAATAAAATTAAACCTTTCCCGTCTTTGTAACAAAGGATCATTAAGCATTATTAGTAACCCGGCGAGAGACAATCTGAATGCAACAAGCATTCTGATTGGCTCTCGCCAGGTCCCTACCCGGCCAGGAATCCCTCCGTTGGGATTCCACAGCCTTTGTCCTCGGCGGGGGGTGTAGCAACCCCTCAGCCAATGAGGAGGCTCGAAGCGGGGCCATCCCCGCTCCGAGCCTCCCCACGGCTGAGAGGCTGCCTTCGCCCCCCGCTGGGGACTCAGGTAAGTTTTTTTTTTTTTTTTTTAAATTAACTTCCCTCCCAACGTACCTTCTTGGTCCTGCATCCCCAGCGGGGGACGAGGGAAGCCTCCAGCCGTGTGGAGACTCAGAGCGGGGCCATCCCCGCTCTGCGCCTCCACACGGCTGGGGGCTTCCATCGCAGGTATGTTTTTTTTTTTCCCCCCTCTCCCCCCCCCCCTGTCCCACTCCCGACCTCCCAACCCCACTTACCTTCTTTTTGATCATTTTTCGGGAGCGGACGCGCTGGGAACACTTGTGTTCCCAGCGCGTCCGCTCCCGATCGACGCCATGGAAAGGGAAAACGGACTCCTTTCCATGGCGGCGGCCATTGTCTTTTTTTTTTTTCTCGTGAAATGCTGCAGCATTTCGGGACAAAAAAAAAGCTTTTAGTGCCCCGGTCCCGCAATTTTTGCGGGCCGGGGTACTAATAGCAATAGAAACCTTGCGCCGGGGGCATTACCAACTCAGGTAATGCCACCAAGGCTCGGGTTCTATTGCTTAAATAATCTCTCAGAAATCAAATCTTTGAACAAGTTATATCTCCTCAGTTCCCTATTATGTAGCGCAAACTTCATCTTCAGAGACTCAAGTGATGCCAATCCTCCTCACGCCAGACATCTCTTATAAGTAATATACTTTTATTCATCCAACTTCTCCAACATAACATCTTATTATTGATCTGCAACCCCGGATTCTGCCAAATCGAGGCTTCTTCATAGAAATAAAGCCCCTGCCCCCCACTTATAATCATTGCTGTGACTGCGTCTTTGATAGCAAGCACAGTCTGCATATTACTGACCGATTTAGGTAATTTACCAAGAGAGTACAAAGATTAAATTCGAAAGGGTCTCATTTTAAACTCTTCTATCTGAGCCCATATTGGAACCCCTAACTCATTCATCGAGAAATAGGAGATTGACTTTTTAATCAAAAAACTTGTGTAGTATTTTTCAATGATAGGGTAACCAAAACCCCCATCGTGTACACTTCTAATCATTAAATATCGGGGTATCCTAGATTTCTTCCCAACACCCCACAAGAACTCCTGAAAAACCTGATCCACACGACCCAGAACTTTTAACCTTAAATGTAAAGACTGAACAATGTATAGAACCTTAGGTAAGAGCACCATTTTGATAGCATTAACCTTAGCCCAGATGGATAATGAGAGCCTACTCCACTTACGGACAATGCTCCTCATGTTTTCCAAAACCTTATCAATATTGAACCCAGCCATACCTTTCATGTCCCTGGACAAAAATACCCCTAAATATTTCACCTGACAATTTTCCCATTTACAATTCCAATCTAATAACTGTCTACGCACTGGAGTATCCTGAGCCGGGAATACAACAGTCTTCTCCCAATTAATTTTGTAACCTGAGGGTCTACCAAACTCAGTAATCATATTCCTTAAAATGCCACCCCCTTCATCAGGATTACTAAGGACAATCACTACATCATCAGCGTAAGGCAGAATCTTAACTTCAATCTCACCAATTATAAAGCCTGTTAGACAGCACGATTGCCGAATATATATTAAACATAGTTCAAGGGCTAAATTAAACAGATAAGGCGATAAGGGACATCCCTGATGTGTATCTTTAAATAATCTAAAAGAAGTTGAAAGCACCCCATTCACCCAGACCTTGGCACTGATAACCGACTGTAATGCCCAACAGCATATATGAATAAGGGTCCAAAACCCATCTTTACCAAAGTAAAATTAAAAAAAGCCCAAGTCACACTATCGAATGCCTTTCCTGCGTCTAGAAATATAAAAAGTAAATCATCTGATCCCGTAGATGACAAATTGAAAATATCCAAGAGGGTCCTGATATTATCATATCCATGACGTTGCTTCATAAAACCCACCTGAGTCTTATCAATTAAAGTACCTATATGTTTATCCAGCCTAGAAGTTAAAATGTTCGTAAATACCTTTGCATCCACATTCAAAACCGATGTGGGGCGATAATTACAGCAATTCGATGCATCTTTCCCATCTTTGAGGATCACTGAAATCACTGCCTCCCTCATTGAAGGACATAAAATACCTTCCTTAAGAAACCGATTGTAGAGTTCACATAGCTCCGGTGCCAACTGCTCAGTAAAAGTTTGATAAAACTCAGTCGGTAATCCATCTGGGCCAGGCGACTTTCCAGATTTCAATTTTTTAATAGCCTCCATCACCTCCTCCACCAATATAGGGGCATCTAGAAATTCTCTGGCTTCATTGGACAGATAAGGAACGCCAATCTTGTCAAAGAACTTTACCACTTCCCAAAAGATCATGTTCTTCAGTATATAAAGATTCATAATAAGTACGAAAACAATCACTAATTTCTTTTCTTTTTACAATAATTCTACCGGACTCATCTTTTATTTTTTGAGCAAAGAACTTCTCAAACAAACCCTTTAATCTATTCGCAAGTAATTTACCCCCACACTCCCCTTTCTCCCAAAAGCATTGTTTAGAATAAAATATTCCACGGTCCGCTTGAATCTCAGATTGTAGATGTAATTGCTCATACAATCTATTCATCATTAAACAATCTTTCACTGTTCCAGTATGTGCATAAACTGATTGTGATTTCCCCAGTTCAAGCTCAAGATCTCTAATTTGTGCTTCTCCTTCTTTCCTCACTCTAGCTGTCCAATTCATCATTTCACCTCTAGCTGAGGCCTTAACTGTATCCCACACAATTAGACTATCAGCCGAATCTCTGTTAACAACAAAATAGCTAGACACAAAACCAGTAAGTGATTTCAATGCTTTTTCCTCTTTTAGAATAAATGGTTTCAGTCTCTATGTAGCAGAATCCGGAGAGTGTGGAGCAAGACACAATTCAACCAAAACCAGGGAATGATCCGAAAGATGCCGCTCACACATTCTAGCTTCAATTATTGTCTGAACCAAACGATCTGATGTGAGTAAGTAGTCAATCCTTGAAAAGGAATCGTGGGCCGGGGAGTAAAATGAAAATTCCTTTATATTTGGATGTAAAACCCTCCAAGAGTCAATTAAATCAAAGCGTTCCACAAAATCCCGAAACTCTCCACTAGATTTGTGGCCAGTTAAAGAGCATGCCGAAGACCTATCCAACTTGAAGTCCATAACACAATTGAAATCTCCTCCTAAAATGATTACTCCCCCCCCTCATATCAGTTAAAGTTTAGTTACAGAGTAAAAAAAAAAGACTCCGCGCTGCACATGGGCCATAAACAGAGCCAACAGTAAACATCTTATCTTCAAATTTCAGATCAACTAAAATGACCCGACCTGCATCATCCATAACTATCTTATCCACACTTGCACCCAACCCTCTTCTAATCATGATCCCAACACCCTGTGAATTTGTAGAATAAAAGTTAAGCCACACTTTCGTATATCTAGAATTAGTAAGGAGACTCTCAGTACCATCCTCAAGGTGTGTCTCTTGTAATAGAATCACATCAATCCTTTCCCCCCAAATCCTGGATAGGATTTTCTTTCTTTTAGGACACTTCATACCTCTGACATTCCAAGTACCTACAGTTAAAAAACCCATATCCTAATACTCTCTAATTTAAAATCCCATTTTTGCCATTTATGTGACATCTATAGAATGTATTATACCAAAAAGAACACATAACAATAGAGTGATATATAATCGAGTCAGAGCAGAAAACAATATAATCTCTACCAAACAGACAACAAGACAAAAGACAAAAACATACAAATTAACTGAACAGAAAGAGACTAACAATAATCAGGCTCACTAAGAATTACAATATTTACAAAACTAGACCTATTCATAACCACTCTTCAGAAAACTGTGCCCATTTTTAAAAGATATAGACTATCCATCTAGTCATTGCATCAAATACAAATTACTAACAATGAGCAATATTCTCTCCCTAGTAAAACCACAAATGACCCCAATAATACCCCAAAAGACCCATCAGTCTATTAATGTAGACTCAGCAATATACCTATTCCCAAACAATTTACCAATGTCAAACAAACCTTTGTCCATCAGTAGACACCCAAAACAAGTGACCTATGAAAAGAAGACTAAACTAATATAATAAAGTAATAATATCCTATCATTACTCCATCCACCAGTGTATAACTTCAGCTACCTATGGTGAAGGGTTTATAAGGCCCGCCCGGCATTTAAGAATTCTTGAGTATATACAGTTTAAATGCATATTTCTACAAAGTGTACCACAAATTGAAAACAGTGTGTGCAGGCCTGCATAAATATGTTAATGCAAAGTGTGGAGCGTTTACTCCACATTAGCCCTACACAATAGCACAATGACACCAGCTCATAGTTTACAAGCCAGCCACAAGATTGATCGACCACATGAAGGAAATTGGCACACACTACTACCAAACCGCCACTCCACAAACAACTCCACTCCATAATCACAAGATATACTGCAATAATTGTGTCCCCCACAACTAGCGCATAACCAATGGTACACAAGACCAACAGAGCACGAACATTGCATAATTGCCAAGATAAGATTACCACATGTATACATAGTAATATTGTGCAGGATTTGTAAAGCACAAGATAACCAATACACCCAGGAATCGCATAACATGCGGAAGGATGTGGCACACTACATATATGATATCGGTGAGTACAATTCTTGGAGTCATGCACTTTGGCAAAGTGAACACAAAAATATTTGCACAAACTAAGCATTAAAATAAAATGAGCATGTGTATCTTGCTGTACACAAGCTAATATAGTGCAAAGCCAGTACTGTTCCCCTCTCCACTGTGCCCATCACTGTGCCCCCACAACCCACCAACACCAAAGTAGGTGTCCATATCAATAACACCACAGATCATAAGTATTTGTTTCATTTCAGGAGCATTTTAAAACTGCACCAGGATCCTGCAAGATAAAGGGCTGTTCTCCGAGCACTACACCGACTTCCCACATTGATAAAGAGGCAAAAGGAGACTGGGCAGCGATTATGTTGAGCCACAGTCATCTGAACATTGCAGATTGAGCACAGAGTGGCACAGATTGTCAGCAGTAATAGGAGATGCCCAGGAGAAGGAAGACGCTGATACCGCAAGACATGGGAAGCCCACAGACCCTGACATGTATGGCCCTTTTCACATCGTATGGAAACGCAGCAGTCTTGACATACCTTCAAAGCTTGCCGTCACCTCGTTCCACTCACCGCGAGCATGATGCATGTACTCCTTCACATGCCTCAAACACCGTCAGCCAAATACACCTTTCCGGAAAGGCCTGTAGTAGCGGGAATGAAGTCTGGGCCAGCTGCCCACAACAGCCAGCGGCTCATTACGTTGCGTTTACGGCCTGAAAGACGCAGCTTCATGACCGCATCATCCGCTCGCCAAAGCCTCCATGCCAGATGCCTAGCACACATTACGTTTGAGGAAACCCAGGTACCCTCCTTTAATGGGAATACCACGGCCACATCGAATAGTGCTATTCTTGTTTGTACATCTTCTTAAACGTCCTTCTTAAAACAATAGAACTTCACATTCTGAAATAGGTCAAATCGTGTTGAACTACTAGGTTGCTGTGTGGTGGGCAAAAATGTGAGCATCTGAATTTTAAATAAATACATTTTTTAATTTCTTTAGAATAAGAATCGCGGTATACAAGGAACATCGGTGCATACGCATATCTTTACAATCACACAAGCAACGGACACAGCCAGCATACAACACATTTTAAAACGCAGCACATTACCATTTTCATAAATAGGAATAATCAACACATTTTTAGAAAATGATCTCAAAATATACACTTTTTTATTTATTGGCCTTAACACCTAAACCCACAACTAAATAGCTAGATCACACGGCGATATAGTCTTACGTAGATCTTCATACCACTCTTGACACCAAACGACTATGGCCATGAAATGACAATTTCAAATAAGCAAACATACAGCAACTGTATTGAAAAAACTGTTAACACATAAGCACATTCACACATTAACAATAATACAAAAAGAGGGTAATATAAGGTTCAGCAATATTGTTCTTATTTTGGTGTGCATGGAGTGTAATAATTGGCATTGTGACAGGGCCAGAGATCTGCCCCTGTCGCTAGTGGTAAGGACCCCTCTCAGCTTGGGGTGGGAGGGCGACCTGAGTTTATGGAGGAAAAAAAACACAGAGTGCTGCCTCAGTGGTTTGTGCATTCTGGTCATGAACATCTTGTCAGCAAACCCTTTATGTTGGAGCGCTCTTGTCCTTTTTTGCATGTGGGTGACAATTTGCAAGGTGGGTGGGATGGATGTTCTGGTCGTCAACTTTTACAACAGCCCCCATGCACGGTTTTCCAAGAGTTGCCTCGATATTAGCCTCCATGATGGAATCTTTGGTTAACTGGGCTGCCGTGAATGGTGTATTTCTCATCGTGGGGGGTTTGGGGATTTTAACGCCAAGTTGGGTGGTGGTTCGGGAACTGCCTTCTTTGACTCCTGTGAGGATGACCTGGCGGGGATACCGACCCCCATCATGAGGGATGCCAGAACTTGTGTGGAGGGTGTATGGAAGCTTCTCTATGATTGGGGGTTGCGTTTGGCCAATGGCCGTTTTTCAGATGATATCCCAAGCAATTTCACCTTCTCCTCAGCTTTGGGGCATTCTATGATTGCCTACATATGTGTCCCAGTAAAATGTTGGGATTGTGCTGTTGGGTTTAAGGTGCTGGCCAATATATGTAGTGATCACTTCCCTGCTAATCTTGTGGTCAAATTGCAGGGTAAGCATGAATAGTTGGGTCTGTCCTATGTGCTGGAGGTGTTCTCTGATGGCTAAAGGCGCAGATTGAAATGGCAGTTAGCCGATCGAGAGTCTGCAGAACGTTTTGTTATAAAATAACTGGCGGAAGCTCGAAACATTGTTTTATTCTTGTTTAGATCGGAGCAGCATCCTGTCTGACTTCCCGTCACTTTTGTCTAATTTATCGGCCACATTCATAAGGAAGGGCTGGCAAGGGTAAGGTGAAGTCGCAACAAATGGGGGCTTGGGTCGGGCACTGCTATTTCAATCAAGTTTCTTCAATTGTATTAGAGAGTTCCTTTTTAAATTCAGCGGCGAGTCTCAGACCCCGACATACACTCTGTTGGTATATAAGCACAACAAGAAAAAGTGTCAGATGAAATTCATTCATCAAACCTGGGGTCGCCAACGATTGTAGTGAATACTATTAATCAATGTTTAACCTGTCTTTGTCAATTCATAATATTCATATGTCCAAAAAAGGAGAGAGATCTTGGTTTGAATCTTAAATTGTAGTTTAGTTTTTTTTTTTTTTTTTTTTAAATAACTTATTATTAGTGAAGAAGCAGAGTCTGTGTATTGCTAATACATTTCGGACCTTAACATCAGTCCTTCTTCAGGGCGAATGCCACAAAATCAAACAATATACTTAATCAGTCATTTTTGCACACCACTTTAACCAGACAGTAATGTTTTGATGCTAATATGTAAATAGCACATTGGTAACTCAAACCATTCAATGTCGCAACAGCAAAGTGAACTAGAACAGAATTCACAAGGTACCTGTAAGTTACTGTATCTAACATGTAGGCACATCTATTTCTAAGCCCTTGTGCGCGTTTAATTTCCTTGCGCTGTAGATCCACTTGTCCTGTATGTTAAGGGTCTTAATCCATTTAGTGCTTGTTACCCACTTTCATTTATCTCAATATGGTGTATTTAATATGTATATATAACCTGTGTACTCTGGTTTTTATGTTGAATATTGAAATCATCCCATAAGCTACAATGTGGTTCTGTAGTGTCTTTGGCTCCTAGCATATATCTACAATGTGTCTTCAAACGAAATGTTCGGGTACGGAAGTGGCTTCAGATCAATGTCCTGCAGAGAGGCGTCTATTTTGCAGCTCCTGACAAGTGTTGAATAGTGGTACAAATTACTGATGATGTTTGAGGCTATCAAAAAGAACTGACAAATGAGTTCTGTTGTTGCGTCCTTACCTTGTCTGTTCTGTTTGAGAATTTGTGTGCTGCAGCGTCGCTGTGGTCAAGAAGCCAAGTGAAGCTATGGCTTGGTAGCGTAGTTATGGAAACGCTCTCTTTGAGCCACACACTGCGTGTGTGTGCGCGTCTGTTCTTCCTGGCACGTAGCGTTGCCTAGCTAACATGTAAGTTTATAGTATCGCGTGGATAGACTGGCATTGTTCATAATGCATACTGGAAGTGTGCCGTCTCCAGAATGCGAGAACGGGACACAGATCTTAAAGGTAATAAGAAGTATGTGGATACTTACTATTTACATGTGTGGGTGTAAGTGCTCTACCAACGGATCATGTGCGGTTAGTTTGTATCTAGGAGAGTATCCTGGGTATATGTATGAAGCAAAAGCTTCTAATTGACGTTAGACGGTTGTAAGTCCATTCCATAGAACGGTCTGTTGACGCACAGATTTGAGCATGTTGGGTCTATCATAGCGTGATGTCATGTTACACAGGCAACTCGAACATATTAAATGTTTATCTGCTCAATAAATGTCTAGAATTATTTGGAGCTGTGCGTTAACAATTAAAACGGCATGTATCATTGCACACTACCCCACAAGATTATATTATACCTGTCGTAATATGGATTGTTAGGGAGTATTCTCACTTATGGCTAATTTCCCTTACCTATAGAGTCCCCTAGCAGCTTTGCTGGATTTGAAGGGTTTATTTCTTTTTACCTGCTAAGAGTGAGACTCTTTTTCCCACTCGTAGGCATCTTTGCTGTGTGTGTTCTAGGCTGTTTTTGTGTTTAATGCCTATGGGATCTTTTCTCTCACCCATAGGAACCATCTTTATGCACATGTGTTACACAGCACTCTCCGTGCAGTGACACAGGGGTGTCGTAGCGACCCCCAAACAGACTCAATTCCGTGGGACTGACTACTGTCTCCCAGGGCATGTAAAGTCCCCATTGACTTTACTAGTCAATCTCTATGAACTAAACCAGTACACCCCATCTTAATATGGAAGTACTGGAAGGGGTTAATAGTTTTTCCCCTATGTTCATTTTCGAGAGGGTACCTTAAAGTCCCCCTCTACAAAGTTTCTGGCTGGTGGCAGTGGTTACTACCCTTTTATATTCGACCACAAATATTTTCCTATGGGATTTTCCCATTGTTCGATGCTAATACTTTTACTGACAGCCTCTAACATACGGCCAGTTTATTTTATTATTAACTTTACTCTGGTAGGTTTTATTTGCCAGAACTTTGATAAAACTTCTTTCCCGAGTCTTACTCCATTTTCCTAACCCAGGTCGGGGATCCTTTGTGCGCTCTTTTGGCAGGCTTCTGCCCAGAAGCCCTCCATCGGCTCCTCTGAGTCTGGGGTGGGTCTGTTGTTTGGGAGGGGGAGTAGAACCCCTGGACAGAGTTGCCACAGCAACTCAGGTCGCACTCTAAACTAATAGGCTGGAGGGTCTCCCGCCAAGATGACCACTCCACTGTGTGAGTGACAGCTAGGCTGTATGAATGGGTCTCTTTCTGCATAAAAGCAGGGTCCCGAGGACTGGAAGAGCAAGACGTCACCACTGGAACTACGGAACCGAAGGAGAGAGAAGCCAGAGACATCTTCAGCATCTACACCACCGGTGAAGCCATGCCGGATCGTCTCACAACTTTTCTTCCACACGACGCGAGGAGATCTTCAGCAAAAGAGGCTCCTTCCCTTGAGCTGGTGGGGTCAACCAGTTCACTAATCGCTTCCTTGGACCTGCCTTGGTCGAATCGACAGTGCCCAGCACTTGGAGACCGGATAGCCAGGCAGCTATCGACCCGGACCGCGATTTAAAAGGAGCGTACCTTTTAAACTTCGTTTGGCAGCACCGCAGCTGGTTTCATCCCTGGGTAGTGCAGCGACTTGAATCTTCCTCTACGACGAGAGCCTCTCTTCCTCTGTTGGATCCCTCGACCTGCAGGAACTACCAGGAACAACTGCCACCGCAGGAGCCACTTCTTCATGTTTAAGGTACATTGTTCCGCCAGGCCGCCCTTTTTCTGTGGTAGACCTAAAGGTGTTTTAAATCCTTTAACTACTTGTGGGGTCGGCCGCCCTCTCTCTTAACATTGTCTTTCGCCTTGCATCTACCTCTTCAACAATTTTCTACTAAAGACTTGACTGCAGCTACAAGAACATTTTTGCTCCTAAGCTCCTGGTCCTGTACCACTGACTCTGGTTCAGGCCTATTGACTCAGGCTGATTTGTTAGATCTTCTCTCCCTAGATTAGTTTTCAATGAGAAATGTGTGGATGCACCTAAATCTTCTAAACCCCTCTTCCTTCCTACTGTTTTAACTTGTGGAGTGCCATTTTGCTCAGTTTTCATTCACTTATCTTTTGGCTAAAGTGTTACTGTGCATTACTTGTTCACAGGGAAGTGTTGCTAGGGGGTGTCTGAAGGTATTTCGGTTTAACTTGTGCTTTCCCTCCCTTTCAGTACATTGTTAGAGTGCCATTTGTAGTTGGTTTTCACTGTGCCATTTTGCTCAGTTTTCACTCTACCGCAAACGTATCTATCATTGAATAGGGAGTTGTATATGCTTTTCTTTTGACTAAACTTAACTTACTTTATTAACTGTGATCTATGTGTTGACTTTGAAGTGTATACAATAAATATATATTCTCTTTTTAATACAAAACTTTGGTCAGTGTTTCCTTGCTCCATAGTACTGTACTACCTATTGTGTCAACCCTGAATACTGCTCATCTCCCTCTTGAGATAAGTCTGACTGCTCAGCCACAGCTACCAACTAAATCTTTGTGGGGTAAAAGGGGATTTATTGCTCTTACCTGTAGTCCTAATCTGGGGTAGTGCTCCCTAAGGGAACTGCCCTGGATTCTGCCTAACATGGATGTAGGTGTTGTCTATTACCTACGTTAAGTGACTGACCTCTCTGTTGTGAAAATTATTTCAGTAATGGTATGGTATCCTTAATGTCTGATTATGGCTGTGAAGCCCAGAATTGGTGAATATAAATATGAGCAAATACTGATTAATAATTACATGTATGAAATTGTTGTGCCAAGTAATAATACTGGTTGTAAAGTAAATACAGTTTAATTGGCAAAACATTTGAATTGTACGAAAAATAAAGTGATTATAGCATCTCGAGGAAGTTGCACAGCAAGCACAGCTAAAGCACAGCTGAGATACTGGTAGTTGTAAAGTACATACAAGTTCATTGGCAGAACATTTAGCTTGTGCAAAAAATGAAGTAATTTTGGCATGTCACGGAAGTTGCATATAGCTCTCATCTATTCAATTAAGATACTTATCAGTAAAGTTCTGATGTCCTTATTTCATTACAAGAAGCAGTGTACATCTAGCTCTTCATTTAGTTCACGGGGCGATATTGTGTTCAGTTTCTCGATCAAATACGCTTCCCTTTGTTCAAGTTTCTTCGAGAAGCCCATTCTTAGGTTGGTAGATTGTACCACTTCCAAAATTTGAAACCTGATCTGAGCCACTTGATGGTTAGCCAGGTTGAAGTGTCCAGCAACTGGTGAGTGTTGATTGTGTGTCCTTATATTGGATTTGTGCTTGTCCTATCTCAATCAAGCTTTACGACTGGTTTGTCCAATATACAGTAGGCCACACGAGCATTTGATACAATAGATGACTCCTTGTGATATACAATTTGCATGGTCCTTGATTTTGATATTTTTTCTCCCGTCCTCGAGTGCATCAGAGTGTTACCTTTGATAAGGTTATAGCAGTTACTGCATGTCATGCAGGGGAATGTTCTCTGGTCTTGAATTTCTGTTTTGTGATTGCTTTAGGTTTGGTCTGCACAAGAAGATCTCTAAATTACTGGTTCGCTGATTCGCAAATATGGGTTTGTCTTGAAACAAATTCTGGTATTTACCATCACAAGTCAGTACGGGCCAGTGTTTGAGAATGATCTTTTTGATTCTAGGCGTCTGTATGCTATATTTGGTTATGAAGACCAGTGGATTGTCAGGTGCAGTGCTATTCCTTGAAGTCAATAAACTTGTTCTGTCTTGGATGGATGCTTTGTCCACTGCTGAGGTGAAGTCGCAACCAGGTTGGTTTAACTCAGACTGTACGGAATCTAAGTCTAATTTGTTTGATACCTTGAAGAATCCGCTATCCACTAAGCGAGACAAAGTAACTGCCTGGGCCACCTATAATAAGGTTATCGCTTGTTGGAAAAACAAAATTGAAGCATTGAAATGGGAGCAGTGGGTTAACTCTTCTACCACAAATGATACCAAACTCTTTTGGGATATAGCAAATAATGGGCCAATCTATATATTTAAGTCAAGCGGCACAGAGGTTATGGTTTCTGACCAGGCATGGGTATCCCACTATTCCACCTTATATAGTCTGAGGTCTTCCAATGTGTCGCAAGCGGCTGATTTTGGAAACCAGTGCGGCTTGACACAGAGTGCGTGAGCACGTTAAATGTCGCCTATAGGTCCTTTCCTCTGCAGGAAGACTTCTGTGCTGGAAAGCTACATTTCACAGAGCGAACATGACTAAGGCTTGACTGGGATCGGTTCCAGAGAGGCCGGAGAAGCCGATAGGCTGCTAGAGAGTGGCGGTTTTGGAGTTATGCTGTAGCTGAGCCGCTGAAGCAGTGATCAGCGTGAGTGGACTTGTGAGACAAGAGACAACGTATCACCCTAGCCCTCATTGCCCTCATAGCCTCATATTCTGCCTACATTTAACTACGCCTGACCTTTGTTTCCTGAGCTTGCTCAGGCACAGGCTGAGCACAGGTTGGAGGGGCGGGGATACGACTCTGGGACCTATACCTACACATATATAGTCAAGCAGCCTCACACACAGGCACACAGGAGCGTACATGCACAGTGAATATAGCACAGTATATGACAATATGTTAGAAAATATGCATGTGTTCTCAGCACCAAACGCTTACAACCAGTCTTGCCCTAAAAGGAGAAATGCCTGTGAACACTCACTCACCCATCTACTCACTTACTTGCGTTGGTATTGGGCGGAAACTGCAGGGCTTAGACCCTTTGATTCACGTATATGCCAACCATAGTGCGATAGTGAGTGTTGGCGTGTTTTGTGAGGTGCAGTGGGATACAGAATCAACAATCTACATTGGCAATCAGGGCAGTATCGCAGAATTGTCGTTGGGAGCGGAAGAGTGGAAGAGCGGAAAATGGACGTAACATCTGATTCAGAGGCATGTGGGACAGAAACTTTAGTGGGGGCACTAGCGGATTCGAGGTCCACGGGTGACATTGGTGGCGTGCTGGGGGAGCGCCTTATAACCACACATACTGTTCAAAAGAAACTGAAGACTTCAACGAATGTCCGATGTGACAGAGGAAAGTGAGTTTCACGGACCAGACGGCAGAAAACCAAGGGGAGGAATGAAATCATGCAACTGTATCACATGGCTGGGGCGACTGAGCGGTCCAGCCCCAACCTGTAAATGTGAAAGTAACCATCGCGGAGCGTACCACTAAATACATTGATGCCGTGAATGCTTTACAGGCGCAGCAACTAGAGGCAACTTCAGCCTCAGCCAGCAGCTTATTGAATACCTCCCCGGGTGGGGGGGGGAGGAGGAAAGACAGAAGCACATAGACGAAACAGCAAAACCATTGCCAGCTAGAGCGGCAAAAGTGCTTGAGGTGGCTAACATAATCCAGACTGCCACAATCCAGGCAGAGGAAAATATAAGACCAGACTGCCAGGGTGTGGTGACTGATCAAATTGAACCACTCAAAAATCAAGTCGCATCCACCACAAAAAATATAGAATGTCTAAAGCAAGCTGGTGCAGTTAAATCATTAGGTGTACAACAAAACGTCCCAGATGTATACTGCTTTATTGCACCACCAAACGCCAAACCAAATGACCTTGAAACAAGATTTCCTTAGAGGCCGGTCAGTGGGCAGACTTGGAATAACCAGCACGACAGGCGAACCTTCAAAGAAGCAAATATAAAAACTGTACAAAACAAACGGGGGAACGAAAGTCTCAAAACGAGTGGGCAAAGAGGAAGAAACATTTGGAAACCAGCAACTTTAAACCCTTATTAAGGTAAACCCATAGATTATTTTATGGAGCCAAAAAATGTGTACAAGGCCACAAGACGGTATTTCAATCTCCAACAACATCTAGAAGTATACTGACCCCACAGCAGAGCACAATTAACGAGATATCAGACTAACTCCTGCTAGAGACGTCGTGGACAGTCGAATCTGAAGAGAACCTTCAATCGAGAGTGTTAAGAGACAAAGGGAGGGTCTCGGGAGGATAGCTCAGCGGGAACATGCTCACCTAGGAAGCAAGACGACACGGAGCAACAGGTTCGATCCCCGGGTTCATGCTTAGAAACCTCTGGATATTAAGCGCGTTATAAATAAACTATCATATCAAGGCACGTCCACATTTATATAGTGACCAATGTCCGACCCTGAAACAGATCATAATAACATGGTACACCAGTCTGTGAGGGCTGACATAGACGGGGCGGTTCTAAATGAAAAGAATCAAAGGCTCAAGGTAACTTCTCCTATAAGCGACCGTCGGGGATCAGTGAAAAGAGGAAGGCATGAAAGTATTGATGAGCAAGCTGTGAGCCCGATTATATTGAAACCTACAGCTGCACAAGTGAGCAAAACCGCTGAAGGGTACATTGACCCTAGGACACCGGGCACACCTAGAGATTCAACAAGTGAAACTAATTTTGTATTGATATCTACATTGACAGCAATATTGGCCCCCTCCATGAAGTTACATGAACAAATGGGTGACCAAATGAAAGATCAAACAATGATGCCGGCTATGCTTCACTCAAAAATGATCTGTGTGGAAGGCTTCCTCTCAGCAATACAATCTAACTTGGACAACAGTACAGCTAAAGGTGCGAGTTTATTGCACACGATACTTGACCCTATTATTAAAGATGAACAACACAGGAGATTGTCAAGGGATTTCGAATCATCACTTACGCAACAAACAACTGGTTTGCGTACTCAACAACAAGCAACCATGACGACGCAAAACGACCCTGCATGCAGTTTGAGAAACCTAATAAATCAAGCTAATTCAAATACTAAGCATATAGACTTACCTGACATAACTTCTACTGAGCGGCAGCAACATTCTCCTTTAATGACATCCATGATAGTTCACATGTGACTTTGAAGGGGCCCAGTGTACAGTCTACCCGGATACTGCATCCTGTGACAGCCATCGTTAAGTCGACTCTGGCTGGTCCAGCAAACTCAGTCCCGATGGTCGCTGGACCTTGGAGGGAAGAAGATGCTCGGAAAGCAGATTGTCCGCTTAAGATGAGTGAAAACTTCACAAGGACAAAATTTGATAACATAAATGAGAAAACACTTTAAAAACGATTGATGTCGAAGCCAGCTAAAACCACCATGAAAGGTGGCCCCAAGGACAAGAAAAAAACTGGATTAAAAAAGAAGAATCAACTGCCCAATCCCAAACCAAAATCGAATGGAAGTAGAACATTTGTCAAAAACATCACTGCAGTAGCGTCCAACTGTATTGCACCAATAAGGTCTTTGAAAGAATCCTTACCTACCATTAAGATACCTACACAGAGGCAGCAACTGCTCCCCATGGTGCGAACACCACAATTTGGAGAAGACCAAGATGACGTATTCGATTTGTTACATCTACACACTCTCGGAAGAGGAGGAGGGAGAATCCTCTGAAATGGAAGAATCAACCTATGACCCGGCATCATCTGAAACCGAAGGACTACAGGATGAACAAGATGACAACAGATGGTCTAAGAAGCCGCGTGGTCCAAGATTTATAGAACAATCAAGAAGGAAAGCACTGAGTGAACGGGGAAAAAACTATGCACCGTAGGGTGGTTCCAAATGAGGGAATAATGCAGGTTGGAATTAAGGAATACATCCATGCGCCTGAAATCCCATCTAGTACTGCTTCTTCATGCTCCTGTAACGTGAACTATGAGATATCGGACCCAAGAGCAGGGAAGATTAGTCAATCACTAGGTAGATGGAGAAAATAGCCCAGCACGAAAGTCCAGCGAGAAATCAGGCAGAGTTCCTCATACAAGTCAAAAGAATAACTATCAAGCAAATAAGTCACTGGTAATTGACACGGAAGCCAGGCCCCAGCCGGTGAAAGTTCAACACCGACTAGTTGAAAGTGAATCAGTCGGTAAGAAAGATCAGTATAGGATATCGCCCTTGGGAATTGTAAAACCCACGATCAGATTTGAGCAGAATGCTAATGGAGAAACGTTCCATGAAGGCAACAAACAAGAGAAACTTAACAGGTTTGAATCCAAAAAGGTGAGCAACATAACCACAAGGCTGACCTTCGAAAGACTAATGCCGCTAAATGATGGACTTACCTTGAACAGGGCAAATATCATCCGGCTTCTCCATCATGTTCCCTGTTGGAGACCTTTTTCCACCAGTGATTTGCTGACAGTCGAATTCCTGGAGAAGGAAAGGACCGACAGGGTGGGTCTTCATCTGGCATCTTCATGGATAGCGAGATTATTGGTGGAGGAGGCCGTCCAACTGGGACCGATGGGAATTGACCATATGGAATATTCAATCGAAATGTCTGAACAGCAAAGAGCCGACCAAACAAAGAGAGATCTATTAAAAGCTGTCAGAGCTAAAGAGACCGTACAAAAAGATCCTATGAACCTGGAAGAAAGTGAGAAAGGATCTAAATCTAGGCAAACAACATCAAGTCAGGTCTGAAATGAGAGGGCGGAAACAGCAAAAGTGAGTGAAGGAGTTAAAGAAAAATGCAAGTGGTTAGCAAACCTCCTGGCTGAAAAAATCGGGAAACCATAATGCCAAACAAGTACTGACAGCAGACAGAGGAAGGTGGCAAGCTGGAACACCTGGGGGTTCTCCCATCTGTTCGTAAAATATCTTTTTTTGGCAGAGTTCGACTTGCTCTATCTATAGGAAACTTGGATGAGAGAAGCCCTGTTATTGAACTGTTAAAAGATCTACCTGAATCCAGCAATTAAAGACATAAAAGGTCGGCCCATGTCGGGTTTGTTGATAGCTATCAACAATCAGCTGCAATTTACCTTAACAGAAGAGCGGAATCCAAGTCCATTTATACAAGTGCTGGTGGGCAGGATAACCACAAACCTTGAGGGGTCCGAAAAGACATTAGTTCTAATGAACTTATACTGGAACCTAAAAAGGTGGGAATTGAACAACTTTCCAGAACAGGTAGTGGACCTGATTGACGAGCTCAGAGGAAAATGGAGAGACCCACATTTTCTTATATGTGGAGACCTGAATTCCCAATGTCTTGACCAGAACGGAAAGGAACTTGCTGGTGATCTACTACTTGCAAGGGAATCGGAGAGCAGATGACAGCGCTGGGTAACAGGTTTGAGCTCAAGAGACATCCAGATCCTAAACGGCGTAACTGAAGGGGATACGCCGGGTAAGGTAACTTGGAGAGGAAAAACTGGAAGCAGCATCATAGACTACATCTGTGTATCCCGTAATCTGTTTACGTCAGTCCAAACCTTATGTGTAGTAGAAAAACATCACAGTGATCATAATCTCCTAACAATGACTTGGGCAATAGGAAAATCAGACAAAGTCCACAATTATCAATTAATCTGGAAGTAACATCATCTAGGAACAGATTAAAGATCAAAGGGAAGAAAATATCCAAATTTACAGAAACACTCACATTTGAACTATCCCAAGCGACCAAATCTATACGGTCAATTATTCTCAGCTTCTTGAGGCCGACGAAATTTAAAAACATCAGGTTAATAAACCTATTATCCATCATCAGCATGTGTTCAACTTAGTAGTTATGGGGAAAAAGAAGCTAAGGAATAGCTTGATCCGCAACCTGAAGAAACAGCTTACACCAGAGGCGAAATTAAGGATTCACAAACTGAAACAACACAGAAATTGGTTCAAATTGCAAAAAAAAGTTAATCCTTCAGGATGAAGAAAACATGCTACAAAAAGTTTTAAAAAAACACATCCGAAATTTGGAAAATGATCAACAAACTGGATGCGCATCAGGTAGCCTTGACAGTCAACCCTGTTTCCGCAGCTCAGTGAACATCACACTTTTCAAAAAAGTTTGACAAAAACATCTGTGAACATTCGACAAGGAAACTGGGTGGCCAGTCACCGCTGGGATTATTTAGACATCAACTTGGAGTCTGTAAGAGAAACTATAGCTAAACTAAAAAACTCGAGAGCTCCAGGACCCGATGGGATGACAAATGCCCTACTTACAGAAGATCCCGAACAATGGTCGAAATACCAAATTACCTTATTTAAATACATAATGGAAATCAAATCAGTCCCGGCTTTGTGGAAAAAACCCGTAATCGTCCCTATATATAAAAAAGGCCTCCGATCGAACCTGGATAATTACCACCCAATAACGTTACTGGATGTAGCCAGGAAGATATTTGCTTCACTCACACTGAAAACCGTGCTAAAATGGAGCACGGAAACTAATCGACTAGAGGAATGGCAAGCTGGTTTTGTTAAAGGTGTGGGAACTTCGCTGAACATATTTGTTATAAAGACCTTAAAAGCACAAGCTGAAAGAAGTGATGGAATGTACATCTTTATGGCCTTCGTAGACCTTTCGCAGGCATTTGATAATATCAGCCAGCCAAAATTATGGGGAAAACTAAGAAGCTGGGGATGCCCTGGAAACACTCTAGAGGCTATTGGAGATCTGTACTCTGAAACATCCCTGCAAGTGAGGCTGGATAGAACTGGCCTGTTGACGAAAAATCTTGACCAACAAAGGCCTTAAACAGGGGTGCCCGTTAACGCCCGAACTGTTCAACCTGTTTATTTCAGATATGGATACAGCTTTTCTTGGCATCAGAACCTTCCCACCGAACATTGGTACAGCTAAGATAGAGCGAATTCTGTATGCAGATGATGTAGTCCTGATGGATCAGACCCCAGTAGGTCTACAGAGACAACTTGACGTATTACAGAAGTCGGATGAGAAAAATGAGCTAAAGATCAGCCCAGCGAAGTCACACATCTTGACGTTCCAACCGGGCAACAAGCGGCAGCCTAGAAGAGCAAACGTGTGGTTTTTACAGGGACAAAAAAATCCTGTAGGTGAAATCTTTAACATATTTGGGAGTGTGTTTGAATACGAACAAAAGGGACCTCCCAAGAGTCAAACTTCTTCGAGATAAAGCATTCAACCTGGCAAGCCAAGGAAGAATATTGTTGAAGTAATTCTGCGGATTCTCTATGCTTCCACTAATATCTTTTTACCGAATGAAAGCACTCCCTATACTTATGTATGGGGCAGAAGCCTCTCTTACATTTGGTGAAGAAAACTGGCCGAAGATAGAAGGCCTATTTTGGAAGAGATTGCTCCGCTTGCCTAAGATCACTCCTATCCAAGAAATTTGGATGGAGTTGGACCTTACAGATATGATGATAACAGTCGTGTGGAAAACAGTGCATGGACGACTCAAAAAGCGGAGGCTTTGCAGTCTTGAGAAAAGCACTTGTCGCCAGTGATGAAAGAACGCTGTCAGGATGGCAAGTATTGTGCCAAGAGATCATGCGACAGTTAGGTGAATCTGAGTAAACCCTGTGGGAGAATCCAGTTAAGAAAAACTGTATTGCCAAGACTGGATTATAACCCAACAAGAACGCCAGCAATTTAAACTATAAGGGAGGTCAATTCAGGAAACAAAGCTGAACACCTTACCAAAATACTTTGAGCGGTTTCCGAATTGGTACTTTAGGGACCAGTACCTGAGATTTCGGCTCAACCTTCTACCTACGAAGGAAATACTTAGCCGAGAAAGCATAACGACCTGCAGACTGTGTAAGAAAGAGGACTCCTATGAAAATCTGAAGCATCTGGTACTATACTGTTCAGCTATGAGAAGCACAAGAGTAATTTTACTCACTGAATCTACCACAAAATATGGTTCCCCTACGATGGAAGACTGGTGGACTGAGCTGCTGGGAGGGAACCATATACCGCTGACAACAGTATTGGTAATACTACTTCAAAAAATATTTGCGGACATTAAAGAAGCAACTTAAAAGTAAAGCACTTAATTAGAACATAACGAAATGTAAAGGAAATAATGTTTTTAAGCTGTTTTGATACTGGCAAAAGGTTCTCTCTATTGTATAACTGGATAAAGCCAATAAAAAAAAAAAATATATATATATATATATATATATATATATATATATATATATATATATATATATATATATATATATATATATATATATATATATATATATATATATATATATATATATATATTTATTTATTATTGGTCACGTGGGTGTGGTTACTGAACGGCCACGAATCACGGACCCCTTGCAGTCATCCTTAACGGAAGGGAACATTATTTTGTCAGTAGGGGACATTTTTTCAGAAATAAAATGCCAAGCTGGAAATGGGGCCCCAGGCCCGGATAAGGCCCCAGCTGATATGTTTTTGTCAGAACCAGATCTCTGGGCTCCTATTTTGACCTTGGGTTCAATGCCATTTGTGCAGGGATCATGCACCCTGCTTTCTGGTGTCATGCAGTAATTCATCCAATCTACAAAATGTGGCAGAGGGCGCTACCAGTGTCGTATAGAACAATCTCCCTTGTCGACTCTGTTTTTAAAATCATGGCAAGGGCTCTTCTGGGTAGATTGGAGTCTTGGGCAGAGCATAGTAATATTATCGCCCCAATTCAGTTGGGGTTAAGACCAGGCCTTGGAACTGCTGAGCAGGCACTGAATCTCTATCTGGTGGTGGCTAATTCGCTCTACATTAAGGAGGAGCCTATTGTTCTTGCCTTCAGGGATCGGACCACTACATTTGACAAGGTTAATAGTGATAAGCTTCGGTGTGTGCTCAGATCCATGAATTGGCTAGGCGCCCTGGTAAATCTTTTGGAGAGATTGCATCTGTCAACAAGGAGTGCGGTATGCAGACTTTGCACTGCCTTTTTTCATGTGGAGCGTGGGGTGCGCCAGGGTTGTGTGCTGGCCCCCCTGCTCTTATGCCTGTATAGAAATGTTCTATATGACCATTTACTCAAATCGACACTGAATATTCTTAGGTTGGGTAACAGGCGTTTGCCATTGGTGGCCTACGCAGACGATATTCTTTCTTGCCCATACCCCAAAAGCCTTGCAGTGTCACATTGATGATTATTCTGTATCCATGGACTCCCTGTACCTAAAATTTAATACCCACAGATCGGCTGTCATGGTGCGGAGTAGGGGGGAAGCGTCTACCCAAATTCCAGGCCACATTTAGCAAGGGCGTGTTAATCCCCAGAGTGGATAGTTTTGATTAATTGGGGGGTTAGTTTTTCATCTAATTTTAGTGGTGAAGCCCATGTAAATAGGCAGACTGCAAGATTCAAACAGTCCGTTGGGGGCTGGGGGGTTGGCTAGAACTATGGGCATGTTTAAAGCAAAACCGGTTGAGCTGGTGCTTAAAGTTTATAATGGCAAATCTACCTCTGTTGCTAGGTATGGCATAGAGTTGTGGGGGCGTGGCAAGACTGAGCACATTCAGGTGGTGGGAACACCTTCTTTAAATGATTATTGGGGCTTCCTCGATCGGCTCCAAATTTTGCGGTGCACCAGCAATTGTGCTGCAGGTTTCTTAGTGGTCTTATTGCAGCCCAGCATGTAAGTCATTGGCTCAGAGTTTGGGGTGAGGGGACAGCAATTCTGCTCTGACACATGAGCTAATTATATATCTGGTGCCCAGGGACCCCCACTTGAAGATTCCTTGGCTTAAGCATGTAAAGGTTACATTGGGGGAGGTGGATGCCACCCGATGTTTTAATGTGACAAATGGTATGCCCCTCAGGGACTTAGTCTGTGAAAGCCAGGGTACTCCAGCATATCTTGGGAAACATGGAGTCATATGAGATCATGCAGTTTACCAATATGAAACACACGATTATTGTGGACCCAGGTCTCCAGAAGTATGTGCGGTGGGCCCAGAATACTTCACAGCGTTGTCGGGGGGAAATTCTGCCGGGGTCGGCCGGGCCGTCCGCAGACCTCCGGGCAGGGAGGCCCCAACTCCTCCCGTATATCCCAAAAGAGATATAGTATGAGACACACGCAAGAAGCAAGGTGACTCTGCTGTTTATTAGACAAAACGGCAGGGATGGGTCAAGGATCGTACGCGTCCGTCCTGACACACACACACACAATCGTGGGGCTCGCAGGCCCTTTTTACCTTAGTATGACGCGCTACTTTCGTCACCTTGGAAAGTTAGCCAAAAACCTATCGCCACTCTTAATTGGTTGCTCGAGTGGTAGGGTTAGTATAGCATACGTATAGAGAACAGTGTTAGTGGTCAAGGGTTAGTCAGGTGATATACCTGAGTTGTCCCTACAATTAGATACATGAGAATTGTTACATGAAGACCCCTGATGATTGGTTAATGTTAATGGCGTCAGTGATAAGAGCCCCATGTTCTGATTGGTGCGCTCGCGAGCCTCCCAGTCTGGGACCATCGCTGTTCCCAGCTCGCGGTGCACTTGTCATTTGCAACAATGTTTCACTATGAGTACGTGCAGACAATGTGAGGACTTATTCATAAGCTGGAAGGCCGACTACTCCCACTGTCGCAGATGTCCATTGAGCCTTTTAGTTGTATCTGCCTGTGTCTTGTAACGAGGGATCCAGACGCCTCTTCTAGCCTTGGCATCCTGTCAGGTTCGGCTTGGTCACGTGAGGTGGGACCGTGTTTGAGGCAGAATTCTGCACAATTAATATTGTTTTTCCACTGTGTGCCTGGTTTAATTTGCAGGTGTGACTTTGACGTTGGTGTGCGGCGTGCGAGGTTGCAACATCGTGCCCTTGATTGTCTGCTTTCGGAATGTGGGTTTGCAACATTACGACCTTGGCTGTCTGCTTTCGCCGGGCTCATTCTGCAGGATCAGCAACCTGACTCTTGTTCTTTTAACGTCCATGGAAGCTCTTGCTTGCGGCCTACTTGGGCCTGGTGTATAGGTGGAACCGTTTGGTGCACAGGCGCTTTAGGTTATAGTATCATATTGTCTTATCCCCAATATCGTGTCTTCGTTATATTTCTCATTATGGCACCTGGTTTTAGGAGAAGCGTAAGCAAGCTTTTTAGATGAGTTCATGATGCGTCTTGCGTTTCTGCATTTTGAGAGCCTATGTGGAAAATAATAAAGATGCACGTCCGTGAGTATGTCTGTCGCCTACGTCATAGCACTGAGTATATTCTTCATGTAGATTGGTGCGGGAGTGTCCGGTGTGTATATTTGCACAGGTGTGCTGACCGTTGGCTAGGTCGTCATGGCATCTCTAACGACGTGTAGGTTTTAGTCTAGTTGATCCGTGCCGCAGGTGTCAGCATGGACAGGGCGGGCTGCTGGGCAGGCAGATGGACACATCCGTATGTTCCTGTACCAGGGTATTTGGTCGTCTGGTAGATGGGCAAACTCTTCTCGTGGCGGGTGCCTGGGCCGTGATCCTTTAGGCCAAGCGCGAGAGGGGAAGGGCGGGAGCCTGGTCTTCCATTCTCCCACTTCAGTCCCCCCTCTGGTCGACTTGTCGACCACAAACATATCCTTTTCGTTATCTCCTCTTACTCTCCATATCTTAGTTATTCCTCCTAAATGTCCATAGTGGTTAACATGATCTTCAAATGACCAATACATATATTCACAGGTTCCTCCAGGAGTACAGTATACCCATTTCCCTATGTAGCTCCTGGGGTTTCTTGGGTTCTCGATCTTCACAGATGGTGGGTCCAGGTGGTTGGTGATGATCTGGTTGCGCAACTTCTCTCTCTCTTGTATGATTGTGCCTGTGTGTTGGCCGTCATCTGCTGGCATCAAGGGGTGCATACCGGCCATTTCAAGCAACTCGTCTGTGGTGCGTGCCTTCCGGGCCTTCCAAAATCTTATTATGATCAGTGTAGCTCCAGCCAAAATAATACAACCAACTATAATTTTCAGTCCATCTGACAGCCAAGATGGCATCCATGACCATAATATTGAAAACCAGCTCATCGTTTTTCACACCTTTACTTTCATCCATCATTTTGGAGTGCATCTGGGCCAATTGTGAAACTGCTTCTGTCAGTGTACCATTGTCAGCATCGTTGGCAGGAATGAACGTGCAGCATGATTGCCCAATCTTTGCGCAGACTCCTCCTTCCATGGCTGTGAGGAGGTCCAATACATATCTGTTCTGAAGTGCTACCATCCTTACAGCTCGCAGCTCCTCTTTTATTGCGTTAAATTCATTTACTGTAGAATTGATGGTCATCATTAGTTCCCATCAAGTTATCTGGAGCCATTTTGCGTCCTGCAGTCCCGGATGTATTATTGAGGAGAAGAACATTGCTGCTCTGCTGAATAGTCTGTGTTCTGGCGGAATTGAAGTGAGTGCCGTTTCCGACCTTCCCCATAGGTAATTTCCTGTCAGAGGTTCTCCTTGTCTTTTCCTTCTATTTAGGACAGTATTATTGCCGTTGTTCCTGTTCCCTGGCCCCTTCTGAGGTTGTGCAGATCTCTTCTTCCTCTTGTCCCCTTCATCCATTTTGGGGAAGTTCGCCACATTCACATGTTTCTGGGGTACCACTAATGATGGTACATTGACGTGCACCATCGTGCATACACCATTCCACAGAGGGGGCAGTGTGTGGTATGCCTTTTCTCCAGAGGCCCAGTAATGGTCCATTATCACTGCTGTTCCTGCTCCCCCCTCAGGTAACTCCATCACGCTTGCACAGTTGGTGTTGTATCCTAGGTCCACCTCTCCTTTATGTTGGTAGCATACCTTAGGCGCAGTCAGCGGCAGTATTGTTATTGGGTCTTCATCCTTCTCTATCCACGTGAGCATGGGTACGTACTTGATCCAAGTCGTCCAACATCTGTGGTTGTGTGCATCAATAGTTGAAATAGTTTCTTTTGTTACCATGTTGCTGCCAACCACTCCTATCTCCCATTTGTTGTCCATGTACACCTTCCCCGTTATCGTCACCAGTGGCCTCTCCCAACATCCTGTTTTACCAGGAACTTCAGTGGCGTACCAATCACATGGTAAATACTGAAGTGTTACTTTCTTTGTTTCCCCTTTTTCAGGACCACTTGTTATGTATCTGAATGCTTCAGCATGTAAACTGCTCTTGTGGTAACTCAAATAAGTCTTGAGGAAGTTCTTTTCATATGGATATGTGTCTCGTGTTTTCCACACCAGTTGCACCACTGTCCCTTGAAATCTTCCTTTCGTTTGGAACAGTGCCAAGTATATTATGCATCGTGCTGTCTTTTCATCTATTTCTGTGGCAACGAATGTTCGAGAAGCGCTCATGGCGTATGGTATTAATGAGCAAACGTAGCAGCTGTCTTCTGTTGTCTGCTTACCGATGCGGGTCATGTGTTGGTACCATATGTTGTTTGAGATGTGTGCTGAATCTTGTATATAATTGTCAATACCTTTATTATCTGAGTATGTGCTGCGTTGGACTCTATTTTGCTTGTGTGCAATTTTACTAGTATCACCTGACGTAACACCTGTTGCAGCTGGGGGTGGGGGAGTATTAGGTTTGGGTACAGCAATAAGATTGATAGCATAGCTGTACTGCCATACAGAGGCAGCCAAGAACCCGGTGATCATCAAAATTCCCATCATTTTTATTACAAATGCTAATTTCACCGGCATTTTGCTCTTACCTTGCTGCAGTCTGGCAGCGTATTCTTGCGACGTTAAAGTTGCCCGCCTGAAAATTCTCAATATGCTGGTTATTAATGTTAGTTGTTGTTTTTTAAGCTCTCCCTATCAAATAGTCATTCAGTGCCCAGGCCAAGAGCTGTTCCCACGCTAATCTAAGCGATCTATCTCTTAGGACAGGCAAGTATGGGTGGAGGTGGGGCATTGAATATTCTATGGCCAAGAGGAATGCTGTGTAGTAGACACGTACCCTCCTTCTTTTCAGGTACGTTGGCCTTTTTATTTCATATACAAATTGGTGTGACAATTCTTCTGGGTAGTTATCGTCTGAGGGTACCATCTACTCCTGGGCAGTGAATTTGTTAGTTATCTATTTTCTTAGCAGTACAATAATACGCAGTTCCTGCATGTGCGAGAGAAAAGAAAAGAGAGCATTCACGTGTTTACATGTGTACGTGTGCAAGAAAATGTCCTTCAGTTCAGTTATTACTGCAGTGGGGGTAGGTAGGGTCAATGGGCAGGGGGTTTGGGGCTCAACTGGCGGAAGTATCTTTACTCTTTGAGCGTGTGACCATGGGGTGGGCAGTATGGGGATCACCCCTTTCTTCTTCAGTTATTGTCTCTGGGGAATCTGGGGAGTGACAGGGTATGGAAACACTTAGGCCGTTAGCTGTGGTAGAACTCTCTTCCTCCGTTGGTGATGTTGTTGTTGTTGTTCTCCCAATGGACCTGTCGGTGGCGCTGGGGTGGGTCTGGAGTTTGTAGATCTTTACGTCGTGTAGGTGGTTCCAGGCACGCTTGTCCTGTAGCTTTACTGCTCTCGTTGATACCTCCTCTACCAGATGGGGGCCAGTGAATCGTGGACTGTTCCACTTCCTGTTGAAATTGCGAAGTAGTACGTGGTCACCTTTAGCAACTTTACACAGTCTTTCCTTTTCCAATTCTTTATCCATGTCTTCTTGTTGATTGCTGTTAGACCCGCCCCGCGTGCGCTCGAGCTGTTGAGACACAAACACTACACTAGTAATCAAAGAAGACACATATTGGTACATTTCATCACCAAGAACACTCGCAGTACTCTCGTGGTCGGTAAATGCTCTTGATGTTGGCATTAGGGGAAGGCGCATTTGACGTCCGGTAACCACCTCGTGAGGGGTGAGGTGGTGGTCGGACCCTGGTCTATTCCTTAACTCAAATAGGGCTAATGGAAGGCAATATAACCAACTCTTCTTTGTTGTTTGCTGTATCTTTGCAATTGCCTCCTTTAATAGGCCATTCAGGCGTTCACATACACCGTTGGCCTGTGGGTGGTATGCACATGCAAATTTATGCTTGATGTTCAGCAAGGATGTGATGTGCTGGAACATTTCGTTTGCGAAATGTGGGCCATTGTCTGACCTTAACACCTCGCACACTCCCCACCTGGGGAAGACCTCCCTCACTAGGAATTTAGCTGCTCTAAATGCATCTGGGTGTGAACAGGGCCCTGCTTCAATCCACCTCGAGAATGGGCATACTACTACAATCATATACCTATTTCCTTGACATACGTTGATCATATCAACATAGTCAATATGGAGATGCCGGAAAGGTCCCTCTGGCCGGGGTATAGTACCTCTTATCACCTTCAGAGTGTGGCCGGCCGTAAACTGTTGACATGTGAGACAATTGCTGATAAAATTTGACACATGAGAATTTAACTCGGGGCAGAACCAGTCTTCCCTAATTCGTGCTGCAATTACTTCCTTGCCTATGTGGGCTGGGTAATGTAGTTGGCTCAGGGCGGTGTTCAAAAGTGCCAATGGTATTACAACCTTTCCAGTGTCACCCTGGCGCCATAGTGCGTCGGTTGGTGACATTGTGCATCCTCTTTTTACCCATATTTCTTTTTCGGCCATTTGTGCAGCCGCTTGTAGCTCCATAATCTGTGTGGCTGGGAGATGGGTGTACCCTTCTCTTATCAACATCTCCTTAGCCATTCCCCTCCCTCTCCCTCTCTGTGACTCTGGGGGGGTTCCATATCTCAGCAAAGTATGCAGCATACTTTGCATGTGCGTCTGCTGCTGCATTCCCTTTTGAGATGTGGTCTTCACCATTGGTGTGTGCGGTGCATTTTACTAAAGCTAATTCTTGGGGGTCATTTATTACTTCAATTAGTTCAGCCAATAGGAGGGCATGTTGCACTGGAGTGCCATCAGCTCTCCTAAACCCTCTTCTTCTCCATTTTGACAGCCCTGAGTGGACAGTGGATGTAACATACGCGCTGTCGGAGTATATGGTCACTCGTTTGTCAAAGCTTTCCTTCAACGCCAAGATCAGTGCAACTAATTCCGCTGCTTGAGCGGAGTAATGCTGTGGTAATTGTACACATTTCATGGCCACACACACCGGTACCTCCATCATTTTCACCACTGCTGCCCCAGTCCTCCTTATACCATCCCTTTGGTCGATAGTTGATGACCCATCAATGAACAGGAGCTCACCTCCCTCTAGTGCGTTTTCTTCAACCTTTCTAGTACATGAGTACATTTCAGTTATTTGCGTACAATCGTGGGCATAATCTCCTTCCTCAAGTACTTCTGCCAGGAACCTTGCAGGGTTGACCGTGCTACTGTTAGGCAGAAACCTGTGCAGTTCCCTTGGGGAACACTGCAAAAGATTTAAGACTACAGGTAGAGCAGTAAACCCCTTTGGTAGCAGTCTGTACCACCCAGATTTACCTGGTAGCTGTGGCTGAGCAGTCAGACTCCTCTCAAGAAGAGTTAGGCAGTATGCAAAGTATACACAATATGTACCAAAACACAATAGCACAAGCAAACACTGACCAGAGCTTGGTTTCAAAAGAATATTGTTATTTATTTAAAAACACACATAAGTAAAAACACTCTAGCAACGAATATGGTAAAAACACTTCAACACAGTTATAATGAAAGTAAATTCAATCCTTTCTCCTATCTAGACAACTCTAGGTTAACACCACTTAATTAAAACAGAGGTGAGTGCTTAACGTTAGATGACACTCTAGTAGTTTCCAAGAAAGGGAGAGAAAAAGCAGAAATAGGTTAAACACACCACTCTAAGGTCCAGAACACTTGCAATAGGCTTAAAGAAGCACAAAGTCACAGGTGAGCAAAAGTCACTAGGCAGGGCCCACTCTTAGAGTAGCCGGAGCGAAAAGGTGCCCAAGATCACACTGTTAGTTAGAGATTCAAGTCTTGCAAAGAGTCAAAAAGAGTTTTAGAGTGGCTCAGAAAGTTTAGCCAAAGTGTCCCAGGCACTCCCAGGTTCGAAAGCCGGGGACTAAATCTACCCCGTACAGTCGGTGGCAAGGGAAGCCAGGCGGAACACAGTACCTTAAGCGGAAAGGATCCTCCAGCGGTGGCAGTTGTTCCAGGCAGTGGCAGCAGGGCTCGACGTCGGTCAGGGGAGAAGAAGTTCTCGCTGAAGAGCAGAAGAGGAGGGTCGTTGCACTGCCCGGGAAGAAACCAGCCGCGGAGTCCTCCGGTTAAAGGGTTGGTACCGACTTTCGCGGTAGGGGGGTAAAGTGTGGTATTCCGGTTGCCGGGGTGCTTGGCACAGGCAAGGCGGCCACGAGATACCTCAAAGAACGGAAAGAAGGCGAAAACTGGTTGTCCCCACCAGTTAAGGGAAGGAGCCACTCCGTTAAGAGTTCTCCTCGGTCGTCGGGAAAAAGTGGTGAGACGGTTCAGCAGGGCTCCACCGGGTGGTGTCGTCGAAGCAGGTCGGCTCAGCTCTTCCCTCGTCGGATTCTTGGTCCTGTGGCGACTTCTGAAGTCCCAGTCCCCAAAGCCCTGCTTTTATGCAGCAAGCCCCCATTCACCCAGCCTAGCTGTCACTCAAACATGCTAAGTGGTGAGCCGGGCGGCTCACCACTTGGGCCAATCAGGACGGAGTGCGACTTGAGTTACCAAGGTAACTCAGTCCAGGGTGCCTAAATCCCCCTCCACCCCTCCTAAGTACCCCAGACAGAGTGGCACCACTTTGGAGGGCTTCTGTGGAGAAGCCCGCCAAAAGTGGAACAAAGGGCTCCACTTTGGGTCAGAGTTACAGAGGCGAACACCAACGCCATTTTAGAATCAAGTTTTGGCAAAAAGTCCCAACCGGAGTTATAAAAAGAAATATATAAACCGGCGGGATGTTTAAGGCTACCGTAAATAAATAATTAAATGTGTTAGCCTAAAACAATGGGAAATCCCATAGGGAAATATTCGCGGTCGAATATAAAAAGTAGTTTCCACTGCCACCAGCCAAAACTCGATCAGGGGGGACGGAGACGTGCCCCCTCGACTAACAGACCCTGGGGCAATCGAATTGCCCCAGCCAGTACGTCCACAATATGATGGTTTGTACTGGTTCTGTTCAGGATTCAAGACTAGCAAAGTCTTTGGTGACTTTACATGCCCTGGGAGACAGTAGTCAGTCCCAGGGTATGGAGTCTATGTTGGGGAGTCCCTAGGACACTCCTGGGTCACGGCACAGAGGGTGCTGTGTAACCCACATCACAAAAATACATGAGGCCCTATGGAGTAAAAGACCCCATAGCCCATTCAACACAAGGTTTAACCAAGATAACACAGTTCAACATGTCCAAGAGTGAGGGTAAAAGAGTCTCACTCTTGGCAGGAGAAAAAAAATAAACTCCAGAAATCCAGCAAAGCTGCTGGGGGACTCACTAGGTAGGGAAATTCAGCCTAAACAGAGAATTCTCCCTAACACTCGCCCCCCCCAGACTAAGGGACAGGAGGATTTAATCCACTCCTGGATGAACCTCATACCTCTAGTCGATGATATACATCCTAGAGAGTCCATCAGCATTTTGATGGTGACACCCTGACCTGTGCTCAATGGTGAAATCAAACCCTTGCAGGCAGATTGACCATCTCAATAGTTTTGGATTTTCCCCTTTCATTTGCATTAACCATCTCAAGGGTTGGTGGTCAGTCTGAATAACAAAAGTAGAACCATACAAGTATGGCCTAAACTTCTTCAGTGCCCACACAATAGCAAAGCATTCTCTTTCGATAGTTGCCCACCTTGTCTCAGGATCCTTCAGTTTCCTACTGATGAAGCAAATGGGGTGCTCCCTACCCTTCTCATCCAGTTGGCTTAGAACTGCACCTATACCTACATTGGAAGCATCAGTTTGTACAATGAAAGGTTGGTGGTAGTCAGGAGCTCTCAATACTGGGGCCTGGCAAAGAGCTCTCTTCAGTTTTTCAAAGGCCTGATTGCACTCCTCATTCCATTTTACCTTTTTTGGGAATTTGGGAGAGGAGATTACATTCAGTGGAGAAGCTATGGTCCCATAGTTCTCAATGAAATTCCTGTAATACCCAGTGAGGCCTAGAAAAGCTCTCACTTGGGTTTGAGTAGTTGGTGTTGTCCAATTTTGCACAGCTTCAATCTTGCTGGGCAAAGGCCTTATTTCTCCACCTCCTACCTCATGTCCAAGGTAGACCACTTTACTTTGACCAATCTGGCACTTACTGGCTTTGATTGTCAAATGGGCCTGTTTCAGAGCCTGCAACACATGTCCTAGGTGGTTCACATGTTCTTCCCAGGAGTGGCTGAAGACTGCAATGTCATCCAAGTATGCCATGCAGAAATCTTCCATCCCAGCCAGAACTTGGTTCACCATCCTTTGGAATGTGGCAGGTGCATTTTTCAGTCCAAAAGGCATGACCTTAAACTGGTACAAGCCAACTGGGGTTGAAAATGCAGTTTTCTCCTTGGCATGGTCTGTCAGGGCTATTTGCCAATAGCCTGACGTCAGGTCAAATGTGCTGAGGTACTTGGCTGCACCAAGTTTATCCACCAACTCATCTGTCCTGGGCAAAGGATGGGCATCAGTCTTGGTGACTGCATTTAGAGCTCTATAGTCCACACAGAATCTCAAGTCTTGGGATCCTGCCTTTGGTACTAACACAACTGGGCTAGACCATGGACTAGTAGAGGGCTCTATTACCCCGAGATCAAGCATCTTCTTGACCTCTCCTTTGATGTGGGCTCTGATATGTTCTGACATTCTGTATCCTCTGCTTTTGACTGGCAGACAGTCACCAGTGAGTATCTCATGCTGGCCCCAAGGGGTCAAGCCTGGTGACAGTGAGAACAGGGAGGCAAACTGATTTAACATAGATTTGCACTCCTCTTGTTGCTCAGGTGTCAGGTCTGAAGAGAGATTGACTCCTTCAACTTTTTCATCTAAAGGTACACCTCTGAGGAGATCAGGGAGAGATTCACTCTCTTCCTCCTCTGCAGCTGAAGCTAGGAGCAAGGCTCCTACATCAGGTCTGGAGATGTAGGCTTTTAGTCGGTTGGTGTGGAAGACTCTAGGAGCTTCCCTGGGTCTGCCCAGATCCACCAGATAGTTGACCTCTCCAAGTTTTCCCACAACCTTGAAGGGTCCCATCCATTTGTCTTGCAAGGCCCTCTGCCTTGTTGGGAGCATAACTAGAACTAGCTGGTCTTGAGTAAACTCAACCATGTTAGCCTTCTGGTCGTGCCAATGTTTGACCAGGGCTTGACCAGCTTTCAAGTTGTCACTTGCTTCTGCCATCATGTGTGACATTCTCCTCCGGAGACCTATCACATAGTCAGTCACTCTGACTGGCTTGAGGGGAGGAGCACCTTCCAACCCCTCCTTAATCAGGGCCAATGGACCCCTGACTGGATGGCCATAGAGAAGCTCAAAGGGAGAATAACCTACTCCCTCCTGAGGGACTTCTCTATAAGCAAAGAGAAGGCATGGCAGTAGAAGGTCCCACTTTTTCTTAAGGGGTTCTTCCAAAGCACCTATCATGCTCTTCATGGTTCTGTTAAACCTTTCAACCAACCCGTTTGTCTGAGGGTGGTAGGCGGTTGAGAACTTGTAGGTAACTCCACAGGTTTTCCACATGGCCTTCATGTAGTGGGACATAAAGTTTGACCCCCTGTCAGAGATTACCTCCTTAGGAAACCCAACCCTGGTAAAAATACCAAGGAGGGCCGGAGCTGTAATAGTCCTCATAGGAATGGCCTCAGGGTATCTAGTAGCATGGTCTACTACAACAAGGATAAACCTGTTGCCTGAGGAGGTTGGAGGATCAAGGGGACCAACAATGTCAATCCCTACCCTCTCAAATGGGACTCCCACAACTGGGAGAGGCACTAAAGGTGCCACATTCTTGGAACCAACCTTACCAGAAGTCTGGCAGGTATGGCAGCTCTTACAATATCTATCTACTTCAGCCCCCATCTTTGGCCAATAAAAGTAGAGTGAGAGCCTTTCCTTGGTCTTCTTGAAACTCAAGTGGCCAGCCAAAGGTATCTCATGGGCTAGTTGTAAGAACGGTTGTCTGTTCTCTTGTGGGACTACAAGGCGTTTGTAGTCTCCAGGTTCAGACTCAGTGGGTTCACTGTAGAAGAGGCCATCTTCCCAGTGCAACCTATACTTCCCAGGCTCTTGCCCATCAGCTTGAGAAGCTGCCTGGTGGCGGAGACCCTCCAGAGTTGGACATTCTCTTTGCCCCTTACGAAAAGCTGCCCTGCTAGGCCCACCTTCTGCCAGTAAAGACTGCAGCTCAGGATGGTCCTCAGGGTCCAAATCTCCAATAAGGTTGGGGCCTCCTTCTAGCTCTTCCTCAGAGTCTAGCTCAACCACACAGGGTTGTACCTCTCTCTCAGCCTCAGCTGGAGGGGGAGTTACAGGTGTAACTTTGGACAACCTAGGGGAAGTCCTTGTTGGAAGCACTGGAGTGCTTGCTGCTGGCTTTTTCCTAGGAGTCTTGGGTTGCCCCTTTGCTCCTGATCTGGTAGTTACTGCAGTAAGTTGCTCCAGTGGTAGAGGAGTGATTTCTGTCATCATCTCCTGAGATAACCCTCTCAGGGTTTTCTCCCTTGCAGGTTTTGTGAGTTCCTGAAACCTTTTGCTAGGAGGTCTGGGGGTATGAGATACAACTCCAAGAGCTTTGAGGTCATTACCCAACAGAACCCTACCTGGCACTTCACATTGTACACTGACAGGTATTTTTACAGCCATATCATTACATTGGATGAGAACTGGTAACTGGGGACACATCTGCACAGGCCCACCAGCTAACTTGGTGAGGCATTTGGGTGCCTTAGCAACATCCTCTGCCTTGAAAAATGATTCATCCACCACAGTTATGCTGGCTCCAGTGTCCCTAATGGCAGGAGTCTCCTGACCATTCACCTGGACACTGTCCTTATAATACTCTTTAGTATTATCTGGGATAGAGTTATAGACATCTAAATTCTGTTGCTCCCACAACCCCAGAGAGACTAAAGAAACACTAGCTGAGACTCCAGTGGGTTCATCAGCTAGTAATAGAAAGTTTCCACTTGCCATAGGTACTTCCTCTTCTGGAGCGAAGGCTAAGGAGGCAAGCTGGACCCCTGAAGGTTTACCCTTACATCTGGGATCTCCTTTCACATGGTCAGTAGCCTTACAAACAAAGCATGAGCCAAAGGCTCGCTGGAATGGAGGCTTGTTCTGACCTCCTTCTGGTCTGGGACCAGAAGGTACACTAGCCTGATTTGGTTTCCCTTGTGGCTTACCCTTATAGTTTTGTTTGGGGCCCTCTTTGGAATTTGTAGTATTAGAATTCTCTTTGGAGTCCTTCTTAGACTGTTTTTCCCCATCCTTCTTCTGAGTTACCCCAGAATCCTTGTGAGTGGCCCTGTTGGCAACCCACAAGTCAGCAGCCTTAGCTAGTTTCCGGGAATCCAATTCCCTGGAATCAGCCAAGTGTTGTCTGAGCTCAGGAGAGCAGGCATCATAAATAGTCTCCAACATAAACAAATTCTTCATACCTTCATAAGTGTTCACCTTGTAACCCTTAATCCATCCCTCTAAGTTTTTCAAACATTCATTCACCCAGGTAGCCCAAGGGGTACCATCATGCTTTTTGAGGCTCCTAAACCTCTTAAGATACTGGGAAGGGGTCTTCCCAAACCTAGCTATCAAAGCTAGTTTCACACATTCATAGTCCTTCCTATCCTCCTCCCCCATCTCCATTACCACATCAGTTGCAACAGGGGGAAGCCTAGAGAACAACCAGGTGAGTAAGTCATTTCCTGTGATGTTCTGGAGCCCATGATTATATTCAAACAGAGACAACCAATCCAACACATCCAACTTAGGCTCATACATACCAACCAATTCTTTAGGCATCCGGGGTCTTTTAGGACTGGAACTTCTAGAGGAGCCAGAGAGAGAAACATTCTCAACAGATAATTTCTTCATTTCTAAGTCATACTTGAGCTCCATTTCCCTTAGCCTTAGTTCTTTGTCAGTTTGAGCATTAAGTTTCTTATACTCCAATTCTAGCTTCATTTTCTCCAGTTCAAAGTACTGAGGACTAAATGTGGGACCTGGTAAAGGTCCAGTAGGCACAGCAGGTAGAGCAGGCAGAGGCCTAGGGGGGACAGTTACAACAGCCTCACCCTCCTCTTCTGACTCTTCCTCAGAATCATCAACATTTTGCTCCATGTTAACTTCAACACTGTCATCTACAGTTGCTGGAGTGGTGGGTTCCTCTGAACCATCACCCAGACTTTGGTTAGCTAACAATCTTTCAATCAGCTCCATTTTCTTGCCCTTAGTCAGGAGATCCTTATGTTTACAGAGCACTCTTAAACAATCAGCAGTTTTGGCTGCAAGGGACTCTTGACTATAGCTTTCTATAACTGACATGTTAGAGGTTTTACTTTTTCAGTGCTAAGCTTTGTGGTTAGTTGCACTAAGGTATCTAAAGCACAATAAAGTGTATACTCAATACAAATCCCACCGCTGTACACCAGTGTTAGGCAGAAACCTGTGCAGTTCCCTTGGGGAACACTGCAAAAGATTTAAGACTACAGGTAGAGCAGTAAACCCCTTTGGTAGCAGTCTGTACCACCCAGATTTACCTGGTAGCTGTGGCTGAGCAGTCAGACTCCTCTCAAGAAGAGTTAGGCAGTATGCAAAGTATACACAATATGTACCAAAACACAATAGCACAAGCAAACACTGACCAGAGCTTGGTTTCAAAAGAATATTGTTATTTATTTAAAAACACACATAAGTAAAAACACTCTAGCAACGAATATGGTAAAAACACTTCAACACAGTTATAATGAAAGTAAATTCAATCCTTTCTCCTATCTAGACAACTCTAGGTTAACACCACTTAATTAAAACAGAGGTGAGTGCTTAACGTTAGATGACACTCTAGTAGTTTCCAAGAAAGGGAGAGAAAAAGCAGAAATAGGTTAAACACACCACTCTAAGGTCCAGAACACTTGCAATAGGCTTAAAGAAGCACAAAGTCACAGGTGAGCAAAAGTCACTAGGCAGGGCCCACTCTTAGAGTAGCCGGAGCGAAAAGGTGCCCAAGATCACACTGTTAGTTAGAGATTCAAGTCTTGCAAAGAGTCAAAAAGAGTTTTAGAGTGGCTCAGAAAGTTTAGCCAAAGTGTCCCAGGCACTCCCAGGTTCGAAAGCCGGGGACTAAATCTACCCCGTACAGTCGGTGGCAAGGGAAGCCAGGCGGAACACAGTACCTTAAGCGGAAAGGATCCTCCAGCGGTGGCAGTTGTTCCAGGCAGTGGCAGCAGGGCTCGACGTCGGTCAGGGGAGAAGAAGTTCTCGCTGAAGAGCAGAAGAGGAGGGTCGTTGCACTGCCCGGGAAGAAACCAGCCGCGGAGTCCTCCGGTTAAAGGGTTGGTACCGACTTTCGCGGTAGGGGGGTAAAGTGTGGTATTCCGGTTGCCGGGGTGCTTGGCACAGGCAAGGCGGCCACGAGATACCTCAAAGAACGGAAAGAAGGCGAAAACTGGTTGTCCCCACCAGTTAAGGGAAGGAGCCACTCCGTTAAGAGTTCTCCTCGGTCGTCGGGAAAAAGTGGTGAGACGGTTCAGCAGGGCTCCACCGGGTGGTGTCGTCGAAGCAGGTCGGCTCAGCTCTTCCCTCGTCGGATTCTTGGTCCTGTGGCGACTTCTGAAGTCCCAGTCCCCAAAGCCCTGCTTTTATGCAGCAAGCCCCCATTCACCCAGCCTAGCTGTCACTCAAACATGCTAAGTGGTGAGCCGGGCGGCTCACCACTTGGGCCAATCAGGACGGAGTGCGACTTGAGTTACCAAGGTAACTCAGTCCAGGGTGCCTAAATCCCCCTCCACCCCTCCTAAGTACCCCAGACAGAGTGGCACCACTTTGGAGGGCTTCTGTGGAGAAGCCCGCCAAAAGTGGAACAAAGGGCTCCACTTTGGGTCAGAGTTACAGAGGCGAACACCAACGCCATTTTAGAATCAAGTTTTGGCAAAAAGTCCCAACCGGAGTTATAAAAAGAAATATATAAACCGGCGGGATGTTTAAGGCTACCGTAAATAAATAATTAAATGTGTTAGCCTAAAACAATGGGAAATCCCATAGGGAAATATTCGCGGTCGAATATAAAAAGTAGTTTCCACTGCCACCAGCCAAAACTCGATCAGGGGGGACGGAGACGTGCCCCCTCGACTAACAGACCCTGGGGCAATCGAATTGCCCCAGCCAGTACGTCCACAATATGATGGTTTGTACTGGTTCTGTTCAGGATTCAAGACTAGCAAAGTCTTTGGTGACTTTACATGCCCTGGGAGACAGTAGTCAGTCCCAGGGTATGGAGTCTATGTTGGGGAGTCCCTAGGACACTCCTGGGTCACGGCACAGAGGGTGCTGTGTAACCCACATCACAAAAATACATGAGGCCCTATGGAGTAAAAGACCCCATAGCCCATTCAACACAAGGTTTAACCAAGATAACACAGTTCAACATGTCCAAGAGTGAGGGTAAAAGAGTCTCACTCTTGGCAGGAGAAAAAAAATAAACTCCAGAAATCCAGCAAAGCTGCTGGGGGACTCACTAGGTAGGGAAATTCAGCCTAAACAGAGAATTCTCCCTAACAGCTACATCTAACAATTGATAGTTCAGCTCTGTATAGGATGATCTCATAACCTGATGCCCTCTGCGTGGTTAGGGTGGACTTAGGTTTATTCAATATTGCAAATAGTGCATGCTCCACAAACAGTGTAGTTGGGCACCCCATGGTTATTGCTGATGCTTTTTCTACCGCAAAAGCAGCTGCGGCAAGACCTTGTTCGCAAGGGAAATGACCTAACATCACAGGATCTAAGTGGCCACTGTAAAATGCTACTGGTTTGTAGCCCATGCTTGTTTTTTGAGCCAACACTGCTTTCATTACTGCTGAGTCGCAATGTGAAAATATAAAAAATTGTCGCTCATAGTCTGGGGATGCCAGTACCGGAGCAGTTGATATCGCATCTTTCAGTTCATCAAAGGCCTCTTTCATTTCCATCGTCCACCCCAGCTTTTTCTCCCCTTTATTAGCTTCCCTTAACGCCTCAAGCAGGGGTCCTATGTATGAACTGTAATCAAATACCCATGCTCTACAGTAGTTGCACAGCCCCAGGAACTGCTGCAGTTCCCTCACTGTTTGTGGCATTGGAGTGTTTGAAATGGCCTGTGCTCTTTGTGGTGCAATCTTTCTTCCATGTTGGGATATAAGCTGACCAATGTAACGTACCTGTTCTTGACAGTACTGTAGCTTTTCCATGTCTACCTTGTAACCTTTCTCAGCCAATATTGTCAACATCTTTAAGGAGTCCTCTCTGCATGTTCTTTCGTTTGTACTGCAAATTATTAAGTCATCCACATACTGCAACACTGTGCTTTCCACTTCAATGTTACCCAAATCCATCTGTATTACTCTGTTGAAAATTGAGGGTGATTCGCAATACACTTGTGGCAATCTGATGTGCTTCCACTTTGTGTTTCTGTAAGTGAAGCTTGTCAGATCTTGTGAGTCTGGGTGCAATGGTATTGAGAAAAAAGCATTTTTAAGGTCGATCACTGTAAATCGTGATGCTTCTGCTGGAATGCCACACAATATTGTGGCCGGGTTTGTTGCTATGGGATATTCTGCTTCTACTATGTTGTTCAAGGGCCTGAGATCCTGTATGAAGCGCCAAGACCCCCCCTTTAGCCTTGCGCACTGGGTATACAGCCGTGTTACATGGTGATTCTGAGGGGACCAATATGCCAATATTTATAAGGGCCGTTATGGTTTCATATATGCCCTCATCTGCCTCTTTTGATAGTGGGTACTGTTTCACTCTGGGGAGTATTGCACCTTTTTTCAATTTTATCCTTACTCCCCCTATACTTTTTATACACCCCACGTCATAGGGGCTAGTAGTCCACAATGATGTGGGTACCTTTGACATATCCTCCTTAAAGAAGGGGACTGGGGTGCATGCGGGTGCCTCAAGTGCCATTGCAATTTTCTGTGCTACTTGTTTGTAAGCCACTCTTAGCCATATTTCCACACTCATCATAAACACCATTTCACCTTCCTCCTTTTCTTCTGAGAACAGCTCCTCATCTGACACCTGGGTGAGCCTACATCCTTCTGCTAGTGCTATCACTTCCCTCCATGCTCTTCCTTCTCTGTCTTGGGCATGTACAGCACTGTAATTAGCTGTTGCAATAATGCTCTCAATGTCCGCTGGAACCACCTTTCCTTCTGGTTCATTACAGGTGTTTCTGGTCTGAACAGATAGGCTGCTGGCCTCCTCCATATTTTTCCTTCTATCCCTGGCATCCATGCAAATGCCATATCTGTCCCGTACTGGAATAGTTCGCCATCTACTGGCTCCGCCCTAATCGCTGTCTGTCCGCAGTATGCTTGCATAATCTGTCGTGCTGTGAGCATGTTAATCCCTGGAGTAGAGCAAATTATGCCGTCCTCAGTAAAGGAGATCGTCATATTCAACCTGTTCATTATGTCTCTCCCCAGTATATTTACTGGTGAGGCACTATAATATAGAAGTGGAACTGACAGGTCATAATCTCCAATAGATAAGGGAATGTTATCAGTAAAAGGAACCAACCCTCTAGCCCCAGAGAATCCTTGGGTGTTCATGGCTTCGCCTGACATCTTAAATTTACCTTCCCTTATGCAAGACCGGGTCGCCCCAGTGTCAACAAGGAATGATAATTTTTTGTCACCTATCGTTATCTCTATGCGTGGTTCCTCCGCACTATTAGGTGTTACTGACAGGATGGGACACACCAAGGCCGTCTGTGGGCTGTCCTATTGAGGGTACAACGATTGGCCATTTCCTGTGTAAGGGTTGTGTCCCAAGACCGTCACCCTACCCAGTTGTGTTTGTTGTGCTTGGGGTTGTTGTGTTATCGCTACCTGTTGTTGTGGCAGTGAATATGTCTGTGGCTGTTGTTGTGTTATTAGTTGTTGTTCATTTCCCTGTTGCAACGTCTGCTGTTGCTGTATGCCCTGCTGTTCCTGTGAGGGCCTTGGTTGTCCCTGTTCACTCCATGATGGTGTTCCTGGTCTAACTCTACACGTGCGTGACATGTGCCCTAATAATCCACAACTCAAACACACCGGTGGTTCCCTACTCTGCCATGGAAAGCTCCCTGTGTTGTCCTGGTATACTGGTTGCCCTGTGGGGTAGGAATTTCTAAGTCCTCCCACCTGCTGTTGGGTGTTATATCCGTATCCTCTCCCTCTCATAATTCCACCTCTCCCCCTGTTATAATTATAATACCCAGCTCCTGGCATTGGGTGTCCTCCTCCCATGTTGGTCGTGTATGGTTGGAGTGGCGGCACCTGTTGTGTTATAGTCTGTGAAGGTGGTATTTGGGAGGAATCTTGTGCAGCCACTACTTGTGTGGGGCTTTGGGTCATTGTTGTAGGCGTAGTTATTAGTGCCCCTTCCATTGTGTATTTAGTAAGCTTTTTCTGTACTAGTTTAGCCTCTTCCGTTTTCCTGTCCTCTTCCTTTTGTTTCATTTTTCCTTGCCATGTCCTGCAATGATGCACTATAGTCAGTTGTATTTCTGGCCATGCTTTTGCTTCCATTCCCACTACTTTCTTTAGTTGTTTCTGAACTCCTTCTGGGAGCCCTTGTACTAGTATATGATAAAATATTGCTGGTGTTTTATCCCATTGTTCTCTAGTTTCCATGCACCACTTCTCTTGGATTTCCTGGATATAATCAACAGGATCTTCGTTCTCACGCATCTTGCGGGAGGTAATTGCTCCTATGTCTGATGTGTCTGGGTACTGTACCCTCAGTGCCTGCCATAGTGCATGTCTGCAGTTTGCGAATGGTGCCCCATCATGCGATGTGTTTGTTATTGTTACCCCAGGGAATCCCGCTCTCTTCCAAATGTCATCCGCTGTATCCCCTAATATCGATATTAGAAGGCCCTTTACATCTCCTACTGCCAGTTTCTGTCCTGCGGTGTGTTTTTCCATTTCATATATCCACTTACCCGCACCTCCACTTAATGATGGGAGCCTGCATTTTATATTTTCTTTGTCTGTATGCTTCCAAGGGACATACTTTGGTCTAACCCCTCCTCTTTCCAGAAGTGGCATTAAGTTATGTCTCGTTTTACCCTTTGTGTTCCATAAGATCGAGTCCTCACACCCTTCCTCCTCTTCCCTTTCTTCTACATCATCAATTTCATCCGTATTTCCCCTGCTCGTAACTCTTTCTTCTCCATCTTTTCCCCTTCTTCCATCATTTCCTGTATTTAACAAGGGCATGTGTATTCGTCTTTCCTGCCTGCGTCTAGGGAGGTCCCTAAGCCGACATGCATAGGGTGTCAGTTCGTCTGTGAAGGGCGCAAGTTTTATTGTGCGTAACGAGCGTGAGGTGGTTGAGCATGTAGGGTGCGATGGGAGAGGGCGTGATGGGGACGGTGCGGCCTCATGTGTCTGTCTTTCCGCTATTCCTTGCTCTCCCTCCTCACTTCTCTCCAGCTCATCCTTTCTCCTACGGATCCATGGTTAGTCTGTGTTGGTCCGGGTGATGTATAGTTTATCTAGGCTTTCCCTTTCACTGTTTCTTCCTTCCTTCTCCACTCCTTCTTCTTCCTCACTACAAAAGTCAGTCATAAACGGCACCCCCCACTCGGTCTTTTTCCCCTTGATTGTTACCGTTTGTAAGTCTATTAGGTCCAGTTCTCCTTTTTCTCCTTTATCAACCGCTCCCCTTTGTGCTGATGTTGTTGCTAATTCTGTGTCTCTATATATATCCCCCCATACTTCACTCTTCCTTCTCCTATCTTCTCTTTCTCCTTCATTTCTCTCCTCCATCTCCCTACCATGTTCCTCCCTTTTCCTTTTTAATTTCTCCATTACTTCACTACTCATCTGTTCCAGTATTCTTTCATCCTCTTTCTTCCTTTCCCGTTTCACCCTTTCCCTTTCTAATATACTCTCTATCACCCTCCCTTCTTCGTTTTTTAGTCGTTTCTGATAGTAATCTCCTCTTCCACATTGCCATTTCTTTCTTTCTCTTCTTCTTCCCTTTTCTTTTCTCGCAGCACTACTCTTGATACCCTTTCTGCTGCTGCTTTTACCCTTTCAGCTTCTCTCCTTTGCTCCTCAGTTCGTTCCCTTATTTTTTCCAATTCGTTCTTACCTTCTTTCCTTTTCCTCGCTCTCTCTCTTTCCTCCCTCTCGAGCTGTTTGATCAATTCATTCTGCTCATCCCTTAACTCTGCTAGTCGTTCCTCCAAAATCTCTTCCTTTTGTCGTAACAGCTCCCCCCCCCCTCATTTCACTCTCCCTGGTATTATCCTCGTCTGTTTTCTTTACTACCTCCTTCTCTTCTCCTGTTAATGAACCTCGTAATTTTAATAGTATCTGTGCAGCTACCCACTCATCATTTCCTACTTCCACAGTTTGTTCTTCTCCAGTCCTCCCCTCCCCTGCTGGCATCTTCCTATGAGCCACATATGGTGGAGGGCTGTATGCCGGGTTCGAGTACCCCTCAGCCGCCCTTAACTGACCTCTTCCTATCTCTCCTAACTCCCTTAAAGGGTACAACCCCCCTCCCTCTGTTTTCACTCCCTTTGCTAGGGGTATATCGTTGCTCGGTTCCTTTTTTATTTCATCTGATGTATTATTCTTTTCTCCTCCCTCTCGTCCGTTCCCCGTGTTCTTTGGGTCTTCACTCCCCTTTTTCCCATCCTCTCCTTCCTCCTTAATCTCTTTTTCTTCCGGTATTTCCCCCACAGTGAACATTCCATTTGGTCCTGGTCGGGACCCTTGGAACATCCTCCATAAGTTAAACACCTCCACGTGGTTTGCCAACTTCTTCCCTTTGTATGTATTGTGCAGATGGTTTAATAGTGAATGTTGGGCATATGGATCGAAGCTACCATTAGGCGGCCACGGTGTTATTTTGTTATCCGTCCCCTGGGTCCATTCTATGCTATACTTAATCAGTTTCTCCCTATGGGGTGGCAGTGTTGTACATATGTGTTGTAGTGGGGTAGTGAGGGTGTTCCCCCACCCTCCTGATCCTGTCCCGTATGACATAGTAGCGCTTCACTTGTTACCCTTCCCCTATCTGGTAGCGGTTATCTCACTAGCAGTTTACAATATACAGCCTTATATCGTTACCTGGCCCCGTAAGTTTGGGGACTTGCGATAGTCCGCTAAGGAAAATTATAAAAATATAGTATTTTACATTTGTATATTTTCTTCTGTCTTTCTTTCTTTACACGACACCCTTACGGCCCCCTGCGGCCGAGGCGCACGTAGCCCCCTGTGGCTGCGTACCCCCTATGACGTTCTTATACAGTCGTCCTATTTTCACTTGCTCCTCCTCCTTCTTCTACACTTGCCGTGGCCGGCGTTCTCCGTGCGCAGCCACGTCCCCCGTTTCATCTTTCCCCGATCAACTCATTTACCGTTTATCTCCGTTTCCACTCCCTTACCACAGTTCTCTTCCCCACCACTCTCATAAAGGAAGATGCCTTGTGCTCGGGATATCCTATGAAAGCCCTACTGGTGACGTCACCGATCTCTTCGAGCTACTGGTAAGTTCTTCATATATTCTTTAAGTTCAAAATACACTTGCAATCTACCCCCGTTAACCTTACAGCTGTCTTCCTGTCACTCCTGGAACAAGGTAATCAATAATATAATCGGACTGCGCACGCTGCGTCGCCTCGCGTGTGATACGCCCCTCGACAGGAGGGCTTAACCAGCCAATTATCTTCCGTATTGGGCAACTAACTAGCTACCGCCTACAGGGAAACGTCATCTACCTATCGAGTTTCTTGCTCGAACAATAGGGATCCTCATCTACTCATTGATCAATAAATGCCAAATCGTAGGAAACCACACACCCCCACCCTTACACGTAGTCGCGACCTAGGCCAATCAGTGTCTACGAGCGGCCGCACGTGATGTTTTCGTGCTCCACCCCCCCTCTCTCGCGCAACGTAGCCGACTGCTCTCGCACTTCTTCGGCTACCATTCATTCCATTGCCAACACTAAATTGCCGAACCTTCGCCGCGCACCTGTGCAACACCTCCCACCTCCCGTATTTAATTCCTCCCCCCTCCCTCACAATCTCACATTGCTTGTTGTGCGTGGCATGCTCACCAAGTTCTCTTGATGCGGGGCCGCTCGACTGCGTGCACCCCTCCAAGCGGCTCGCCACCTCCCCTCGTCTGGACCACGTCTGGACACTCGCCAACCGCGGGCGGGATACTTCTCAACCGGCTCCCGAGGGCCAATATCCGGATTGCGCTGTCCGGTCTTCTCGCAGCTCCGCGATGGTCCTGTAGTCCTCAGAAGGGGGCAACGGCAGAGGGGGCCGCGTCGCCGGGCCTCCTCGCAACGCGATTACCTGGAAAAAGTAAAAATAAAAAAAGCAGATCTTAAACAGATCTCAGCAGTGCCTCCAACTTGTCGGGGGGAAATTCTGCCGGGGTCGGCCGGGCCGTCCGCAGACCTCCGGGCAGGGAGGCCCCAACTCCTCCCGTATATCCCAAAAGAGATATAGTATGAGACACACGCAAGAAGCAAGGTGACTCTGCTGTTTATTAGACAAAACGGCAGGGATGGGTCAAGGATCGTACACGTCCGTCCTGACACACACACAATCGTGGGGCTCGCAGGCCCTTTTTACCTTAGTATGACGCGCTACTTGCGTCACCTTGGAAAGTTAGCCAAAAACCTATCGCCACTCTTAATTGGTTGCTCGAGTGGTAGGGTTAGTATAGCATACGTATAGAGAACAGTGTTAGTGGTCAAGGGTTAGTCAGGTGATATACCTGAGTTGTCCCTACAATTAGATACATGAGAATTGTTACATGAAGACCCCTGATGATTGGTTAATGTTAATGGCGTCAGTGATAAGAGCCCCATGTTCTGATTGGTGCGCTTGCGAGCCTCCCAGTCTGGGACCATCGCTGTTCCCAGCTCGCGGTGCACCTGTCATTTCCAACAATGTTTCACTATGAGTACGTGCAGACAATGTGAGGACTTATTCATAAGCTGGAAGGCCGACTACTCCCACTGTCGCAGATGTCCATTGAGCCTTTTAGTTGTATCTGCCTGTGTCTTGTAACGAGGGATCCAGACGCCTCTTCTGGCCTTGGCATCCTGTCAGGTTTGGCTTGGTCACGTGAGGTGGGACCGTGTTTGAGGCAGAATTCTGCACAATTAATATTGTTTTTCCACTGTGGGCCTGGTTTAATTTGCAGGTGTGACTTTGACGTTGGTGTGCGGCGTGCGAGGTTGCAACATCGTGCCCTTGATTGTCTGCTTTCGGAATGTGGGTTTGCAACATTGCGACCTTGGCTGTCTGCTTTCGCCGGGCTCATTCTGCAGGATCAGCAACCTGACTCTTGTTCTTTTAACGTCCATGGAAGCTCTTGCTTGCGGCCTACTTGGGCCTGGTGTATAGGTGGAACCGTTTGGTGCACAGGCGCTTTAGGTTATAGTATCATATTGTCTTATCCCCAGTATCGTGTCTTCGTTATATTTCTCATTATGGCACCTGGTTTTAGGAGAAGCGTAAGCAAGCTCTTTAGATGAGTTCATGATGCGTCTTGCGTTTCTGCATTTTGAGAGCCTATGTGGAAAATAATAAAGATGCACGTCCGTGAGTATGTCTGTCGCCTACGTCATAGCACTGAGTATATTCTTCGTGTAGATTGGTGCGGGAGTGTTCGGTGTGTATATTTGCACAGGTGTGCTGACCGTTGGCTAGGTCGTCATGGCATCTCTAACGACGTGTAGGTTTTAGTCTAGTTGATCCGTGCCGCAGGTGTCGGCATGGACAGGGCGGGCTGCTGGGCAGGCAGATGGACACATCCGTATGTTCCTGTACCAGGGTATTTGGTCGTCTGGTAGATGGGCAAACTCTTCTCGTGGCGGGTGCTTGGGCCGTGATCCTTTAGGCCAAGCGCAAGAGGGGAAGGGCGGGAGCCTGGTCTTCCATTCTCTCACTTCAGTGTATTGTTCTCACCAGGGCGAGGTTTAACTGTATTAACCTGAAAGCAGTGGTGGCGGCCTGGTCTTATGGAAATTAGTCAATCGTGTGTCTTTTGGCAAGCACCCAAAGAAGATTTGCCACACTTTTTATTTTTGTCCAGCTTTTTCGCCCATCAGAAAGCAGATGCTGAAGCCAGTGCTACAGGGTCCGGGATTTCGTTCTTATGAGCCTGCTCTGTTACTTGCTATGGGCGGGTTCAGTAAGTGTGGATCGGGCTCTATTATCACTTTTTTTAATCATATTTATTCTATGAGGAAATTTGTATTAATCTGTTTGAAAGGGTTTCCTTTTGTATTTTTGTAATGTTTTCATGGTTTTAATTTTGTTAGAATATTTTTGTGATTTGTAATTATGTTTATTCTGCTGATTTTATGGGTATGTTTTGTATACCCGAAATAAAATTTATGAATGAACGAATGAGCAAAAGCCAGTCTTACTCCAGATGTGACTGGGGGCATTGGGAGGGCCCCAGTCCCCAATCCCCCATGAACCCCCCCCCCCCATGCCAGGTTGTGTGACCAAAATACCACTTCTATCACCCAATAACTGCACAGAGCCATTCTGGCCAGTGTCTTTCGCTTTGTCTTGTATCTACAGCAACCTAAATCGGACAGACAGTGAGCTCCCAGAGAGAACAAGCTGGGGGACCAAGAGGAAGAACAAGCCACATAACAGCCTGGCCAAAGTAAGTCGCGGCACAACCCTCTCTAATTGAAACAGCAGAGTCCGAGTGCGGAACGCTTCAACAGAATCCACCCACCAAGAAGTAGCAACGCATGACAAACGAAAAGCCAGTGCGAGTCTGTGCATGGAGCAGCACCCTCACCAAGCTGGCACCCTGGGAAAGCCAAAAACCCGCACAGGAACTGTACGTTAACCGTTGGGACCACCATTACAGAAGACTGTCAGACCAGCAGATGGAAAAGGGGTGTGGCTTAAGACCCCTTTTGAATGTTTGCCAGATTATAACACCTTCCAGTGGATGAGAGCAGTCCGTGATTGACTTGCAAAACTAGCAGAGGGTGAGAGCCAATGGGGGGTAGGGGGGGTTATAAAAGGGAGGATAGAAAGGTATTGGTTGTTCGGTAGGAGCAGAAAAACCAAGTGACCATGCAGAAGGACAGAGCAGAGGAGTGTGGAGAAGAGTTGTTGGAGTGTGTATGTTGAGGTATTGGTTGATGGGAGAGAATGCTGCTTGAGTGTGCATAGGGAAGGTGTGTGAGTGAGCTGGATAAAGGGGAGAGTAGGGAGTGAGAGAAAATGTGACTGGGGAGAAGGTGTGGTTGGAGCAGTAGTAGTGAGGAAAGGGGAATAGTACTGGTGTGGACAGGAGAGAGTAGTAATAATAGGGAGTAAGATCGGAGAGTAGAGAGAGGAACATTGAAAAGACAGGATTGTCAGGAAGAGATGAGTGACAGTGGGAAAAACAGCAAGGGGGAGTAGGAGAGGATGTAAGGGGGAGTGACAGTTAATCAAAGGAAGTGTAATAGATGAGCGGGTAAGGACCAAGTGAGGCCTGAATGTCTGAAAGGCACAAATCCACAATCTACATCCATCTGGCAACTTTAGCGCAGGTACCACCTAGATTGTTCCTTGAGGGAGTCCTAAATAGATAAGACATTCAGCCATTAGGCCATCACGCATAGATAAGACCGGTATTTAGATAGCAGGGGGTTATCCATCTTTAGTGACCATCCTGTGATTGAGGGAATGCCCCTCTATAGACAAGATAGAGGGGTAGCCCATAGTGAGCCCTTGACTAAAGACAACAAAAACCCTTGTACGGTCTTCGATAGTTTGTGTATTCAGATGACTATATGTGACACATTTCCTGTTTGTTCTGAATAAATGTATCTGTGTGTACCATATATGAATTTCTAATGGATTGTGTCCTCGCAGGGATTCCTCATCGTAGATATATTTTCCTACGGCAGCAGGTCTCTGAAACATTTTTATAGCAGGGGGTCCTTAACTCTGATGGATGTTCCTTCCATGATTCCTCATTGCCCTCCCTTCCCAACCCGCAATCGGAGCGCTCTCCCTCTACCTCTCTTTCAATGCTTATAAGTTTTGTTATGGCAATCACCCTTGCGTGGGGGGGGGGGGGTCATGGTCGGTAATGGTCCATCAGTGCCCCCGACGAGGGGGTAATACCTATTTGCACCCCAGGGTTCATCCAGGGTGCAAATGGTTTAATTTGTTTTCCTAGAGAGGTGCTCTGTGTGTATTGCATGAGCCCAGTCTCCCGAAAAAAGGAAAAAGAAAAAAAGATTTGGCTGCCGCCATAGGAATAGGGACTTCGGGGATTTAGAGAGGCTCCCTGTTGCCTCCCCACAGTCAAGATGGCACCACCCGGGGAAGGGTCTCGGGTGGCTGGAAATAGCAGGCGGTAGATTTGCATGCTATGCATAGTCCGCCATGTGATGGTTGCTCTCTGGTATTAAAATCTGTTTACTGAAACTATATTGGGCGTTGACATGGGTGTTTCAACCACTTTATGCCTGTACTACATGTACAGGCTACCCACCAAGCTCCTCCAAGTCAAAAAACCAATGTCCGCTTAGGAGCAAGTTGTATGCACATTAACCTGTAGCTAGGCCCAGTGGAAAAGGTGCTTTTTAAAATGCATCTGAGGTACAACAAAAAGTTGTCCTCGATTGACCTCTAGATCATATAGTGTGTGAATCATTTCAAATAAGATTAGTATTATACCTTACCCAAGTAACAGATAGTCTTCTGTTAATCAAATTTAAACCACGTGAAAAAATGCACTTAATGCATTGAGAAGAAAAATTGGATGATTATTGAAATAATAAATCACCAAGAAACACCACTAATTCTATGCAATAATTGACCATTATAAAACAATTAGACATATTAAACAATGAAATCTGTGCAATAATTCCACAAAGAATGGGAGAAATTATACAATAATTGCACACAAAAAAAAGCATTCCATCACCCCGGAAAGTACAAAAATGTGGATACAAATAAGTGTTTCTTATGTCACTCAAAACATCTGACATCCGCTGATTTTAAAGTTTGTTGTGAAACACTGAGAATGATATAGTACACGGCCAGACTTGTTGAAAATCCCCTTTATAATCATGTGATTTTCATCAGGGGCAATCCAAGTTAGGTGACGTGAATGGTTATTTTCTATTTGCCAAATGAACCGATAATGTAAATTATAGTTTGCTTAAATTGACTGTGGCAATGGTTCAGAACTTTTTATATTTCTGAAGTAAAGAGAGAAATATACACTATTGTATTGACAGTATTAGTCAAACAATATGAACAATTATGAAAATGTATTTTTTAGGTGGGATGTTACATTTACATCCTGTTCCCCTCACTTTTTCAGAAACTCATGAAGTGTTTAAGGTGCATGGTGCATACCTGAAATGGTCTACTCATCAGTAGGCAAGAGTCTTGATTTAAAGAACAGTAAAAATAAGCAAAATTGATAAATGTATACTAGGTACAGTTGTAATGATTATTAATCAGAGTTGGCATAAGAGTTTTCCTTACCTAAATATTGTAGAGCTTATACCCTCTTCAATAATAAGTTGTTCTTCCTTGACAAATAAAATAAATGAAAACACTCAGAATAAGTATAGTTTGAAAAACAGATAAAAATCTGTTCGACACGTGTCTGTTTTCCTATGGTGAGGGAGAGGGTCAATCTTTGTAATCTTTGTATGTTAATTACTTAATATTTCTGGACACTCGCACTGTGTTTTGCGAAAAAATGCCAAAACTCGTCATGAAGCTACAATGCTATTTTGGATCTTTCAGAGTTACAAAATGCCACGCCAGTACTTGACATTACGAAGAGGCACGGGTCCGGTGTATGCATTTAAAACCAATGACCACTTCCTTACTGTGTCTTGTTAAACTACATTATACACAATGGTTACATGGTGAATGACCAGTGAGGGGTGGCATATCACACATTTCAGTTAGTGTTGGTCCCTTACAATGTTTTCTTTCATTAGAATTGTGTGTACCAGACTGTCTCACATGTTCGCACTGTGTTCAAAGGCGAACAAAGGTTTATTAAGTTTGGATTATCCTTCTAAGATTTTACAATGTTTAAGGATAATTCTCTTAATCTTAGTTGACAGTTTAGTGTATTTGTTGACACAATCTTATTCACTTCTGATTATTTCATGCACGTTTATGACTCTGAGTAATCTTTCTTAAAGTTAATTTATCAAAAAAGGCACCTGGAAATTAATTAAAATTCTCCAGCATTGGATCTTTCATAGATTCACATGTTTGAATATTTCCAATCGTCAGACTGGGAATCCCCGGTAATTTTAAAATGTTCCATAGGAAAGCGATGTACATTGCTAATGAAGGCTGAAAGGCATTCACTTGTGCAGTCCCTCCACCTCATTTTGATCCCTTTTGACCCAAACCAATGAGGTGGCAGGACTTAAGCTCTACCTCCAGGCAGCCATCTTCAGATTTTTCACTGAGGTGTAGTGACTAGGGAATCCACCACAGCTCTCTGAGCGTTGTCTTTATAATTCCAGTCTATTTCAATCTTTTCTAATATTTCTTTCACTAATAGAGTTTCCTCTGCTTTACATAGGCTATGTTTTGCACTTTAGGAAACTTTTGTTTTGATCTCCAAATCGTCAGGGGAAAATCCTGCACCTAGACCCTCATGGTCATGGTGCACTCAGGCAATGAAGGCCCTTTGAAGGTGAAAACTTCATTCTTCAACGATTGGCACAGGTGCTCCAAAAGACCCTCACCAGGAGTGCATATATTGTCTTTACCCTCATCGCATTCAAGGATATTACAAATGTCAGACCTTCACACAGAAGACCCTACAGGACAGGCACAGGAGCCTACTTTATCTGGAGAGTATGTGCCACTCCTCTGAGGAATCTGTCAAGACTGCTCCTGTCACTTCCCAGAGGATCCGTTGAAAGCATGCTTCCACGAGAAGAGCTTCATCAGTGGAGAGAGGTACAGCACCATCTGCAAAAGCAAGGAAGAAGGGCGAAAAGGAGTTGGACACCTTCTTAAACGTCTACTGCCAGAAACCCCCTTGTCCACGACTAGAGGTGTGTCGCAGACGGCCGGGAAACGGTCAACAGGAAATATGTTGTTGACAGGGAAAATGCTGTACAACGGCTGCTCGTCCACAACCACCCTGCAGTCTTTGGAAAAAAACGGTAGTAACACCACTACCCTCCGCGTCCATGGAACAGAGCGAGAAGCCTTCTCTGTCAGTGCCACATACCTCAGGTTCCAATATTAACCTGTCTCCCATCAAGGAGATGATTGAGCTTCCTGACATAATTCTTCAAGAAGTATTTTCTGACCTGCAAGAAACCTCAGACAGGCCACAAACGGTACCCACGGAGTACAGCCCTCCTGTGGCAGTCGCCCTCAGAAGACACTTCTGAACCCTTGTTAATGCAGTCCTGTAAAAATATCCTGTACGAATTTCTAAGGAGGCAAAGTGCGCACTTAGCTACCACCAACACAGGAGATACCATCAGATCGCCAGCCACTACTCAAGATGTACTTCCCAAGAGGCAGAGTGCCTCATCGCCATGAAGACAAAGAAGCGTTTCCCCGCCACGGTCCATCAGGTTGCCATCCCTACTATCTCTTACTGACTGGCAGGACCCTTACAGGGATTTCTCAGAGCCGCAGACACAAGCCGACAGACCTGAAGGGGGAGCGATTCCGCAAGACTCACCCAAACAGGATACTGATAAATGGGAGGATTATGTCATTGAGAAACCGTAGGCGAGACTCAACTGGAAGCTTTTCATTACCGGACGACTTTGCTTCGTTCCAATCATTGCAAAGGCGGCAACAATGTTCGATCTTCAAGTATCATGTGCAGAGAAGAAGTCCATGCTTTATGAGCACAGAGACAAGAGAAGGACGATGGTCGGGCCGTACCCATTCTAAACACCATATGGGAAGCTGAAGAGAAGATCCTAGCCAATCCACTATCTACTCCCGCTATAGCAGCTAGACCAGAGAAGAAATACAAGGTCACAGAGGATGCACCACTGTGCTTGCGAGGGCACCCAAAACACGATTCAGTCATTACTGTAGCTGTCAGGAAAATGTTCACAAACCCTGCTTCCCCACAAACGGCCCACCAGACTAGGAAGGCAGGAAACTTGAAGCAGTTGGCTGGAAGGTAGCAGCTCCTGCGTCAATGTCCATCAGAACAGTGAATGCCTTTGCTATGACTGCGAGCTATGTCCAAGTCCATGGATCACCTACCAGCAGAATTCTAGGAAGCAGCACAGGCTATCGTTGGGGTGGAGTGTCAACGTCTGACCACATGATAGACTCGCCAGTGGATGCAGCAGAGTTGGGGTTCAGACATCTGGTGCATGGATCACTCCTTAGACGCGAAGCATGGATGAAGGCTACCAACTTCAGGCATGAAGTGCAGGCACAAATTCTAGACATGGTGGTTGATGGCCAAGAATTGTTTTGCAAAAAACGTTGACGAAAGAAGAATCAAAATGGACTCAGCTACAGCCAGGGCCATAGCCAATTGAGGGACAAAGACAAAGAATGGCATACTTTTCGCTACTTTCATGGTGGATCAGGGAAGTTCCGATCTTACAACAGACCCTATTCTGTGCAGAGGTCCACCTCTGCGAATCGCCCGTCATATAGAAATCAGCAGTCCTCCACGAGCTAAAAGGCACAGAGGGGCAGGTATGGGTCAGGCTAGGCAAGAGCCCAGTCATCCAAGCAAAATTTACTTGAAGTACCCTCTCTTCCACATTGTACCCCGGTGGCAGGGAGGGTCATCCATCACCTACATCAGTGGCAAAAGATATGATATGCCATATGATATGCCATTTAAAATTTGCCTGTACACAAGTGTTTTTAGGTGCGACATGACTAGGGAGGGAAGACCGAGGGAGGAAAAGACAAGGGATCTTACTAGGCATTGTGTCATTCAGATCGTGCAAGTGCAGCAATGCAAAGTGCAAGGAAAGGGGAAGGGGGGGGGAGTACCAGGGAGAGGGAAGGGGGAAGTGCAATCAGGGCAGCATTGCTCTGAGTAAGGGCAGCCAGGGCACCGCGGCTCTGGGTAAGTGCAAGGAGACAGGGGATTGTAGGGTTACAGTTGCAGCCCGTAAGTAAGTGGTGGGCCCGGGGGTCGTGCAGGGGAGACTGATCATGGAGGAGCCTGGTACCCAGTGAGAGACTGGTGGTAGCGAGCAACCAGTCGGCGCAGCAGACAGTTAGGTCAGCAGGGAGAGCGGGAGAAAGCAGAGGAGAAAAGAAAGGTCTGAGCTGTTTCCAGAACTTCAAGTGATCCGGATCAAGTTTGTGAGGGGCAGGGAGGCCATTCCAGAGGGAGGCACTTCGAGAGGAGAGAAATCTACCCCCACTCTCTGCCTGAAGAAGTGTGTGACCATCAGATAGTTTGAGGTAATTCAGCATAGGGCTCGAGAAGAAAGGTATTTTGGAAGAGAGAATTGGATCTAGTGCTGGCCTCAGACCCAGAAAGCCTTGTGGATGATGAAACGGGTCTTGAACTTGATCCCTGCAGCCACCGGAGCCAGTGGAAAAATGTCATGGCTGGAGAGAAACGTTCCCTGGACTTGAGGCCAAGGGCAAGTCTCGCAGTCCTTTTAGAGGGCAGAGAGTAGAGGAAGCCAGATTGAGAAAGAGGCTGTTGCTGTCACACTCGCCTATGTATCTGCGGGAGCGATGGAGCCTTTGACCTCTTTCCCAGAGTTCTCGCTGCCCAACCTGGTCGGGAAGCAGTCAACCTGCCAAAGAAGAGGGGAAATGCTGAGGTACTGGAAGGAATCTACCACCCGGGCCCCCCTCCCTCTTGTCCCATGTGTTGTGGAAGTTCAAATAAGCTACCGACCCTGGCTCACCTTGAGGTTTAGTTGGGCGAGCTCTCCATCTTGGAGAGCTCACCCAGGGGCTGGGGCGCAAATCTCAGGAACAGGTGATCCTGATGCCTGTCTTGAATGCCTTTTCTTATGAGAAGTCTTGGAGCCACTCGCGTTCAGAGTTGGGTTGCTGTTCCAGATCACAGCGGGTTACCCGGGGATTGCTGCAAAACGTGTTGCGGTCCAGTTGCTTCACTGGTACTCCTGAGCTGACTGACTATGCAGACAGGCATGATAACAAGAGTGTTAAGTGAGTGGTGTCAAGGGGTGAAATCAGTGTGTCTCACGGGTTTAAAAGGGAGGTTGTGCTTACTTGCAGTGTATGCAAAGCCTGCCAGGCCCTTACCCACCTTGTCCCTGCCAGGCACCTAGTACTCATGATAGTTGCAATAATCCAGTCTAGAGAGAACCAGGGCTCTGGAGACAGCGAGCTTCTGGGGGGGATAGTGAGAAAAGGAAGAATACCTCTGAGTAGGTGCAGCTGGTAGTGGGCCTTCTTGGCAAGGTCCGTGATGTGAGGTGAGAAGGAGAGTCGAAGATAAGGGTTTTTGTCTCACAGGAAGGCTAAGGAAGAGGGCCCAAAAAGGGCCGCCAGAGAGAGGGAAAGCGGGAGCAGTGGTCTCAAAGATAAGGATCTCAGTTTTGCTGGCATTAAGGCAGAGATCGTTGGTGACGCATCAATCCTGAATCGAGGATCGACAGCCAGGAATGAGCGAGAGAGGAGGCTGAGGGGAGCCTAAAAGAGAGCGGAGTGTCATCCGCATAACACTGAAGGTTACAGGAGAAGGTAGAGATTAGGTGGGCCAAAGGGGCCAAGTAGACATTGAAGAGTCAAGGTGAGAGGCTGGAGCCCTGGGGAACATGACATGTGGATAGAAAGGACCCAAGTTTAACATGGGAGGATCGGTTCAGGAGGATGGAGGTCAACCACTCCAGGGCCTGATCTGTGAGGGCCAGGTTCTCACGGAGTCGATTGATCAGGATGGCGTAATTCACTGTGTTAAAAGCAGAGGAAAGGTCAAGGAGGATGAGGACAGAAGGAAGGCTGGAATCACGATTAGTGAGCAGATCTTCACAGGTGTTCAGGAGAGCAGTTTCCGTGGCTCTGGGTGCTCTGAACCCAGACTGATGGTCATGGAGACAGCCAACAGATTCTGTGTGGAGAGTAAGCTGGGAGATGACCAGTATTTCCAGGAGTTTTCCCAGAGAAGGAGTGAGAGAGATCAGGTGATAGTTTGCCGGACAGGTAGGATCTGCAGAAGGCTTTTTAAGGAGGGAGTGCAGAAGGCTTTTTAAGGAGGGAGTGCACAAGGGAGTGCTTGAGAGAGAGGAAAGATCCAGTGTCGAAAGAGTGATTTCAGAAATCGGCCAAGGCTGTAGCGATGGTGTCAATGTTGTCCTTGATGGTTCTGGAGGAGCAGGGGAGCACCTGTTTGGACAACACTTTCATAGATGGACTTGTCTAGAAATCTCATCGGGTGTAGTCGGAGAGAAAGAGGTGAAAGGAGGAGGAGAGGGACAGGATGTCCTGAGTTTAGTGGTGAAGTGAGGAGCCAGAGACATACAGAGGGCGTGGAAGGGAACAGGAGTGGTGGAGACTGCAGAAGGATTGGCCTGCTCCATGCTGATTTTAAAGAGTTTGGCCGTGTTGTTGGAGGCCGCAGGGATGCAGGTTTGGATGTGGGCTCTCTTCTTGGACAGGACAGACAGTCTGTATTGCCTTTGGAGCAGGCGGCAGGCCAGTTTGTCAGAGGATGCACCCGCAGCCCTCCACTTCCTCTCAGCCACCCTGCACTTGCGTTTCAGGGCAGCGAGGTCGGAGTCATACCAAGATTTTAACTTTGTGGTAGGCTTCAGACAGATTCTCATGACAGGGGAAAAGATGTTCAGAGTGTTGGAGATAAAAAGATGAAGGTTAGAGAGGGCTGTGTCAGTGTGAGTCAGCCGCAGGTGTCTGAGGAGCAGAGAAAGTATGGGCAAAGGCATCCACTGACATACGCTTTATGGGCCAAATGACCGAGAATGTAGGTGGCAATGCTGGGGAGGGCTTAGCTTGAGGGACAGAGTTTCAGGTGAGAGGAGAGCTAGAAGTTGTCAGTCCAATAGAGCGGAGTGGTGAGAGGGTTAGAGAGGGGGATGTCTGAGGAGATGAGAACATCCAAGGTGTGTCCGTCAGAGTGTGTCGGACCAGAGGGTAGAATGTAATAAGAGAGTCGGAGGTTGCGTAAGAGCCAAGAGGAAGGATTAGAAGCATCCAGGTGGATATTGAGGTCTCTGAGGAGAAGTTAAAAGGTAGAGGCAAGGAGAGAATAGAAGAGGTCCGCCCACTCAGAGAGAAAGAAGACAATCTGGACAGGTGGCCTGTAGATAGTGGCCACAGCCAGAGGCCAGGAGAGATAGAGAGCCTGCAGACCAGGCATTTGAAGGAGGAGTAGGCCTGCATAGGAATGACAGAAGCAGGGAGCCACTCAGTAAAGATTGGAGCTACTCCAGTTCCAGGTCGTTTGGTTCTGTGTTTGGAGAGGATCTTGTAGCCATCAGGGTGGATAGTGTCCAAACTCGTGACAGAGCTGGTTGTGAACCATGTCTCAGTGAGAGCAAGGACATCTAGGTCAAGTTCTTCGAGGAGGTGGCAGATATCAGAGGAGTGTTTAACAGGAGTGCGAGAGTTGAGAGTAGCTATGTGGATCAGGTTGCCACATTTGAAAGAATTCTGGGGTGGAGTACAGGCGCAAGGCACGCCTGGCGAAAGTGATAGAGGGGCCAGAGAATGGGCAGAGGTTGTAGCAGAGAGGAGGAAGGTGCCATAGAGGCGGCCGAAGAAGTAGGTGGCAGAGGAGCCCGAGGGGTGCTTGTAGGAGTAGCAGGAGAAGGAAGGAAGTTGATAAGACGCAGTAGACATCTATCAAAAAGGAGATTAGGCTGAGGGCCCTGGACCAAGACAGTGCCATTCAGATAGACATTAATGATGGTCTTGGAGTAGTGGAAGGAGGCCAAGAGGACCTCCCACCGAGTGCCACCATTAATAGTATAGGCAGAGATAGAAGAGGGAGCTGATACCATATGGGGGTCCATAGGTCTGATGAGGGAACAACAAAGAGAATGTCTGTGAGAGTCTGTCTGGAGGAAGCACTGGTGTAGGTATCGGCGATAGAGAGACCTGGGTTGGAGACCAGGATGTCCCTCTTGAACTTCTTCCTTCCAGACTTAGTGAGAGGGATAGGATAGAAGATGGAGTAGCAGTTGGAGAACATGGGAGAAACAGAAAGCACCATAGAGGGTGCAGGAGGAAAGTAGGTGTAGGAGGGAGCGAAAGAGAGAAATGAGAGATGCACAGCCCAGCAACACAGCGCAGGATGTGCCGGGGGGGGGGGTCACACAGTAGGGAACACACAGGAGGAGCAGTCAGGTGCCATACAACAGTACCCCCAGCGGGGTCGGGACCTAGATAGTGGGAGAGAGCCTGATGGGACACAGTTCATGATACAACAGTAACCACAGTGGATGGGAACCTAGAGAGTTGGTTACAGCCTAATGGGGCACAGTGCACAGTACAACAGTAGATGACTGTGTAGAGGGGCACTCAAGTAGGCACTCAAGTATAACACAAATGTAATATGTTTTTTACAGGGATTGTTCTGATTTATAGTTTGTCTCTGGAGATAATTTAGGTGCAACCGATGCTGATCTTGAGCCACAAGATTGGGTTATATAGTGTATAGAAGGTGAGCTCCACTGATCTGATCACGTGAAGTTATGGATCTGTGAATATTTTTGTAGCAAAGACAAATGCTAAACTTTTTCAAGGTAAGAAATGAATATGTGCAGTATTTAATAGTGATTTGCAATAAATGTCAAAACATAACATTAATTTCGCAATTGAGTTAATAACATGAATTCATGCAAAAAGATTCTCCTTAGTATATATAATGAAAGTGTCATGATGCCTACCCCCGGGCATCCGGATCGAGTCCATCAGCCCCGGGAGCAGGCATCCAGATACTCATTAAAACCCCAACAGCCCCGGCTGGGGGCTGTTTGGATTCAGTCCTGGCGCCTCAGGCGCCAGGCTCATCATAGAAATCAGTCCTGGCGCCATAGGCGCCAGGCTCATCATAGAAATCAGTCCTGGCGCCATAGGCGCCAGGCTCATAGACTTTACTTACCTTATGCAGACCATGCTGCAAATGAGTCCAAGCCAACGTGAGGCCTGGATGGGACTATTTTATTACAGGGACTATTTTTTACTCTGGTGTGGTTCTGGGGAACTTCTTACCTGGGACTACTTTGCAGGCTATTTAAACCACGCCCGAACAGCAGCTCATGCTTCGTGTTATTCTGCATCCAGCAGCGTAACGCTCACCATGTCTGCAAGTCAGCATCCAGTCTTCTGCCACGCCCGCCTCGAATCCTGAGCTCCTAGACAAAAGGAAAAGAAAGGAGAAGAGGTTAGATCACGGACATTATTTGATTCCTTACCTGATTTCGGACCCAGGACATCTCCGAGCCTGGAAAGGACATTATTTCAGCACGCGTCGCTTCGCCAGCAGCAGCGCCGCGTTATACTCACCAGTCCACTGCATATTTCAACTCGGCGCTGCTTCCATCATTTTCTTCATCGAAACCCAGCACCAGGGGGGAAAACAAAAGGAATAACAAGGTGAGCCGAGAAAACCGACAAAGACAATCTCTTTGCTACCATAGGCTTACATGCTTTACCACCGGAGGTATTATCCTTTAATTCGCCGCATCTTTCTATGCCGCACCTATAAAGGGAGAGAAAACAGCAAGTTAAACTCATGCAACTTTTACCGGACAGTGTTTGGTAATACAGACTCTTACCTGAATGCCATCAGCTGCCTCCAGGCAATATTCTTTTGGACCCAGCTGCAACCTAACGAGGGAATGGAACAAGAGTGAACATCGCACATATTGAAGTCTTTGAACTTTATAGACACTGGAGTCAATATTCCTCCGGAACTCCTCCAGTACCTTCAAACCAGTGAAGTAACTTGCATCTACGTGCCCCTGCATGCCATGCAGGATGGAGAGCTCATCATTTAAAAACATAAGGTGAGTTTACCAAGAGGGGATATCAGAGGTGATTAGTGGGGAGAACGAGAACAGTTTGGGGGGGCCATCACTAAAGTCCAGGGGTGGCTAAATCCCTTTCTCCACATGCAGGAGAATACTTCTACGAGTCCAGCAGACAACATTAGGCGGGCCAGTCCAGACTGTCATCTCTTCACTACGCATCACGTTGGTGGAGACCGCAGCTATCCAGGTCCGATCGACGCCCCTGTGGGAACCAGGTGAGCGTAATAGAAAGATGATAGTGTTTTCTGGTTTCCCAATTTGTCAAAAAAAGAAAGAAAAATATATGTTCTTTAAATCACTAAGATCCATTGGAGAGTTGTTTCAATCACAAAAGGTGATATGAAGTCCATTCCTGAGATGTGTTTTTATATACATGCTGTTAGACTTGATTTTATATCATGCCTATATACACAACGCGTTTTGGATTCAACAGCCCTTCATCAGGTGTGGTTTGTTCAGTGAGTTCACAATATACCTACAAATTAAGTAAAATATACAATATCAGTTGTTTTTACAATTCAATTGAACAAATTAGCTGTACCTCTACTAATCTTTCAATATACATTTGTGTGTGTAAATCAGTGGCAGTTTGTTTCGCAATTTTGTCTGCAAATGCGTTTCCCCTTCCAACATCACGTTACTATTTTATGTCCACGTTACTTTTTTATGTCCTTCACATTTCATTATTGCTAGTCGCTTGGGAAGCGCAATTGCTGACAACAGTTTCACTATCAAAGTGCCATGTTGGATTTTGGTTCCGTGTGATGTCAGGAAACCCCTTTCAGCCCATAATGGACCAAAATTGTGTACCACCCCAAAGGCATACTGACTGTCAGTGTATATATTTACATTGAGGTTTGCAGAGATTTCACATGCTCTTGTTAACGCTATTATTTCTGCAGCTTGTGCTGAGTTAAATGGGATTCTTTTGCTTTTTACAATACTTTTCAGTGTAGTGATGGCATAAGCAGCAGTTGATGTACCATCGGATAATTTAAAACAAGAACCGTCACAAAACAGTTCTCCATCCGGCTCTTTCTGTGGGGTGTCAGTTAGGTCAATTCTTCCTTTTGTCTCTTGTTCAGTAACCATTAAGCAATCATGGGGGAATTGTTTTTCACCCCCTTTGTCATTTGGAGGGTGCATTAACTCTGCCGGATTTAAAGTGCAACACCTCATAATTTGGATATGTGGTGCAAATAGAACTATTTCATACCTTGTTAATCTGGCTGATGTAAGGTGTTGCGTCTGCGTTCTATTTAAAAGAACGTCCACTGAGGGGGGTACCATGACGGTTAAAGCGTGACCTAAAACCATCACCTCGGTTTGTTTTACTGACGCAGCGGCTGCAGCAATAGCTCACAAGCAGCGCGGCAAAGCACATGCAACAGGATCCAACGTGGAAGAGAAGTAACCGCATGGTCTATTTCTCCCTCCTTGTTCCTAAGTCACAACAGCCAAAGCACATCCATTATTTTCATGCACAAATAACTTAAAACTTTTGTTGTAATTTGGCGTGCCCAAAACCGGAGCCGAACATAATGTAGCTTTGAGCAGGTCAAATGCTTCTTGACATTCCATGTTCCATGGCAAATGTATGGTAACATCTTTCCTTGTCAATGCCACTATTGGTTTCACGATCATAGAAAAATTAGTGATCCACTGCCTACAATATGAAGCCATGCCAATTAAAGCCCTGACTTCTTTCTGCATATTTGGAATAGGCATATCAGAGATGCTTTCTATTCTTTCTGGTGTCAATCTCCTTCCCTCCTTTGAAAGGAGGTAGCCCAAGTAGGCCACTTCCTTTCGACAATATTGGAATTTCTTTAGCAAAGCTTTGTGTCCATGTGCTGCTAAATGTATCAATAAAGCAACTGTACTTTCTTTACAAATTTCTTCTGTGTCTGCTGCTATTCATAAATCGTCAATCTACTGTAATAAAACACAACCTGTCGGTAGTTCTAGCATATCTAATTGTTCTTTTAATGCTCTACTGTAAATACTTGGACTTTCAGTGTAGCCCTGCAGAATTTGTGTGAATGTAAATTAACGTCCTCCTAAAGTAAAAGCAAACAAATATCTGCTATCTGGATGCACTGGGATACTAAAAAAAGCATTCTTTAGGTCAATAACACTAAAATACGAAGCAGAAGCTGGAATCAAAGTCAAAATTGTAGTCACATCCGGGACTAATGGAAATTGTGGATCAACCACTTTATTTATTCCACGTAAAACAATTATAAAATGGTAAGGTATCTCATTACCTCCTTTCTTGTAAACCGGAAGAATCGGACTATTGCAAGTACCACCAGAAGTTTCTTCAATTCTCCAGCATTGGATCTTTCATGGATTCACAGGCTTAGAATATTCCCCGTCGACAGACTGGGAACCCTCGGTAAGCTCATAAAGCCGTTTCCCATAGGAAAACGTTCGACACTTTCGTGTCCTATCTACGTCGTTTTGGGCCGCGCACGCATGCCCCACTAGGACATAGCGGTATAAATGCCCCGCACCGCGGCTCCCTTCAGATTTCAACAGTCTCCAAAGTAGTGGGAGCACCTCGTGTAGTCTATTTTGTTCAGGTTGTGCTGTTGCAGTTTCTCCTGATGTCAGGAAAAGCGCTGTTCCGCCCGTGCGCTACGTGCGGGTTGAAGAAGGTGTACGAGGGGGATGGACATATCGATTGCATATATTGTCTACACCCTCATCATTCGGCAGACAAGTGCGACATATGTAAGGGCTTCTCCCAGAAGACTCTTAAAGATCGGAGTCGAAGACTTGTGGCATGGTTAAACGACGGAGCGGGGGCATACCGGCCTTTGGAGGTGGGCTCCACGCGCAGCGCGGTCTCGGTGTCGAAATCTTCAGGGGCCACGCGCCGCTCGACATTGTCGGAACCCCCGGTGAAGAAATCGCGACCGGCGGAGAGGGAATCCTCGGGAGGCCATTCCAAGGACTCTTCGTCGAAGAAAGCCTCGTCATCCTCATCTTCAACGAAGGAAGACCGAAAAGAAAAATCTAAATCCTCCTCGGGCGATCGTCATAGATCGGCCTCGGGTCGAGATGCAGAGAAACGCTGGTCAAGTTCGGAAAAGACGGGAACACCTCATAGGCCTGCACGACCACCACCGTCGTCGACGGTAGGGCAGTCGTCGACTACTTCTCTGCCGCTGACGCAGTTGGCCTCAACCGTTCCTGGACCGGAGACGACAACGACGACGGAGCCGACTATCGCTTCGTCGACGCAGATCCCGCAAGAGGCCTGGCGTCCAGAGGTATACGACCCAGTTTTGCCGGAGACACTTCTGCAGCAAGAGGCCTTGTCGGTGTCCTCGGGAGGCGAGGATGTGAGAATAGCTAGCCCTGCAGACCTAGGGTTACAAGGGGTTCCCAGGCCACTCTCTGGGAGCATTCCGGGTTCTACCCCTCTGCTCAATCCGCAGTCACTTTTGTCGCTGGAAGTCTTATCCACGTTGCAAACGTTGCTGAAGACACTGGATGACAGACTACCTCGAACAACTCCGGCTAGGTCGGCCATCGACGACCCGGGCCCGTATCGACGGCCACCGCCGTCAACCCCCGCGGCAGTGCCGCCGGATGCAAACATCTCGGCTCCACGCCGCAAGGAAGGGGAGCTGATGGATTCGGACTTGGATAGTAGAGCCTCGTCAGTTGTCTCCCTTTCCCCCTCCAGGGATCCAACCTGGAAGTCCGAAGCAGAATTGGAAACCCCGAGAAGCCCGGTCAGCCGTCTCCCCTAGACGATTATTGGGTCATTTCACACCATTATGGCCAGGGCTTGTACAGAATTCCGGCTGGCACAGGAATAGGAAAAAAAAGACTGTTTTCTCTTTGACCACATGGGGGAAAAGGAGGTGGTCAGTGTTTTCAGTACCCACCCTGGATCATGTGTGAAAGGAGGGATTGCAGACCATGCGCCACCCTTTTTTATCGGAACCAGCGATAAAGGGTCGTCTAGAAAATAATGTAAGGCCCCAGACTCTACCCCCAAGTGCCTTTCCTCCCAACCAACTCCTGACTGAGTGGTGTCGTCGGCGGCGGCGAGGAAGGCGAGGGCCCAGCACAAGTGCACGACCCCCCCGGAAAGTGATGCCAGACGACAGGATGCTTTCGGCAAAAAAGTGCTGTCGGTAGGTGCTACCACAGTGAAAGCGGCCAATTCTCTAGCCATAGTAGCCAGATACGACAGGGAGATGTGGCACCGGCTGGCTCCTATGCTGGAGCATCTTCCGGATGAACATCGCAAAGCAGCTATGTTGCTGGTCAGGGATGGTGAAGAGGCTTCCAATCATGCCATAAACATTGCTGTGGACCTCGCGGAATCGGGGTTTAAGCAGGTGAATAACGGTGTGGTTCTCCAACGGCAGGCATGGCTGAAATGCACCAACTTCCGACCGGAGGTGCAGTACAAGGTACTGGATATGCCTTTTGAAGGAGACCTCCTCTTCGGCGAGAAGGTAGACAAAGCAGGGCATGAAAGAGGACTCGGACACGGCGCGTTCCTTGGGGGCCCTCCAGAGTGGTCGAAGTTTCCGGTCTTTTCGTCCCTTCAGGGGAGCATCGGGAAATTCCAGATTCTCGGCATCGAGGGACAGATCCTTTAGTAGGCCAGCATACCCCTCTCAGGGATACAGACGGGCTTCTCAAGCGGCTAAACGTCGCCGGGACTACCAGGCCCCCAAGAAGAGAGCAGGTTACTTGTCGTCGACTAGGGATAAGCAGACCAAGGACCAGCAATGACGGGCATCAAAACGTTCTGGGAGGCAGAGTATCGTGCTACATCAACAAATGGGAGCAAATAACAACGGATCAATGGGTATTGGACACTGTAAGATACGGACATTCCCTGCAATTCAAAAGCAACCCTCCGCACATTCTACCGGCGTTTGTAGCTCAATCCCATCTGAGCGTGTTGCAGCAGGAAGTAGCACTTATGCTACAAAAAGGTGGTTCCGTCGTCACAGAGGGGTCAAGGGGTTTATTCCCGATACTTTGTGGTGAAAAAGCCAAACGGAAAGTGGCATCCCATCCTAGACCTGCGCGATCTAAACAAATCGTTGAAAAGCATAAAGTTCAAGATGCTCACGCTCCAAGAAGTGATCCGGTCAGTTCAAGAAGGGGATTTTCTGGCGTCTCTGGACCTGCAGGACGCGTACTTCCACATACCGATGTGTCGGCGACACAAGAAGTTCCTAAGGTTTGTGGTAGGGCGGACTCACTACCAGTTCACAGTACTTCCCTTTGGACTGAAATCTTCTCCCAGAACGTTCACGAAATGTTTGGCCCCGGTGGCAGCCTGGCTGAGAAGGCAAGGACATCATGTATACCCGTATCTCGACGACTGGTTGGTGAGGGGGTCCTCCCCTATGTCGACTAACAAAAGTTTGCAGGCCACCATGAACCTCTTACAATGGCTGGGGTTTGCGATAAACTTTGAGAAATCCTCGTTAACGCAGTCGAGAAGCTTGGTGTTCCTGGGCGCACAGTTCGAGACCCAGTCGGGGTTAGTGAGGCCATCTGTCGACAGGATCGCCAAACTCAATCGATTGGCAGGTCAGACTGTCAGTGAGAAAATATACGTCAATCCTGGGCGCTATGGCGTCCTGCATTCCTCTGGTGGGCAACTGCCGCCTGTTCATGAGGCCAGTGCAAGAGTTTCTGGTGGACCGGTGGACGCAGGCGCAAGGGCTCTGGTCAGACAAACTGACCGTCGACGACGACGAGCTCCTACTAGCTCTGCAGTGTTGTAAAAGCTTCCATATCTATCCATAGGAGTACCCCTACAGGAGCCGGAGTTTCGGTTAACCATAGTGACGGACGCGTCCCTAACAGACTGGGGGGCACACATGGGCACTCTGCAAGCACAAGGTCGTTGGTCTCAGAGGGAATCTCCCCTGCACATCAACGTTCTGGAACTGAGAGCAGTGCGCTGGGCCCTGAGGGCGTTCCTGCCGCACATCAGAGGGTCCACAGTGAGTTTTGACGGACAACACCACAGCGATGTTTTACTTGAGGAAGCAAGGCGGCACACGATCCAGAACCCTTTCCATCGAGGCTCAGAAGGTGTGGCACTGGGCTCTGAAACACGATATATCCATCGTAGCTCATCACCTTCCAGGAGTAAGGAACGAACAGGCGGACTCGCTCAGCAGAAATATGGACCAGATTCACGAGTGGGAAATAGACAGCGGTCAATTGTCGAAGGTCTTCGAGAAATAGGGACGGCCTCCGCTGGATCTCTTCGCTACGAAGAGGAACAAGAAGTACGAGATGTATGCCAGCAGGTGGCCACAGGAAGGTTCTCTGGGGGAAGCGTTCTCATTCCTGTGGACGGACAAGTTCCTCTACGCCTTCCCTCTGTTTCCTCTGATACAGAGAAATCTGCAGTGGATACGCAGGTACAGGTGCCGGGTCATCCTGGTGGCACCGTGTTGGCCGAGGCAGCCGTGGTTTTCCGACCTGCTTCACCTGTCAGCGGATCATCCAATAACGTTCCCAAGGGTTCCCAACCTTCTGTCCTGGGACGAGGGAACAGTGTGGCATCACGATCCAGACAGTCTCAATCTCACAGCTTGGCTCCTGACTTTTCAGAATTTGGTGCCTTGAACATTTCCTCGGACTGTCGGAGGATTTTACAAGTTGCGGGAGCCCCTTCCACCAACAAGTCCTACAGGTGTAAGTGGAGAAGATTCTGTGCGTGGTGTCAAGGACAGACGGGAGTGCAAACTCTGAGGGTTACTCTGGAACAGCTTCTGCCGTATCTGCTACACCTAGCAAAAAGCGGATTATCCTTTTCATCACTAAAGGTTCACCTGGCGGCCATCTCTGGGTTCACGAGAAGAAGGAAGTCGTCTCCCTTGTTTAGCGACAGGTTAGTGAAACACTTCATGAGAGGTTTGTTCCGGACATTCCATCCGGTTGAACATTTTCCACCAACGTGGAGCCTGAATATAGTGCTAGCAGGGTTAATGAAACCACCCTTTGAGCCAATGGCCACATCGTCGATGAAGTTCTTGTCATGGAAAGTGGCCTTTCTAATAGCTATAACATCAGCTAGAAGGATCTCAGAGTTGCAAGCGTTGGTCATAGACCCTTCGTACCTAAGATTTTTTAAGGACAAAGTGATTCTGTCAACAAGTCCTCGTTTCATCCCAAAAGTTCCTACAACTTATCATAAGCACTCATCCATTGTCCTGCCCACCTTTTTCGCGACCCCCTCATCGGCTGCGGAAAAGGTCCTACATACCTTGGATGTCAAGAGAGCTCTAAAATTTTACCTTAATCGAACTCAGCAACTTAGATCTACGCAACAACTCTTCGTTGCATATGGTCCTTCGGCAAAAGGGAAGGCAATTTCAAAGCAGGGACTGGCCCGATGGGTCTCATCGGCGATTGCCTTCTGTCATTCAAAAGCGGGAAAACCGCTACAAGGACGTCCGAGAGCTCATTCCACCAGGGCGACTTCGTCGACGGCGTTGTGGGCAGGAGTACCGCTGACAGACATTTGCCAGGCGGCAGCATGGTCAGTGCCTCACACATTTACCCGCCACTACTGCCTCGAACGACAGCATGCGGACGAAACACACATGGAAAGAGCAGTCTTGCGCCATCTATTTCAATAAGGTAAGCCCTTTTTCAAGAAGGGTCTATGCTTATTTCGACATATATATGTATAGCTTTATATGGGTATTGCTCTGTGCAGGTACTATGGCACATTTTAAAATCGATCTTATGTAAGCGTGGTTCGCTATACACAGGCTTGGGAGGGTGCCGGATTGCATTCACACCTCCTCCTTTTTCAGGATCACTGCTGTGCATTCTATTCCAAGCATGTGAATCCATGAAAGATCCAATGCTGTAGAAGGGAATAGTTTCTTACCTGTAACTCCATTTCTCCAGCATTGGTATCTTTCATGGATTCACATGCGCCCACCGGCCTCCCCTAAATGCAATCGTCTTGTAGTTCTTGGTTTCACCCCATTCTGCTTTGGAGGGGTCGAAATCTGAAGGGAGCCGCGGGGGCGTGGCATTTATACCGCTACGTCCTAGTGGGGCATGCGTGCGCGGCCCAAAACGACGTAGATAGGACACGAAAGTGTCGAACGTTTTCCTATGGGAAACGGCTTCATAAGCTTACCGAGGGTTCCCAGTCTGTCGACTGGGAATATTCTAAGCATGTGAATCCATGAAAGATACCAATGCTGGAGAAATGGAGTTACAGGTAAGAAACTATTCCCTTACGTTTCTTTTAATCAAATCTGATGCAATGCATTTCAACGCTTTTTCTCCCTCAGCTGAAATTTTATACTGTGGAATACGCGGCAATGTAATACCTTCTTTCAAAACAATTTTCACTGGCTCTACTTTCAAACAACCAACATCATTATCGTTCACTGCCCATATATAAGATGGTCCTTTACTCAATTCAGTCAGTAATGGCTTAGATAAAAATTGCGATACAGGAGTCTTTTGTGGCAATATTGTCAAATACACTCTATCAGGAGAACAATAAATGACTGCGTTCAATTTCTTCAATATATTTAATCCCAACACATTTTCGCCCCAGTTTTTTGTCAATAGAAATGCGCAAGACTCTGTGAATGGACCTAATTGTACTGTTTCGCTGTTGGTTCTAGTTCTGATTACCCTGGTTATTCTAAAATTGTGGCGCTCTTTGGTTTCTATTCTGTCCTTGTATCCCTGGACTACCGCTATTCTGCCTTCTTGGTAAGGCCCCATTTCTATTCTATATATGCGGCACTGTGCTCGCCAATGGCGTTGTCTACAATAGGCACATTGATTAATCCCTATTGGAGCCCCTTGCATATTGGACGTTAATGCAAAATGGACTCTGGACGGTGCATTCCCACCGCCTCTATTATTATTCGCTACTTGCTCTAACAATACTCTTGTCTTCAAATTCCCTTTTTCGCTTAGTTCCTTATCCTTTTCTGAATTTACTCTGTTCTCGTAATACTGGGCCATATGTAATACTTCACTTTGTTTTTGCTTGCCATGCACTTTCAGATGTCATTATTAAACTTAGAATTTTCGGTAGCAACCCTCTCACAAACTTATCAATAAACAATCTCTTTCCGGGTTCAGTGCTTAGATCTTGACCACTAAAATCTGAAAATACTTCTTCAAATCGATTAAAATAATCCATCGCGCCTTCCTCTTTGCCCTGCAAACAAGCAGTTCATTTATCCCAAACTATTCTTTTCTCAGACACCAAAGTTTTCAATTTCTCTACTATTCGCGATGTCAAAGCAAACATTACGTGTGGTGGCTTCTCCCCAGCCTTTCCCTCACTGTCAATTTTAGTCAAATTCTCCCATGTATCGCCAAACATCGGCGCGTCACTTATGTTTCTAACCTGCTTCCATATGTCTACAAGAAGAATCACAGGAAACAATAAATCAATGTCACTTAATGTAAAAACAGATGAATTCAAAACAGATTCAATTTCCTTATAGAATCCTGACGGGTTCTTCCTAATATCAGGGATCGTCTGTTTTATAGTATTTACCTCTTTCCTCGAAAAAGGGACATGTACAAAATGTGCAATATAATGAGCTTCTATCGTTCGTGCTGAAGTTCCTCCAGAGGCAGCAACTTCTACTTTTGGGACAAACTCATGGGTAATTGCAAACTAGGCTACTACATTTGTTTGTCTATTAAGCAACAAAGCTAAATCAAGTGAAAAAGCAGCCGTTCCAGTTTCAGGCGAAAATGCTCTTTTATAAATTGTTATTAAATCAGCAGGACAACATATCTTATTCTTCATACATTCATCTTGTAGGTACTCTACCATAACTTGCAATACCTTTCTCTGCATTTCTGGTGTATACTGACTAAACGTATCATGCACTTCAATTGGGGAAATGGCAGCATCCGTAATCCATCTAAGCGCGTCTCGCGTACAAAGTCGCATCTCTTCACTAACAGGTTTCAATGGCAGTAAAAACCATTGCTGAACATACGACTTATGCGGTTTATCTTTTTTCATTAGCTCTTTATGCAACTGATCAAGTTCGCTCTTAAACACAAATATTCGGAATCGTGGAACTCTTGCTGTACCACTGTATCGGTCAAATCACCCCATATTTTCACAAGATAATTCCCCATGCATTCTAACAATACCTGTTGTTCACCAAGGACTCTATGATCAGATATGGAACTTTGCACACCACTTCATTGTCATCATTCATATGTTTCGGCCCACTCTTTCAGTTCTTCTTTCCTTTCTTTGCTAATCGTGTACGAGTCTGTCTAATGCTTCTTTGCGCAAGCCCCATCTCTGTAGAACTGCCTGCTAAAGCGGCTAACTCATGTTCTGGCGGTGGTGGAGGAAATGATGTCACAGCCACAGGGGGAGAGGAGATAGAATAACGGGAATCGGAGGTACATAAGGAGGAGGTGCAACTGGGTCAGTACTTTGATGTTCATTTCTTCACTCATTTAATATTTTGTTTATTAGTTCATCTGATGTATGCAAATCTTGCTGAGGATATATTTTCTGTACATCTAATTGGAAAGTCCTATCCAAGTTCCTAATGGCTTCTGTCTGCTGATGTTGGTCATGCTCTAGCGCTTTCTCTACATTCGTTTTATGTCTACGCGCATGTTTCTCCCTACTTCTTAATCAGAGATTAGCTTCCTTCCTCCAGTCTCTTACAACGTCGAACGCTGCTGGTCGGGCCTTTTTGCGTAGCAATACTGATTCTAGGTGTTCTAAACGTGCTAATTCAAGCTCCCATTATTAGGCCACTGATGGTCTGATACACGTCTGGTCTGCCTATGGCAAATCGCATTAAAGACTATTGCCCCTATACCGTATTTTATGTACATTTCATGTGCCGGCGACCCGTCGGGTGGCGCGACTTGTCCAGTTTCCAAAGATTGTCTACCACAGTGAAAAAAACTCAGAGGAAGACAATTTCCCAGGCATGGTTAATTAGGGCCCAGAGCGCTCTATCCGCGCCCAGCAATGCCCACTAGACATCAGGGATCTGTCTGAGAGGCGGGGGAGGTGGGTGCTGCTTACAGTAAGCAGCCCTCACCCCTATCCCCCAAAGCATGGCTGCACATGTGTAGAGCCCTGGGGGCAGATGGCTAATCTGCCCCCAGGGAGGGGGGCACATTGAAAAGTAAAAAAGAAAATAAAATGCAACGGGGTGGGGGGCCACTAGGCACCAGGTATTTTTTTTACCAATGAAAGGGTGGTGGCCCTCCCACACCAAGTGGAAAGGGGGGGCACCTCTTGTAGCCCTCCCTGGGGGCAGATTTCTGCACCCAGGCAGGAGTACATGAGGTGCCCCCCCCCATCCAATTGGGGGGCACCAGGAATAAGTGTGTAGGCCCCCCCCAAGGATGGGGCCCGTAGGTTAGGGCCCCCCTGGGGGCAGATGGCTGATAAACTGCCCCAGTGAAGGGGGCAAAATAAGAACAAAAAAAATGGGAGTGGGGGGGCCACTAGCCACCAGGGATTTATTTTACGTAAAAGGCGCCCCCCCTAAAGTGCAGCGTACCATTTTCAATTTGTTTCTTTGTTTACCAAACTTGCCTTGGCACAGAGGGGAACATTGGTGTGCCAGTCTGCCCCCAGGGTGTCCAAACCCTACTTCCCCATCCATTGGGGGGGGCCTGTCTGACATTTTGGGGTGGGCTGTGGAGCACCCCAGACTGACGGGGAATTTTCTAATGGTAAGGGGTGGTTACCCCCACCCACAATGGACACAATGGCAGATATCTGCTCCTAGAAAGGGACACCTGACCCCAGGGAGGAGTGCAGGACAGTCCCCCCTTATCTGCCCCCAGGGAGGGCTACATGAGATGCACCGCCCCTCCAATTGGAGGTGGGGGTGGAGAGGTGCACCCCCATTACATTTCAAAATTTCCCAGCAGTTTAGGGTACCCCTCCGCCCCCCCCTAAAGTGCAGCCTGCCATTTTCATTTTTTTTCTTTGTTTACCAAACTTCTCTTAGCGCAGATGGGCACATTGGTGTGCCAGTCTGCCCCCGGGGTGTTCAAACCCTACTTCCCCATCCATTTGGGGGGCCAGTCCGACATTTTGGGGTGGGTTTTTCCCCTCACCCAAAATGGAGTGTGAGGGGGCACCTCATGCAGCCCTCCCTGGGGACAGATATCTGCCCGTAGGAAGGGCCTTATGGGTTTTCACTGCGGGGGTGAAGTTCAAGTTCAGTAGACCACCAGGGATGGCTTGCAAGAGAGGGGCATGCTTGAAAAGTATTGATTTTGTTTTTGCCGGTGTGACCGTAGGTAACACATGTTTTTTGTTTTGTTTACAGCTTTTTCTGTGAGTACTGTTTTTATTATTGTATGGTTAGGGCCCACTGTCAGTGGTGTAGGTGAGACAGGCTGGATTGTTGGTGGTGTGGGTGGGAATGGGCTGCCTGGGCAGATATTTTGGTGGGCTGGGACACAATTGCAGGGGAAGGCCACACATTGCCCCCTGATGCCAGCAGAACATTGGTGTTGCCCTGGGAGCGGATCCCTCCCATGTGGGTTGTCCGTCTGCAAGCCCAGGCTCCACCTCTGGCTGTGCTACATTACAGATGTCACCTCCGGGAGGAATGGGCATCCTGCCGGGGCTCCCTGGAGCTGCCGCTGTGCTTAGGGGACGGTGCACCCACATGGTACATGGATGTCCAAGGCCAGGGACATCACCTCCAACTGTCCTGGAGTGCGGCTGGGCTGCATTACAGCTTTTCCCATTGGGGAGGTATTGGCACACTGCCAGGACTCCCTGGTGGGAAGAAGCTGTAACGCAGGGCAGCCAGAGCTCCAGCAAAGTCGGCGGTAATATCCCTGGCCTTGGACACCCTTCTCCCATGTGGGTCTTTGCTGAGGGTTGTGGTTAATACATTCTGGGCCGATTTGCGTCAGTCAGACATCTTTGGATTCCCACGGGTGTCTTCTTTTCAAAAATGCATGGGGTTCCCTGTTTTCCTTGCTGGCTTCGACACCCTATGCCCAAATCTGCGGATTCCCACAGGTGTCCTCTTTTTGGAAATTGCTGGGATTCCCGTTGTCCTTGGTGGCTTGGACACCCTATGCCCAAATCTGTAGGGTGTGCACATGAGCAGAATTCCTGAAATGATGCTGTGCTGAAAAACTTGGGGTAACCCGTGTTTTAGGCTTTCCCCTTGGTGTCCAGGTAGGTGCACCCTCAAATGTGAGGTACGGTTTTCATCTGGACACCTGTGGGAACATGAGCCATTTGATGGGCGCAAAAGTATGTCCAGCAGGTCTTTGTGGGCCGGGTGTCACCATACAAATGGAAAACCCAACCTCAATGGGTTAGACTAGCAAGCCAGGGGGCACAAGGTCAGCCCTGCTATCTACAGATGCACTGAAACTCTGGAAGTGGGGTCTCGAGCAGAGGTGCCAAGTCTAAGCAGAACGCCTTCCGGGGAAGGACAACATTCTGGCAGACCAACTCTCCATGTACCACGAATGGGAGTTCGATTGGACCGAGATCAAACAGATTTTCAGAATATGAGGTCACGCTCAGATGGAACGGCCTTTACAATGGTCTTTACAATGGTCTCGATATCGATTTTGGGGCGCAACAAGAAGGGCAAATCCTTCACCACAACCCATCGGCTCTTTCTCTCAGGGCATGGTTTCTGAACAATGAAAGCACACTGATCAAACGCTGCCAGACGAATCCTGGGACATCATCCGAGCATCCAAGGTGCGTTTCACAGGCAAGACATATGCAAGGAAATGGAAACGCTTGTACGGCCTGGTGTGCGACACTACAGCTCGACCTTCTGTCGGTCACAATAGGCCAATTGCTGCCTTACTTGCTCCACTTCGCTAAAGCGGGTTTATTGCAGGCTTCTATCAGGGTTCACCTCTCAGCTTTCTCCAGGGTTCCAGGAGCTACATCTATTGTCTCAGATCCTGCAGTAAAAATCTTCATAAAAAGGTGTGCTTGGGACCTTTCCACCAGTGCCTTTCCCTACTCCAAGTTGGAGTCTCACCACATTATTAATAGTGTTAATGGCTTTATCATATGAACCCATCCACATATGTAATCTAAACTTCCTCTCATGTAAAGTCACCTTCCTGGTGGCGATCACATCAGCAAGATGGATCAGCGAACTACAAGCTTTATCCACGGATCATCCATTTACAGTCTTCCTGAAGGATAGGGTAGTCCTCAGACCCCACCCGAAGTTCCTCCCCTAGGTGCTGTCAGATGACTCTATCAGAGCGCATGGTACTTCCAACTTTTTTCGGCAATCATACTTCCAGCGCTGAATGCTCTAGACCAGTCTAGAGTCCTTAAATTCTACTTGCAGTGCACTAGCGCTTTTCGCATTTGTCCTCCAGATCATTTGTTTCCTTTGCTGGCCCTCGCAAGGGCCAAAGCATCTCCAAACAAGGCCTTGCCTGCTGGTGATAAACTGCATTACCCACTATCACAAAATAAAGGGAAACCTGCTTTCCCGTCCAGCTACTGCCCATTCAACCAGAGGGAGGACAGCAACAGCAGAATTATAGGTGGCAGTGGCCATGAAGGACATGCAGGGTGGCTACCTGGAGCACACTCCATATGGGTTACAGATCCAGAAGGATGTTTTGGCAGAAGCTAGCAAGATCTGTCAAAAGCGTCACACTGTGCACTCCACCAATAGGAAACCCAAGGTGCATTACGGCGCCTTGCTTCTGCAAAATTGTGCCTCACCATGCACCCAAAACCATACTTGGCGGTGGCAGCTTCTGCATCACTCTACACTAAGCCTTCTCCTTCATGCAGCTCCTCTTTGTCACTAGCCTTGTTGAATTATGAAGACAAGCTTCTGGAGCCCTATGGTCGCAAGCTCTATACCAATACCTCCTTACACTTCAAGCGGGCCAATGCTCCTGTGCTTCGCTTGATGCTGCTAACCAAAAGCTTTGGCGGGAAATAATGATTTTCAGACTTTTCTTCCCCCCCCTGCAAACGGCAATCCTTTAAATCGGGCACGATAGAGGCTAAGCTCAATGCTCAAGACCTCATCAAGACTTCTGTCCACTACACTGATACCTCCAGTAGAGGCACTGCTTTGGGCACAGACAGGCGCAGAGTGGCATTGATGTACCAAGTTTAATCAGGAAGTTCAGGACAGAATACTGGACTTTCCATTGGATAGTCTGGATTTGTGTCATCCATCTGCACGCAACAAACTAAAAAGGAAGACCTCGACCCAGACCGCCAAGTTTCTGGTGGTCCCCTCCAAGCCGGCTCATGAGCCCTTTTCCACAGTCATCCTTCTCTACATATACCAGGCAGTTTGGTGGATTTCATGGCTACCTTGAGAGGAAGGTCAGAAACCCTGACGATATCCCAGTGGTCGTAGAAGGAAGCAGCCTTGCTCCTCTACAAAAGGCCTTTTTGCCAGATGTACCTCTACGGCTTCAGCCGATTCAAAGAGCCAGGTCCACACAACACCAGTCTGCTGCAGGCTCCCCAGTCACTTTTCCCACAGAAAGTCCATTTATTAGGACCCTTAGTCACACTCCACAGTCTACACAGGTTGCCATGTGTCCGTTTTTCTTCACCCTCTTTCCTCTCCTCCTCTTTTCCGATTCCACCCCTTCATCTGGAAGAGGTCAACAATCTTTGTACCATGGAGGTCATTGAAACCGTTTCCCTGGCCCAGAGGGGCCAGGGTTCCTATTGCTGTCTATTTTCTGTTCCCAAGAAGAAGCAGGCTGGCCTGCCAGCAATCCTAGATCATTCTACCGTCACATTTTTTCTCCCCAATCAAAAACTCAAGATGGTCACGCCTGCCCAGATCCTGGGATCCGTTCAAGTGGACAACTGGTTTTGCGCTGTAGACCTCAAGGACTCATACCTGCACGTTCCCATATGGGAACCCCATTGGAGATTCCTGAGGTTCTCTGTCAGTGGAAGGCATTTTCAGTACGTGGCCCTCCCATTTGGTTCGAACTCTGCTCCGAGAGTATTTACCATACTGATGAGCAGTTTAGCCAGCTTCCTTCTTAGGTGGCTACACATGATATTGCCCCAAAATAACAAAAAGAAAATGCTGAATATTCGGCCTAGTAGAAAATGTTGAATACTAAAATGCCATACGAGGTGAGCAGGGGTTATGGGGGTATCCCTCGCTGCCCTAGTTCGGCATTATGGGCCTTAGGGTTTGCGGGCGTATCCCCTGCATACATTAAATGCAAAGCAGTGGACAAATGAACAAAATCCCGAAAGCCCAAATTACAACAACAAGTTGGCTTTGAAATTTTTAAACTCAAGCTTTTGGTATTCGTTTTTTTAATGTAGATCCGATACACGTCTACCCATACTTGGACGATTAGCTGGTCTGAGCCCATTCTGCACAATTAGCAACCACGTTGGTTCAATCATTGATGGACACACTCTTTAATTTCAGATTCTCCATCAACCATCAGTAACCGACCTTAGTCACTTCACCGAGACTGACGTTTCTGGGATGTGTGGGACTCGCAGGATGCAAGGATTTTTCCATCCCAGCAGAGAATCTTGTATATCTCAGCTGCCGTGAGCCATTTTCAGCAGAGAGGGGGTGACTTATGCTTGGTGGTTTCTGAGGCTCTTAGAATTGACGGTGGTATAGGTTGCCAGTCATTTGGTCGAAAACAATTGGTCGACTGGACAACTGGTCGAATCAATTTGGTCAAAAACCAAATGGTCGAGCTTTTTTTTTTAATTATTTTTACCCCTTTTTTTTGGGGGGGGGGGGCCCCAACACTCTTTTTTTTCTTTCTTTTTTTTTTTTCTACACGAAAACCCACAAAACACATATATAAATAAAAAAAAAAAACAATCGACCATTTGGTTTTCGACCAAATGACGTCGACCAAATTGCAGTCGACCAGTTTGTAGTCGACCAAATGACTGGACACCGGTATGGGTACCATTCATCCTGATAGCCTGCCTAAAATTGAGACATCTACAGTTGCCCTTAGCCAGATCCTGGAACCAATCTACTGGTAGGCAATGGGACCTCATCCTGATTCCAACCTTTTCAGACCTGGACTTGACGTGGTGGAGTCAGCTCAGCAAACTGAATCTGGGAGTTCCCTTTGAGGAGTCATATCCAGAGGAGTTTGTCACCACAGAGGCCTCCCTCTTCGCCTTAGGAGCCACTTTGGAGTTCTCAAGGCACATGGCATGTGGTCCCAGGAGGAGAGCCTTCTCCATATCAACATCCCTGAGCTTCAGGCGATAATCAATGCACCAGGAGCTTTTCTGCCATTACTAAGATGGAAGTTATCTCGTCCAGACCGAAAGTTTGACCGTCGTACATATTCTGAACAAGCAAGGGGGGGGGAGATGATCACCCCTATGTGCGTGCTGGCATTGGAGATTTGAGAGTGGGTCATTTTCCCTGAAGGCCATCGATCTGCTGGGAGTACTCAGTGCGGAGACTGACCTCCTCAGCCGGATGACATCATCGGATTTCGAGTGGGAGATCAAGCACTTAATCTTTGAGGCTGTTTTTGCACAATAGGATTAGCCACAGATAGACTTCGTTGTCACGGCCGAGAACAGCAAGTGCCCTTTTTTTAACTCCAGGGAAGGAGTGGGCAGAAACTTCTTGGGAGATGCACTATCAATCCATTCAGACTTCTGTCTCTATATACTTTCTCTTTTATCCCTTTTTTCCCCAGGATCTTGGAGAGATTCTCTAACAGCAATGATGCCACTCTCATCCTGATAGCCCTTCGGTGACCGGCCCAGATGGAGGGTTCGATTCCCTTTCCAGCAACACACACTCTCGATCAGCAGCAGGAGAGGTTCCTTGAATTCCTCCCATTGATTGCCCAACTTAGTACATTGGTTGCTGAGCAGCTCAACCTGGACAATCTCTGGTTATGTGAGGATTTGGAAATATTCCAACCATCTACCCAGGCCCAGTACAGAAGCAAGTGGACCAGTTTATGTTACTGGGCTGTGGACAAGCATGTCCATCCCTTGACCTCTCCCTCTGAACCAGATTCCCTCTTTTTTGCCTCCCATATTGTGCCCTATGGCATCTCTGGTGACGCATATCGATCTCGTCTCTCAGCTATCTGAGCCCATTGCACAACCCCAAACATGGTTGTGCACAGATAGTGTCTCCCCAGGTTCTATCCTCCAGCCAAGAGACCTCATCCAATTTGCGATTTGAACATCGTCCTTTCCTCTTGAACCCTTTAACCCCTTTCGAAATTTTGGCTTTATCTGAGCTGAGGTTTCCGTCACGGAAGGTGGCACTTTTGGTGGCTCTCATGTCTGTGCATTGAGTCAGTGAGATCCATGTATCGACTTCAGAGCCCTATACTATTTTCCATATGGTCAAGGTGGTTTTACACATTTGCCGTATTTTCTTTTTCTTCCTAATGTGGTGTCCTCATTCCATATCAACGGGAAGGTGGTCTCTCCCACCTTTTTTCCAAATCCCCAGTCTCTAACTGACGCTGCTCTTCACTTTCTCGATATCTGGAGCGCCCTAAAGTTTTATCTGCTTCAAACTAACAGTTAAGGAAAGCATTACTTTTCATTACTTCCGGTGATCAGCTCACAGGTCTCTAAGGCCACTATCGCCAGGTGGCAAGTCTTCAGCATCAGACATTTCATGCAGAAGCTTAAGTCTCCTAACCATGCCTTCATAGTGCAATGTTCCTTGGGGCCTTATTGCATGCCCGCCATGTTCTTCACTTCTGCCTTCTGTGGGCGATATGCCTGGACACGAGCTCCAAGCTTTATGCCAGTTTTGGGCAGGCTGTCCTAGGTAACCTCTTTGCCCTCTCCGCAGAGCTATTTCTTGCTGTGACATCTCCCATCAGTATGTAGGAAAGGGGATGGAACATACGATTAATAAACAGTTACTCACAGTAGTGACTACTGTACTCCTAGTTGATGGTCCCAATTTCTCCATACGATCCACCCTCCACCCTGTTTAAATCTGTTAGATAATAGTTGCCATCGAGTGGCCAAGGCTGATGGGTAAGGCCAATGGGAGGAGTCAGTGTGGGCCAGCGCATCCAGGCCCGCCCGTGTGTGCAACAAATTTGAAGGGGAAGTTGTTCTTTTGTGGTGCAAAAGACTCCAGTCCTGTCCCTTTTGGATCGACTCCCATCATTATGCAGGAAGGGGGATTATGGGCTAGGAGTGCAGTAGTCACTATGGCGAGTAACTGTTACTTTTGCTTCTACTCCAAACGCCCGCATTGACAGACTGGGGCTGTCTCCTCTTATAGTGCTATGTTCCACCTACCACACTGGCCCTACCTTTTAGCCTCTCTCTTTGATGAAACAACTCTGATGTGTCTCTTAAGCCAGATGCTCTAGGGATTGGCTGGTAGGTGGCTTCCAGTTCTGATTTGGGGCTAGCCAGTCACTCCTCTTGGGCTGTCCTCTCTGGTTGTTACACCCTAAGCCTGCCCCTGTTGTCCCTTAGCCTATCTGTTCCGATGGCTGGATGGAATGTGTCTGTGCGGCGCGCTGTGCAGTCGCGTTGTTCTGCCCGCTCCTTTCTATCCTTGAAGTACTTCCAGCTTCAGTGGAAGCAAGACTACTTTCCTTTGGTGTTTGGGAGAACCTGATTTCTATGATCCCCTGTGGTTTCTGTTCATGAGGAATGAGGCCACTTCCCTTAAAGGGACACTGTTCCGAGTTGGTGACATGGGACTGCCTCTATCATGAGATAGGGGACTAAATAGGATTGACAAGGTGATCCCACCCACAACTCCCTGACCCTACCATCCACTAGCTTGGTGAGGCACTTAACAAATATTCTCAGAATTAGGCAGCGTACTTTATCACAGACCCAACATGACACAATTCTTTCAATGCAAACACATAATGAAGAAAATGGAAAAACAGCCTGGCACTCTTTGCATCATTTAGTTGAGCCACAGGCAGCCAATACATAACGAACAAAACGTCATGAAATGTTTCTAAAATTGAGCGGCCAAGGGATTAAAAAGAAGGAATACAGGTAAAAACATTTAAATTGATATGTATTTAGATGTCAGTGACAGTCTCAGGAGGATAGCTCAGGGGCAACTTGCTTGCCTTCACAACAAGATGACACGGAGCAACCCAGGTTCGATCCCCGGGTCCGCGCTTAGAAACCTCTGGGTGTTAAGCGCGTTATGAATAACCTATCATATCGTATCCCTACTCTCTACATTTAGTGGGTCCAATACCATTACTTTTGGCTCAAACTGGGCGGTGATTAAGCACCAACTTCAGGCAAAAACTAAAAATGAGATCTGTGGGAAGACAATTGTTCCGTTAAAAAGAACATTAAGTGATGTATTTTCCCTCCTTGCTGTGCTGCTAACATATGCTTTAAGGGACAGAAACATCATGTTCTTTACCATCTGTTCATATAAAGTTTCAGTAAAAGGGGTCAATTTGCCAATGTGTCTATCTTTACAGGTTTTGTCTGAAGTATGTGGGCAGGAAATCACAACGAAAAGTATGTTGCCAACGGTTATAAGAATGGCAGGAGATGCTGTAGCAAATGTCCGCTTCAATGTCGCCAAGTCTCTTCAGAAAATTGGACCAACTCTAGACAACAGGTGAAATTTAAATCGAAAAGGAATATTGTAATTGAAACTTGGATGTTTTTTCATGGCTTGGACAGTGCACCCTTTTTTAGATGTATGGATTTCTTATTTCAGGGGTGTTTTTGGCTCTTAAAGGTGGTACGCAAAGATCTGGCCAAGAGTAACATTACCTATATTGAAATACCTCTGACTAATTACTACAGTATACCCAGATGTGTCCGACTCCTGTTGTTCTATTGCAGGTTTGGTCAGCACGATGTGCAACTCCGTTTTTGGGAGGGGGGGGGGGGGTTGGCTTTAGTTGGGATGGTGGTAAAATCTACACAGGGTGTATATTGGACCATTCATCAAAAAAGTGTTCACCTAAAACAGGGAGTCTCAGCAGAAGTGGTTGAACTCGTATTTCATTTTAATTGATTGTTGCCTCATGCTAAATAGTCCCACTTTGGTGCAGAATGTGCATAAATGGTCCTTGTTGTGTTAAAAATGTACTTGAGAAATGTATTGTGGCAGATGCTAAACTGTTCCTACTTCTAGGTCGTGTTGCCTAATTGTATATTTAGTACATGTCATCCCTTTGTTGTGTGGTGTCACAGATCGCTTCAAGGACACACCAACTCTCTAAGACAGTTCAAGGGTTTTTATTAAAATTTTTGAGAATGCTTAACAAAGGGCTGTCTCTCCCTCTCCTGTGCTGTCACTCCAAAGCCCAGACATCTCTAAACTCCTAGATAGTCAAAGAGAGAGGCAAGCCATACTATCTAACAGCTGTCTGGCTGGATGTGATGGCCTAAAAGCAAACACCTTATCTAACTGTCTCTCTCTGGGAATTCCTAGGTGCATCGTATCCACAGTTCCCACTAGTATAACAATGGTCTTTGCAATTGGAGATTGCAATTTCCCAGGTTCCTCTCGTCTTTCTCACATCCTTGCGTTCCTCACCTTAATTGTATGTCCCCTTCCTCTCCTCCTACACTCCTTACTGCTCCTCCTCCCACCTTTCCTCTCCCTCTTCTGTCCTTCCGATGTTCTTTCATCTCTTATCCTTGGTTCTTCCCTCCTTCATTCTACTTTCCCTTCTTCACTCTACTGATCTTCTCTCTCTACCATACTACTTTCTATCCCTTCTAATGCTCTCTCCACTCTATTACTCTAACCTCTCCTCTCAAACACCTATATCTGCTTCACTAATGTCCCCTCTCCACTACACCTCACCCTCACCTTCTATCACAGTCACCCTCCTTCCAATCTACCAGTCACCTTTCCCACTCGCTAGCACTCACACCCCTTCACTCGCCTTTAGTCCCACTCGTCTTACATGCACTCTGACACCCAAGTACCACTTTTTCTCAACAACCAATACCTCACCTTGCACACGCTCTCTGTACATTTCCTCCACTCTCCTTGCACTTTCTTTCCTCCACCTGGTCTCTTAGTCCACCTTCTCCTCACTTGAACAACCCACACTAGATTTAACCTGATGCTCCTTTTTATCCTCCCCTTTTTATTCAGTTGTTTCCCCAACTCAGCTGGTTCCCTGGGCCAACCGCTGGCTTCCTTTTCCCCAAGTTGTGGGTTGCAGGCATGAGATGAAATATAACAGGTTTAAGGCCCTGCCCCCTTTTCGCAATGGGGGTCTGCCGTCTTTCAATAATGGCAGTCCGCTAACAGAGTACTCAATTTAAATGTTTGTTTCTGACTGAAGCGGAGCGTCTGGCTTGCCAGTCTGATGTACGCTGCTCTCCTCTGCTGTTCTATGTGTCGCCTCCTATCTCTGGAATCCTGTTGTGTGGTCCTTTGGAGAAGGAGAAAGAACACTGGTCAGTGTTGTGCACAAGCTATGCGACAAGAAGTAGTACTGTGATAATCTAACTGGCACATGTTGAAGGGACAGGGACTGGGGCCCTCCCATCCCCCACACCCTGCTTCTGGGGCACAACTGGCTCTGACAAGTTCGCTGGTAGGCCTCCTGCCTCGGGTTGAGAGGGGCCACCAACCCCTCTTGACAGGGCCAGGTCAGTTCTCTGACTCTGTAAGAGTGGCATAGCTTCCTTTGAATCCAAAAACACAGTACTGAGACGAATGTGTAACTACCTGCCACACAACGTCCTTTTCGCATGCTGGCAGCTCCAGACACCCATCACTTTGACATGCAGCCTGGACGGGAGTATTGAAGAGTAGCCGTGCAGCTTAATGCACTTGCAATTATTTTCCTTATTTACTTGCATCGTTACTGTGGGCCCAGCCCTGCCACCTGCAGGTCCTTTGATCTATTAACTGGCAAGAGAACCATATTCTTCAGAAGTTGATGACACAGACAAGGAGCTTCCCTCCTTCACAAAGGCCTTCCATCAGAGGCCCATCATTGGGGTTCATAAACCTACAAACCCCAGAGCCTCCCACTGTAGAAACCAGGCATTTGGCAGCAGTACTCGTAAGATAAAACAGTCATTTCTGTGCAACCTGACATTTTCTGGGAGGCCAAGAACATTTGGGATACTACTCGTTCTGACTCCCAAAACAAATGAATGGGTTTAAAGTTTACATCCTCGCAAAAGAGAACATAAGCCTAGGCACAAATCCACCTCCGCATTCGGACTGCTGTTGGTAATATTCGCCCATGGCAAGAGCCCTTCTTTGTCGTCTTCTTACCCATCAACCTTCCTTTGGGCAAAGGTGAGAAGGCCATGGATGGAATCGATATAAAGGCATACCTTAAAAACTAGTTTAATCTCCACCAGAGAAAAGCAGATTTAATTCTGGCAGTTTACAATGTCCAACTCTGAAAGGAGAGTGCAGGCTAGGGGCCAGATTGCGTCGATGAAAAGGCAGGACAGTTTTTCGCAGGCGTAGTTGGATGTCAAGCAAGAGGCCCATGTTATGCTGGAAGCAGCCAGCGGAGAAATGGATGAAGGAGCCTGAGATGTGTCTGGGCCTTGTTGCTAGGCACCAAGCCTTGCTCAAGAGCACCAAATGAACAGCTACAGCTTTCTAGAAGGTGTACTGCTTACCCGTTGATGGCCTTCAGTTGTTTAATTCTTTCACCAACTGCAGTATTTTGAAAGAGTTGGCCACCATGTGGCCAAATTTCACATTCCCATTGCCAGGCAGCCACCTAGTTCTTCCTTGATTCTCCCAAAAAATGGGAAAGACTGCTCCTTCTTTGGCTTCACCAGTTTCCAATATAGAGCCCAAGAAGGAAGAGGTTGCTGCAGATGGTCTTTAAATAGCCGGCTACTTACTTGCCTGGCCTGAAGCATTAACCCACAGCCCGTGACTCATTTCTGTGTTTGTCAAAGGCAGCATACGACTGTTTCCACCATCCCTCTTTATTCCCCTCCGTTCCCCAACACATTTTATTGAATTTGAATGCAGTAATATCCAGTAACATCCAATTGGACAAAATCATTGCTATTTTGAAAAAAGACACGGTGGCCCCAATCCACCTGAAGAGTGCAGCTAAAATAACTTGTACCAAAACAAATTTAGGAAGCCTCCAAAAGGACTAGATTGTCACTAAAGTTAAGGGGGCATCAGGCAATGGCTTAGCACCACTGACCTGACCTACATTATTAACTAGTTGGTGGATAAATAGAACACACCAAAGATCCCTTTATGCACTATTCCTGGGCTATTCCTCAGCTTTCATCTTTGTAGACTGAGATTATGGTTGGATTTGGCATGAACGGCAATAAATACCCACCTTATCGTTCTAATATAGAAATGTTAAAGCTGCTCAGCTGCACCAGTGAAATGAAGTAGGACTGGTCAGTTAACTGGTTACACCAGGGCAGGAGTTAATCGGGGATACCTTTTCATGCCCACTGTTTTTAGCCTTTATATTTATCATTTCCAAGATGCTTCACTTAATTGCACCGTAGAGTGCTCACATTTAAGGTTATGCTGTTTCCACCTCCTTTAAGCTGATGTCTCTGTATTTCTGGCTCAGGCTACTCACACCCACCAGAAAAATGCCTACCACAATAGAAGAATACTAGAAAGAGACTACAATCTAAAGCAAAAATCTGCGATCATTGGCTCTGAACTGAAAATGTCCTGGTCATCAAAGAGCTTGAAATTACAGTTTTCTACTTAACTAGCGGTCGCCTTTTAAGCAAAGAAAACATGGTATCCTTACCTTGCAAAAGCTTTGATCAAGCTGCCAATGGTATTGTCCAAGTCTCCAAAAAAAAAATGGATGCAATTATGTTAGCCCATGCCTCCCTCCCCACCCATATAATGAAGGCAAGTATCTACTCTGTAAAAAGGTATAAAGCAGAAATATGGGCAGCTAAGAGAAGTCCCCAGAAAGTAGCTATATAGTACTGATGTCCACAAAAAGATCCTGAATCAGCCGCAGTCCTTTCCAACCTGGAAACTGACTTGGGATATCCCCCAATGGTTCTAATGGATTGCTTTCTCCCACATATTCCTGATCTTATATATGGCAGCTGAATTGGCAAGGGATACTTGCCCAGGTCAACAGTGACTTTTGGACACTGATATGCAATACATTCACGGCAACAGGGATGCTTGGTTGAACACCAGAGCCAATGCAATCACTATTGCAGATCAATAAAAAATATGGGAGCATGACATTCAGAGACCGGCGATTGCCCTCTCGGTTAAATGGCAAATCTGACATATTTAATCCAGAGAGGCCATAGGTTTGGCACACCAAGAACCCAAATCTCAGCGCCACTTGCCCAGATATACCAGACAGATGACCTAGAGAAAATGATGTACCTGCTGAGTGGGCCAACCCTGTAAATCAAAAAGAGGATTTCATGCTTCCTTTATGAAATGCATATACATAAAGCTCTGGAACAAAAGTAAAAATAAATGCAGACATGGAATGGAGTTTAATGAAACAAAGGCCAAACACCTTCCAACCTCAAAGGTCCTCAGACCCGAATGCACAAATAAAACGTATGCCATTAATGGGAGATTTGTGCACCGCTAAAATCACACAATACAGTAGAGCATAGCTTTCAAAATCAGAAAAATTAGACGTTCCAAAGTGTGATCAAAGTCAAACTTGCCCCTAAAAGAGAGCAACAACAATTTGCTTCTACAGTAGAACAGATCTAAGACTTTATTTAGGCCACAGCTGAGCTCTTGCAAGTTCCTCTGTGTTAACCAGTGCAGAATCTACCACTGTACTACTTGGCCCAGTGTCTCAGACGTCAGTGGATTCACTGCCATCAATCTGAACACTATCCTTAAAGTAGCACTTTGTATTATTGAGAATAGAGGCATTTTCATCAGCAGCCTGTTGTTAAGTGTATCACTAGCACTAGTACGACGTCAACTCTGACAGCTCTGGGCATAAGAGTCCGAAGAGAAGGATGCCTCTGTGAGAATGGTTCCCCCTTCTTGAGAGAGAGCCAGATTTGCAGAATGTCCCACCAAGGTCTTAACATATGTGTCCCCATTCACATGGTCACTTGCTAACACACCCTACAAGTCCCAAAAGACTAAGTATGAAGGCTGAAATTGATCAGACTCCTGCTTGGGCAAGACAAGAAGTCTCATTACGGTTTCACCCTGTGACAAATTATCCATACTCTTTTTGTGGGCATTCTGTGATTCATGTTTGTTACTGCAACCACCCTCTTTCCCGTTATGCTTCTTTCCCTCCTTGGATTTCTAGGAGGCTCCATTGTCTTTTTCGGACAATCTTTGGAGGGTACACATCGGTCAGCAGCAACTGACAAATCCTTAAGGTCTTTTTCCTTTAAGTCATCCAAATCCTACTTCAGCACAGCGGTCCAAGAATGGAGAATGTGTTCCAGTATGACCCAATTGATCACGCCTTCAAGAGTAGTTACCTTATGACCATCAACCAGCCCACTCACGTTTTTTAGAAGCTCCTTCACAAAGGTTACCCTTGTTACATGGGTTTTCTTTGGTCTCTGAACTTCAAGTATTGGGGAGGAGTTTTTCCAAACTTGAGGAGTGGAGACTTGTTCAGTTTGCGGTAAATATTTTCTGTCAGCAACACTGAGCTCCAAAATTGCAATTCCTCCACTGTGCGAAAGCCTTCTAACTAACCAGGCAACCTGCTAGAAATCACTTGCCCCTTGCACCTCACATGCAAACAGAAAAGATGTCATTCATTCTGTGATGTCATTCTTCTCATTATACACATTCAATATATCATTTGGCAGCCTAGGATGAGGAGAAGAGCCATTGCCTTTAGTGGAGACCCACTAGATGTCCGGCCAGTTAGTTTGACCAAATGATTGTCCATTATGAACTTCTCCAACTGAAATAGTGTTTCTCTCTTCATCCACTTTCTGCTTTTCCTTTTCAATATGTTCTGCTTCTATCGGGGCCCATTGGAGTTGCTGCTCCAATTCTGTGACCCTCCGCTTTTGCTTTTCCAAACCTAAAAAGGACTTGCCATTGGAGGTGATGATGGAAGCACTGAAAGAAGAGGGATCCCCTTGGATAGACATTACAGGGACACTACCACCTGCACCACCATCATCCTCATTACTAGAGGAGAGACTTGACCTGAACCAACAGATCCCTGGTGATCCATGAGTCTCTGTAATAACTTGGTTTTTACAAGAGGTAGCTAATCCTTTTTCAGAACACAATCTTTAAAAAAAAATTAAATTTAGTTCTGGGCAACTCAACCAAGTAAATTTCTGTCTATAGGATTCTGTATTGTACACTATGATGAATCCTGCGGTCTCATCCATTCTCCCCAAGGGCAGACCCTTTTCATGAGGCCAGGGAGGTGAGGCCGCTACCGGATAGTCCAGCTTGGGGTGATACTCAGCGGGAGGATCTTATGAGGATGGATCCCCTGTCTGGGATACAGGAAGGACACAACAGCAGAATGCAGTTTTTATATCCTTACACAAACCCTGATAATCCTCCCTTAGACCCAAGTTCCTTTTCATTTTGTCCTATGCAAGTTTGTCAGTCTACCCCGCTCATTAAAATAGACATTACTGTCACAGACCATCATGGACAAGGAGGAGGCGCAGAACAATGACGATCATCAACAAGAACATGGAGCAGTATAGCTTTTTGTGGACTTCAATTAAAACCAAAGCAGGCTTACCATCTTGTCTAGACCTCCCAGGAGGAGCAGCGAGAGCGAATGCTGTACGGTGAAGGAAGTGGAATCGGACCGGGACGCAGGAGAGGGGGCCGAGCGGTCCAAAGCCGGTCCAAGAACGAGGGACAGCTTGGCAGTCTGGGGGTCAGAAGCTCCAGGCGTTCTTAAAGCCTGGGAGGTGTCGGCAAAGAGAACCACACGACTGGGAAGAAGTCGGAGGCTGTGCACCCGCTGCAGCATAGAAGAGGTCCACGGAAGCCGCAGGGACCCCGCAGCTGTTAACAGATGCCCAGGAGAAACTGGTACGCAGGTTACCGGAAAAGCTTTGGGGACCCGAGACTGTTATGGCAAGTACTGAGGTGCTGCAGAGAGCCGCCAACCTCAGTCGGGAACCAGTGGGAGAACCCAGGAAAAGAGAGAACCAGAAAAGGTCGGTTGAGAGCACCTACCCGAATTGAGAGAAAACCAAGGCGAAGGTGGAGGACCTCTTCCTCTTCAGTCTTATTGGAAAAGACTGAAGATAACATCAAAGTTAAAGAAAGCTGACCATACTTGGTCCAAGTAAGGGGAAGGGAGTCATTCCTCTGGCTCTGTGAACTGTGTTGAAATTGTAAAGAGACCAGGAGAAAGGGGGTCATTCCCCCTGGTATTGTGAACTGTGCCAGAACTATAAAGAGACCATTCTTCAGCACCAACAATATCTCTAACTCTTTAGTTTAGTTAAAAGTGTACAGGATAGAAGTAGGGCTTTGACACAAGACGGTGGACTCTTGATTTCATGGAATTCCTGACTGAATCCTTAGTGTTTCTTGAGGCAGGGAAACCCCTCTTAGAACAAGGAGAGATGGGTCTTCTCTTTGATTTCCATATTATTAAAAGTTCATGGCAACAACCATGCCACCTGTGCGTCAGTCTTGTACTTGGGTATCCGTAGAATAGTCTGAAAATTAAAAAACAAATGGTTGATATGTTCGATTTTCAGCTGTATGAAAATTACATGCAGCCGAAGATTTCGTAAACATCTACCATTCAGTGCGATTACAGTGAACAAGGTGAGTGGGTTTTGGGGGTGCCCCCCGCACCCTTGTTCACTGTAATCGCTTTGAAGATGGCGGGCCTGTCCCCCGCACCCTTGTTCACTGTAATCGCATCAAAGGTTCCAGGGTTATCCTCCACAACCCACATAACATTTTTTTAAAAAAGGACCCTGCTCCGCCAGTTCTCATGCACGTAAATGAAGGGAACCTTCGTCGCAGAGGGATGGCGGATGCGGCGGCACACAGCGAAGTGTGACGCCCTAAGATAAGTAAGGGGATGGGTGCGGGAGGGAGTTGTCGAAAATGTCTCCTTATGACATTGTGTTCGATCAATTCATGGAATACCTTGTACTTCTGCACCCTTACAATACTTACTCATGCTTTAGTGCTTAACGGTCTGTATGGAACCTAGCAGTTGTCTCATCAGAGTCCTACACACGTTTTCCCACCACTGAGCCCCCTCAAAAACTAAGATGGATTTTCAAAACAAACCCTGTGAGAGCACTTTGAGAGGTCAACCTGGTTGGTGAACACGGTTATTGACTCTTAGTCTAGTCAAACTCAGTCCGTGTAAAGTGATCAAAGCAGTAAGGCAGACTTAAGGAATCATGGAGGTGATGTTAACCGAACATAGTCAAACATTAGTCTACACAGAAGTGCAAAGATATACTAATTTATTAGGTCTTCAAACACTTACCAGGTAAAACTCAACAAAAACCTATATTGTAGAACATATTATATGCACATATGTACTTTACCGATGGCACAGAAATCAATGAGCGTCTTGGAGACAGTGGGCTTCATTATGACTCCGGCGGTAGCCCTGTAGGTAAAAACGGCAGGCTGCCTCCGGAGTCATGTTTTGTTTCCGGTGCCTGGCAATGGGGAATCACCGGGGCATTATAGCCCCGGCGGTCCCTACGGCCAGGCGCCGTAAAAAGAAACTCCCCATTCCCATTTGAGTCCCATTGTGCACTTTGTGCAACAGTGCCGGTGAATCTGTTAGTCTGCTGGTCCGGTAACAATGGTGCTGGTAGCTCACCAGCACCGTTGTTACCGCGACCGGTAGGGTTATAATGAGGCCCAATGTGAGGCTTTCTGTGATAAAGGGAAGTTATGGTTACAAGTAAAACTGAAAAACCCCCGAAATTTGCCAGTTATGGTAAGCTAAGCAACCATAACTCGCGCCACCACTGTGCACTGCTAGATTTGTAAAATGGCACCACATTTATAAGCCTTTACAATATTTGGGACCCCCCTCTAATTTTGCCCCCTCCTGAAAAAATCCCACCAAACTTCGCAAAAACCTTTATATGTAGATCTATTATCAGTTTGCCAAAATAAGTGTAGATTCGTCAAATTACACCTCATTTATAAACCTTTACATTATATTGGAACCCCCCTCTAATTTTGCCCCCCTTGACAAAATCCCACCAAACTTCGCAAAAAAAAACTGAATATCTTGTTCTATTATCAGTTTGCCACATTAAGTGTACATTTGTCAAATGGCACCTCATTTAGAAGCCTTTACATTATTTTGAAACGCCCCCCTCAAATTCTGCCCCCTCTTGACTTAATCCCACCAAATTTAGCAAACACATTCGGAATCATGCCGGGAATATAACTGCCCCCAAACATCCGAAGTGTCCCCGAACTTCTCAGGACTGCTCACGAACATCCAAACTGTTTGTGGACTTTTGCGGCTAAAAACCACCCGTGTTTTTTTTTTTTGCTTCTTGCAGCCATATTCCATCCCATCCTCATTATTCCTCACCTCCCCACAGATTATTTGTTAAGTTTGACAAGTGCAATGTTGTGTTTTTTAATATGTTTTTACCACGATGTCCACGAACACTGGCCGATGTCCGCGAATCCAAGATGGCGGGCGTTTCCAAAAATCTGACACACTTCACGCCAACCAATCAGTGAAGACGTTGCGTGTCCGCGGACATGATGCAAGTATATTATCCAATCGGTGTCCTGTCCGCGGGGCAAATAGGGAAGTGTGTGCGCGGAGCGGACATAAATATCACTAATTTTTTTGCCTTACATTTTGGTTGTTTAAAAAAATACTACAGGACGGATTTACGCCAAATTAACAAAAGCACTCTTTTGGGACCAAGCCACGGCTCCTGCCCCAAATTCGGTGAAAATCCGTCCAGCGGTTTGGGCTGTAGGCGTGACCAAAGTTTTTCCCCATTATGTCTATGGTGAAAATAATAATTTTGGGACCCCCCCCAATAACTTGCAAAAACATTCAGAGTGGGCTATATACTTTTTTTTGCAAAGTTTGGTGAGTATTCCTCCAGGGGGAGCAAAGTTATAAGCCGCCCAAAAAGTGCTCTTCATATGGGTTTAGCAACTTAACCATAACTACATGGCCGCTACCGCAGGCCATGTAATGTATCTGCCCATGACCCACCCTCCGAACCAGACATCCGTAACTCCTGGTTGGGCTATAGAAGGGTAATCCCTACTGTGTAGTAGCTGACTTCGACTGAGGATGATTCCCTAATATGCTGACTGTCTGAACTCTCTCCAGGACTTCTTAACGATTCCTACTCTAGCCAAAGGTTATTCTTCCAATGGGAGTTTGGAAAGTGCCTTACACTTATTCTATGGTATTCAGGCTACAGTGTTCCTCTCTCCCACTGCTACTCCTCCATCCAATGTCCAACACACCCTCCTTTGTGGAGTACCTCATCACTTCTGCACTCTCCTTACATTCGTCAATACTCCCTTCTATGAAAGTACCCATTTTTTGCCCACCAAAACTCTGTGCAAATTAATCTTTTCGTTTACCACTTTGTGTCTCAGCACCTCTGGTATAATCAACCTATGACCCAAGCACAAATAATGGTCTTGTATGTTTAGTTTATCCTTCACTTTCTTGTACTCATTGATCATGGGATCATAAACCTGCAACATCCATCCTTGGTCAACGTTATTTTTTCATTTGAATAGACTCCCATGGATTCCACATCTGCAATATGTATCTCCCAGGCCAGCTAATCTGCCGAAACCTTTCTGTCGCCAGAGGGCACAGCAAGGCTCTGCGTTATAGGAAGAGGCCTCGCTGATACCTTTGCCCACTCAGTCCTCTACCCCAAAGGAATCTGAGGCGTTCAAGGTGAAGATGCTACACTCACAAGAAAAAGATCCTGCACATACTGTTGTATCTTAGTTTGCTATGAGCAATTTAGATGCATCAAGAAGATTTTTTCAGAAAAATGTTTTCAAAATTACTTCAAGCTATTTATTCACACATAAATGCAAAACATTTGTTGCTGATAAATGACAATGTAAAACCATACAAGTTTATTTTTATTGAGCATAGCCCATCTCAAGCATTCTTACATGCAACCATCTTCACAACACAACTACACTACAAAAGACTATAATTGGAACACATAGGCAAATCATACATGTCAATCCAATATACCAAGTGAAAAAAAGAGTGCAGTTTGAACAAGATGAAGATGCTAGACGTCTTCGCCAAGGCCCAACACCAGTGGTCGTGTCATCTCCGCCGTCTGCCGTGAAGATTTTGGCCAAGCCAAAGGACCCGCCCGCACTCTGAAGAGCTGGCAGTGACTCTGCAATGGGACGCACCAAGATCGCAGCAATGGGGCACACTGACCCGTCCCCTGACTTTTGGTCCCGGTCCAGTGGTGCAGATAGACACTGGCAGTGCCAGAGTCACGAAAGAGTTCCTCTCGCTCCCAAGAAGTCTGTATATGTCACAGTTAGGACATTTATGATTCAGAAGGTGATTCTGTTGCTTCTGGACTAGAGCCCTTCCACCCCAGGGAAGTGAGAAACTTCCCAGTGGAGTTTTATGGGGAACAGTGTGACTTGGTAGACCTGGCGACTGACTTGCAGGAGACAAGTGGCCGGGACACCCTGCCAGAGATGGACATGCTCCCTCCTGCCTTCCCTGGCAAGCCACAGGCCGCCCTTCAGCTCCTGATGGTAAAGGTAGTCTCCTGGACCGGGGTCCTAAAAAGGAAACTTTATTGGAACTATGGGCCAAACCTCCTTCAATTCTCATGGTGGACCACAACCTAGCCAAAAAGCACAGGCCTTCTGGCCCCATGTTTCCTTTTGGCCATGCTTCCCTGGAAAGTTTGGAAGTACAGGCTGCTACTGCATTCCTTAAGACCACCTCATTTCTGTCTTTAACCTCCCCCCCCCCCATCCAGCCCCCAGACAAGGAGAGCAAGAGATTGAATGCTGGGGGTAAGAAGATTTTCAACTCTTGGGGCCTGGTCTCCGATGTATAAACGCCTCTTGCACTTTGGCCAGGTTTTCCTTTGGCCTGTGGTCAGTTAGGGCTGAGGCATATGAGCCCATCCCGAAGTGGAAATGCAGGAAAGGCTTTGAGACGCTCATCAGGGACGGCAAGGAAGCCTACTGCCAGATTCTGTAGTCGGTCCTGGACACTGCAGACTGCACCGCAAGGATGCTGGGCACCAGCACAGTCTTGTGATGATTTTCTTGGCAAAGGACATCAGGGTTTGCTACTGGCATCCAAAACAAACTACTGGACATGCCTTTTGATGCCATGAACTTGTTTGGCACCAAGACAGACAAGTCGCTTCAGAAATTTCAAACCTCTTAAGGTTACCGTCAAGTCGTTGGGGCTTGCAGTGCAGCAACAGCAACCTGCAAACTTGGCAGGCAGTGGGAGGGGCAAAGCACCATTGGGAAGTCAAGGACAGCGTTGTCCCTACATAATTAGGGGCCGTGGAGCATCTAGAGGAGGTGATTCCACCTCCACTGTTCCCCCTCAACTACTGGTGCGTAACCTCTCTGAAGTGGACTTCCTCCATCTTTACCCTGTGGAAGGCAGATATCCCTGTTTGGTGAGGAATGGAAAGATACCACCTCCGATGTCTGGACCTTACCAACAGATGCTGAATCAGTTTTCCCTCCCAACCTAGATACCACCCCCAAGCCACCAACCTCCGGAACCTCTCCTACTTGAGGAGATACATCAGCTTCTAGCAAAAAGGGCTATAGAGATGGTTCCCAGCTGGGAACGAGACAGGGGTTGGTACTCCAGATGCTTTCTGGTGCCGAAGGAGGACTGAAGTTTGAGACCCATCCCAGATCTGCGGCTTCTGAACTTGTACTTGTGAAATGATAACTTCATAATGGTAACTCTGGCCCAGATCCTCCAGGCCCCGGATGTGAAGGACTGGCTAGTTTCCTTGGATCTCCAGGATGCCTACTTCCATGTGGCTATACACAAGAAGCACAGGAAGTACCTCAGATTCAATGTGAGGAACTGTAATTTCCAGTTCAAAGTCCTCCCTTTCGGCCTTTCATTTGGCACTCTGGGTTTTCACCAAGATACTGGCAGTAGTGGCGCGTCTCGCAAGGAAATTAATTCATGGCTTTCCCTACCTAGACCCTGACTCTTCTAAGACAACTTACCAGATCTAGTGTCAACATGTACCGGACATGCAGCCTATTGCACGTCTTGGGCTTCTTCCTGAACTTCAAGAAGTCCCTGGTGTCGCTGCCCCAGTCCCTCTGAGTAATCAGTGCTGTCTTGGACACTTGCCTGGGTCAGGGTTTCCAGCGCGACGGAAGAATTGCAAACATCTCCCAGATCAGATATTCCATCCTCAGGCGACTGTTCCAAACATGGCTTTTCTGCTCTTGCTGGGTCTTATGGCCTCCTGCATCTTGGTAGTGCCAGAGGCGCAGCTGTGCATGCGGTCGCTACAGTGGCTTCTGAGCTCACAAAGGTCTCAAAGGTCACAGTTAAAGGGACGAACTTCAGACCTTATACTGGTCTCGGAGGGTGTGTCTGCAGACCTGCCAAAGTCACTTTTTTTTAATCAACCTTGGCCACAGGTGACTAGTCACAAATGCGTGCATGAAGGGCTGAATTGATCACTTACAAGAACTTATGGTGAGCAGACTGCGGTACCCATCAGAGTGCCAGGAGCACATCAGTCTGCCGGAGTTTAGGGTGATCAGGCTGGTCCTCTGCGCTTTCCTCCCCTCTGTGAAGGGCAAGATGATATTAGTCCTGATGGACAATACTGTAGCCATGCATTACTCATCAAGAGGGGTGACATGGGGTCCTTGCCTCTATACAGAGAACTAACAAAAGAAAATGTTTGCGTATTGCTTCAATCCCAGCAATACATAAAATAACAGTCACCTATGTTTTACTAACACACCTATATGCACAATCTACTATTGACTGTACGTGATGCATATTCCCTGTTCCTATGACGGCATATGTACCTTTTTCTTCAAGTTTTATATCTGTACATAAAATGCCTTTTTCTTGTTTGTAAACATCGCTATTCCCTTGTGTTCCTTCTAAGAGCTAGCCGATACATGTTATACTAGCTCCACTGCTTACAAAAGACGACCACCTGAGCGTCAATGACAAGGGTAGCCTTTGACTCCATTTTCTTTTGTGAATTCTGCTTTAACCCTCCGGCATCAGGCCCCCTTCAAAAAAGAGGGTGCCTGCCCTTATCTCACACACCTCTATACAGAAAAGCAATGCAATTGTGTTTCTGGGTTCTGGATAAAAACATGTCTATGACTGCGACCCAGTGGATGCTCTGCCAGGAAGTTCTGGAGGAGATTTTCTCCCACCGGGGTACCCCCCAGTTGACCTTTTTACTTTCAATGTGAACAGGACGTGCAGGTTGTTCTGCTCCATGGAATCTCCTTGTCAGGAAGCTCTAGGGGATGCTTTAATGGCTGAGCATGACTGCAAACTACTCTGTGTGTTCCCACCGATCCCTGTCATTCTGCTGCTTCTCAAGAGACTGCATCTGTTCAGGTCCATGATGATCTTGATCGCTCCGGACTGGGCCCGGAGAACATGGTACCCGGAGGTGCTGGACATGGCCATCTACCTTGGTTGGCGTCTACTGAAGAGAACTGACCTTTCCCACTTGGAGGAGAGGGCCCTGCACCCAAACCTCTACAGTTCTTTTTTAAAAAATTCGAATTTGAAAGTGCATCTCGTTAGGGCATGTTATTGCAGCCACATGTGCGCAGAATCCACGTGTTTTTTGTGCAGTTCATTACTGTAGTGCGCTCCTGATTTTCTCTGTTGAAAGCCTTTTGACTTACATTTCTTCAGTAATACAGCAACCCATTTCAAAATGGGCGCCTGATTTTTGCATTGTGCTCTGCCTGCTTCTTGGCCCTGATGATTGGCTGCTTCCACCTTATCCTCCGATTGGTGGTACCGGGAGGCGTGGAGCCGGCCTGGTGTTCCAAGGCCCACTTCTAAGGCCCCTGTCAGCTTCCCCGGGACGCTTCATGATGCCATTACAACAGCTTGACCCTCTGGACCCACCCTAGGGCTGCCAGCTCTCTCAACAATGTAACTGGACTACCAAGACTCCCTTACTTTCCTCTCCTTGCGTTTAGATCCCTCCTTCTTTTGACCCTTTCTCTTCCCTTCTTGATCCTTCACTCTGCCCCCTCCCTATTCCAACTGTTTCTCTCTGACATGTCCTTTTTTCGCTCTCACTTCAACAATCACCTCTACTCTTACTTCATTACATTTACCACCAAATGTCAAAATCTGGGTGTGTTTTGAAAAGTCAAATCTGGGTGTGTTTTGTAAAGTCAAATTTGGGCGAGTTTTTATTGCACTTGGCCCTCAATTGTAACCTACTAGCCCAGTGACTGTACCATACCGCTGCATTTGCTTATTTCTCCCACTGCCCCTCTCTCTACCTGCCCATGGCGCTATCTGTTTCTCCCATCTACTCAAACTGCTTTACTATCAACTATCCTTCGCTTCTCACTAAGTCTGGTAAGTAGAAATTTAAAAAGGATATCTTGGCCTCCAACCCAGGTCTCCCTGTTGCGGATACCTATTCCAGCGCTTCTGTAAGACAAACCCTCACTAACATCCTCTTTATCGTTCCTTCGCTAGATCTCTGGACCCCCCCCATATGATCTCTGTGCTCTGTCCTGTCTCCTCTTCTCCCATTAATGGTGGCACCCGCTGGGAAGTTCGTATGGATTCCTTTGACTCCTCCAGAGTCATCATTAATGTCTACCTAAATGGCACTGTCATGGTGCAAGCTCCTCAGGCCAATCTTCTTCTTTTTGATTGCCGGTTCCCTCTCATCTACTTCCTCTCATCTCCAACTGTACCCTACTCCCCTCCCTTGGCTACCTTCCCCGTTTCTCCTTCTTCATCTTCCCCATCTCATGCTCCCTCCACTGGGTGTACCTCTGATTTGTACCCCTCCCCGGAAGGTCTTTAAGGCTGGCAACCTTCTTCATCTTGCCACCCTCAACTCCCGCTCTGCTGTCAAACATTCCTTCTTGCTAGAAGAACTTGACCTTGATGCCCTTGGTTTTACTGAGACATGGTTCACTGACAGCTCTGTCACAAGGTTTGACACACTCCTCCCTGACGGCCACAAGATGCTCTCTGCCCCCAGATCCACCCGGCCCGGTGGGGGTGTAGCCTTGATCTTCCCTGAGTGGATTCCTGCCTCTATTATCCCCACTCAGACTTATTCCTCTTTCGAATGCCTTGTCTGTAGGCTTTGTCTCTCTCCTAGTCACTCTATTACTGTTGTTACTCTCTACCGGCCCCCTGGTCAAATCGGTCTTTTTCTCTTCGAGTGGGCAGACCTCTCCTCCGCCCTCCTGCCCTCTACCTCTCAACTCCTCCTTGGTGACCTCAACATCCATCTTGATTCTCCATGTTCCTCAGCTGAACTCTTTCGCAACCTCTGCGATTCACTCTCCCTCTCTATCCTCCCCTACGGCCTGACTCACTCTGCTGGACACACACGTGATGTCCTGATCCGCTCGGGCCTCCCCCATCTACTCCCCTTACCACCCTCTCCTGGAGTGATCACTGCCTCCTCTCCTCTCCTCTTTCCATCTCCTCCCCTCAAGCCAAGCCCACCGCAAGATTGCCACCCACCTTCTCGGACATCAGGCCCATGAAGCGTGTGTCAATCGAGGCTTTCGCTGCCACCTTCTCACCCCCTCCTTCATAACAGGCTGACACACACCCTGACACAGCACTGTCTATGCTCTATTCCTCTGTCTCTGCCACTGTTGATGCTCTTGCCCCTGTCATGAGGATCCGTTTGAAGCCCAAAGTCAAGTGCAGTTCTTGGTATGACTCCGACCTTGCTACACTTAACTAACATAGGTGTAGGGCGGCGGAGAGAAAATGGAGGGCTTCTTGCTCTTCCTCTGACAAACTGGCCCGTTCCATCCCTGTTCCTCTAAAACCATTAAGGACCACATCGATACCCCTGCTCCGGCCCTTGCCTATTTCTGCAACCTCTCCTTTGCCTCTGGATCTTTCCCCTCCCCTCTGAAGCACTCCTTTGTGCATCCTATCCTCAAGAAACCCACAGCTGATCCTTCTTGCCTGTCTAACTATCGCCCAATTTCCATAACTCCCTTTTTGGGTAAACTCCTGGAAAGGCTTTCCATCTCTCAGCTTAACCTGCATTCTGACTCTGTTGGCTCTCTCCACGACCACCAATCTGGCTTCAGATCTGCCAGAAGCACAGAAACTGCTCTCCTGAACATCCGTGAAGACCTGCTTTCCAACCTTGAAGACCTGCTTTCCAACCTTGACTCTAACATTCCCTCGGTCCTCATCCTTCTTGATCTCTCCTCTGCTTTCGACGTAGTCAACCATACCACCCTGCTCAATCGTCTCCGTGACAACCTGGGTATCATTGATCACGCTCTGGCCTGGCTGACCTCTTTTCTCTCTGATCGACCCTCCCAGGTACAACTTGGGTCCTTCCTATCTTCTATCTCCCTCTCTACCTGCCTCCACTATCTGCCCTTTACAACTAATCCAGAACAGGACTGCATGACTTGTCCTTGGCCTCAAGCCCTGGGATCGTATCTCTCCAGCTCTGAAATCCCTTCATTGGCTCCCAGTGGATGCAAGGATTAAATTTAAAACCCTTTGCATTGTCCACAAGGCTTTCTGGGGCCTGGTTCCAAAATATCTTCAACTATCCCTCTGTAAATACCTCCCCTCTCGAGCCCTTCGCTCCTCTACCTCTAACTCCCTCAGGGTCAGTTGTTTTTCAAAGAAACGAGCTGGAGGTAGGTCTGTCTTCGGCTGGGGGCCTCCCTTTGGAACTGCCTCCCTGCCACCTTGAAACCGGAGAACCATTTACGGTTCCAGAAGCTCCTCAAGACCTTCTGCCTTTGCCCTGCTTCTCCCCTGCAGATCTGCCCTCTCCCTTGGCACTGTGCACCTGGCCACTCTCTGTCCTTCGGGCCCAGGTACCTGCTCACCATGCCATCCTCCTGCACTGCCTCCGGGCCACCCCTTGCACTGGGGCCTGTATCTGTACCCATACAGTTCCCCACCCACTTTTCTTCTGCACTTATCTGATACACTCTATCTGACTAACCTAGCACCTTTGCCTCTCACAGGCTGCACTTGTAACGCTCACCTGGCTCCCACGGAGGCGCTGGTCTAGTCTGGGTTGCTGTGGCCTCTTCAAGCGTGATGCGCAGAACTCGGACCACCGATTGAACAGGACCCCCAACTCTTGCTTGTCTTGCCCGTAGGAATATCCTTCTGCAGATGAGAAAGGAGATTAACTGTCTGCAGAATAGTGTGCTTGCTCCCCCCTTTTCCCCCTTCGTTCTTCTGACTTCCTCCAAAACCCCCGGTTTAAGCTCACCTTATGGTTTGGAAGGATGAACTCTCCATACTGCTTCTGGTGCAGTGGCGCGCGTTCGTCCAGTTACTTCACTGGTTTTCAGAATGGCGCTGGCAAAATCCACTTGACTTTTCTGAGCAATACGCCGTAAGTATGAAGATTCAAAAGTTCAAGTGTGAGCCTCTTTTTATGTTGTCTTCCTAACCTGTGATCTGTCCTTTATTTCAGGTGCAGAACGAAGGCGATGCGTTGAGGGGTTAAATTGCCGATGGTAAAATCAGGTGAGTTAGTGATGAGGGCGACCCCTCTAAATGTCTTTATAATTCCCCAGTAATGTCTTTTGTCCTTTCCCCATAGGGGCCGGGGTGCGGTACCTGCCAACGAAGCGGCGCCGACCCGAAATGTGGAATGCTTCACCAAGAAAAGCCGGTAAGTATTATGGCTGAAAATTCGGCTTTCCTCCTGTGTTCCCTCTGCTCACCTTTTGTCTCTTCTTCTCTCCCCTAGGTGCAGAGATGTGGCGACCGGTGCTGACAGCCGCGATGGAGCCGGGAGATGTCTCGAGAACAGGTTAGTGAAGCGCGGCGCTGCAGCGAGCAACGCAATGCTTAATGCTTTTAAATGGAAGTCTTTCTTCAAGAATGCTGGCGTGAAGATTCCGGATGCAGGTAAGAAGTTTGAATAATTTCTTGGTTTTCACCTTTCTCTTCTCTTCTTTCCTTACAGGTGTTCCAGGTTCGAGACGGGCGTGGCTGGAGTCCAGGTGCAGGAGCAGACACGGTGAGCGTTCAGCTGCTGGGATGCAGAACAACGCGAAGCACGTGTGGCTGTCCGGGCGTGGCTTAAATAGCCTTGGAAGAAGTCCTAGGTAAGTATTCTTCCACAGCCCCACCCAAGTAACAAAATAGTCCCTTCAGTAAAATAGTCCCTCCTAAGCCTCATTTGGCTTGGGTCTTCATGCAGCATGGTCTGCATCAGATGAGTATGCAGCATGGTCTGCATCAGGTAAGTGCACCTAACACTTTCCTTTATGAGCCTGGCGCCTATGGCGGCAGGACTGATGTCCAACATGAGCCTGGCGCCAAAGGCGCCAGGACAGAGTCCAAAGAGCCCCCTATAAGGGGCCGCTGGGCTTTTACCCGGGGGCATGATGCCTGCTCCCGGGGGTGCTGGGCCTGGCCTGGTGCTCCGGGGGTAGGCATCATGAAAGCACTAACCTATTTAATTATTTATGTGCTTCTATTTATTTTGTTCTCCCCTATGCTCTGTACTTTCCCCCTTTTTCCTTTCCCCATGCACTTTCCCCCTTTTCCCTTCCCCATGCACTTGAGCGTTCTCAATGTGACTGGGCCTAGTAAGATCGTTGTTTTTGCTTCTCCCCTGTTCCCCCTCCCTTCGCCTGGTTGCGCTCTGAAACACCTGTGTACGAGCGCTATATAAATAAAATATCATATCATATATCTTAGTTTGAACCTTCATTCCTGGCTGCTAAAAGGTTGCGGTATAAGGAGTGGGATTTGTCGGGGCATGCTCTGGACATGCTACTATCTGCTAGAAGACTTGCCATCAAAATCATTTAATGTGGCAAACATTTTCGGCTCGGTGCCAGAAAAGGGATCTGGACTCTTTTACTTACTTCTCTTCCTCTATGTTCGATTTTCCTGTGTCTTTGGCCCGGACAGGCCTACAGATTAATACAGTGAAGGTTTATTTTAGAGCCATTTTGGTCTGCAAGTGGACCCTGAAGCAGGGCTCCTTGTTCATGATCCCCACGGTCATTCAGTTCCTGAGGGGTCTTTCCAATATGTTTCCCTATCGCCAGTTTGTTGTTCCGGCGTCGGATTTAAACTTAGTGTTGATGTTTTTAATGGACGCTCAATTTGAACCCCTTCATTCTTGTTCTTTTACTGCTCACCCATGATGTGATTTTCCTTTTTGCCATAACTTCTGCTAGACTGTGAGTGAGTTCCAGGCTTTGTCTGTTAATCCTCCCTACTTAGTTTTCTCGTTGACGTTGAAAGTTAGACCCTCTTTCCTCCTAAAGGTGGTCTCTGATTTCTATCTCTCTCAAAAGATCCATCTGCCTGTCTTCTTTCCTCCAAGGTAGAAGAGCTTTTCCGTTGGCTGAATCCTGTGCAAACTTTCAAGTTCTAAATCTGTCAGACACGGGTGAACAGGGCTGATGACCAACTTTCCATTGGTTACATGGGTGCCCGAGCGGGCAGGGCTGTTAGCAAACTGACCTTGTCTCGATTAATCATTCTTTGCATCTCTGAATGCTATGATATGTCTGGCAAGGAAGTCCCTGGGCTCACTCCACTAGAGGGTTGTTTGCCACCTCAGCTCTGCAGCGCGGAGGCTACGTGGGCTTCCTTGCACTTGTTTGCTAAGCATTACTGCTTGGATTCTATGGGCCACATTTCATGTTTGTTGGTATCTCAGCAGTAAATACTCTGAGGTACCACCAAACTGTTACCGCTACTTGGTCTTGCGGAATTACCGCCAGATTATAATTGGCAATTGGTGGTAGGCAGTGTGTTGGTCCCCATTTATTGGTGTCCATACGATTTCGGCAGAATTACCACCAGCGGTAACTCCACTGGCAGGTTATTCCGCCGATTTGGCCTTTTTCGAAGGGATTGTGTCCTCCGACGTATTCCACATCTTTGACAGTAATTACCACAGCTGTGGAAAACTTTTTCCCTCAAGGGCCTTCGTCGATGGTCGACGTCACCGGATTTTAGATCTAGGACCCACCACCCCCGTAGCCTCAGTTCCATTTTTTTCTGCTAACGTGTTAGCTTCGGAATCTCAGCGCGCCTCGGTTCTTCTGACTTGAAAATTCATGATGTCTTCGTCTTCTTCTACCTCAAAGTCGGGCTTCAAAAAGTGTTGGGACTGCGGTTCCAAAATGTCCATTACGGACCTGCACGACGTTTGCCTTTGGTGCCTCGGTGAAAGCCACGCCACCGACGATTGCGATGACTGCCAGTCCCTAACTTCAAAGGCCTTGCAGGAGCGGAAGAAGTTGTTGTCGGTAGGTAGGTTTTCTAAAACCCATAAATTGAAATCTGCTGGTCTTTCAACCAGCGATTCGAGGGGCGACTCTCCACGTCGCAATAAGTCCAGGGGGTCTTGTTCTCTGAGTGGGTCCCGCCATTCCTCTGCCTCTTGAAGGCATTCACGGAAGCGCCGTCACCGGTCGTCTTCCCCGTCCTCGTCGGAGGACTCTGCCAGACGGTGGGTGACTTGTCCCACGAAACACTTGTCGCCGGCCAAATGGGATGCATTCCGCCAGCAGATGGGGATTTTCGAATCGCAAGGCACCGTTCCGTCTGTGCCTTCGAGAGAAGCCGACAAGGAACGAGCTAGAGCCACCACTCGCACGCCTTCGGGCTCGGGCGGTCGGCACCATCCTCCGGAGCCGTCGAGGTCCCGATCGGACAAGGGTAATCGACATAGCTGTGCCAGGTCCAGGTCCCGGTCCTCGACACTGTAGGGACTGTCGGAGCCTGTGAGGCCTTCTACGAAGGCATCAGCGCCATGTCCGTCGAGGGACTCTCTCGAGGCTCCGGCTTCGAAGAAGTCGTCGACGCCATCGGCGTCGCGGCCGTCAAAGGACACACTCGTGGCTCTGGCCTCAAAGCCGCTGTCGAAGTCGTCGGCGCCTCGGCCGACGCCGATTCCAACGGCGCCCTCGGCGCCTTTTATGGAGAATTTACAGGAGGTGACCCCGAGGGCTGTCGAAGCTCCGAGAAAGGCTGTCAGCAAGTCTGTTAGGACTGTTTTTGAGCCTTACTCTGTTCCTCCTCCCAGGGTGGATTTGTTCCAACCCTTGGAGTATATTTCAGAGGTGGAGGAAGGGTCTGATGAGAGGTTTGTGCCTCATGAAGTTCCTGATGACCTGTTGTCTAGTCATAGCCAACTGGAAGACCTTCATCAATTCTTTCATGACGCCAGTGGTCTTGATAACTCTCCCGATGTTGAGTTTGGCAGGCCTGAGCCTGGTACACATGCTGACTCCTCGTATAGGCGCCTCATGTTGAGGGTGACCGAGTATTTGGGGTGGTCTGCTCCATCTGCTGATTTTCTTCAGGATGATCTGGCAGACATCCTGGATCAAGGTCCACCCACTGACCCGGTATTGCCATTTCATATGGCGTTGCAAAGAAGGGTGGCGGCGGCTTGGACTGCTCCGGAGAGTCTCCCGGCAGTGAATAAGTCGTTCCAAAAAAATACCGCCCAGCCAGTGGTGACCCCTGTTACTTGTCAAAGCACCCTACTCTGGAGAGTTTGGTGGTGCAGGCGGCTACGGCCCCAGCAAAGCAGGCTGCGTACCCTACTATCCCTCCGGATAGGGACGACAAGCGCTTTGATTGTTGGGCAAAAAAGGTATTTTATTCTGGGGGTATGGCTTTAAAGGCAGCCTACTCCGTTTGTGACCTGGCAAGATTCACTCACACTCTGTGGAATTGTGCATCGTTGTTGGCGGCTCAGCATATTCCCGAAGGGGAGCAATGGGATGGTTTTCTAGCCCTCGTGCAAGACGGCAAGGATGCCATATTTGAATCCGTTCAGTCGAGTCTGGACATGGCAGATTGCGTCAGCCAGTCCATGGCTGCGAGCACCGTGATATGCAGGTTTGCGTGGTCGCGGGTCAGGGTTTGCTCCGATGTGCAATCCCGGCTTCTCAACATGCCCTTTGATGGTGTCCATCTGACGAGAGCCTTGAGAGGTTGCACACCTCTAAAGCTGCAGCAAAGTCTTTGACCGCTGCAGTACGACAACCTCTGTCTTTTCGTCCTAGGGGACAGCAATGGAGGGGAGGTTCCTTTCGGTACTACTCTTCCTTTGGTAGATCAAGAGGAGCTGCCAGTCAAAGGGGCCACCGTAGCAGTACCAGAGTTGGAAAGCAAGGTACTTGAGGTGCCAAAGCCGGTCTGGCTGTTGCCTCTTTGCCATCAGGCACTGCCATGTCCGCTCAGTCATGAGGCCATGTCCCATGGTTCGCCGGTTGGGGGCAGACTGGCGCAGCATCTTTGAGAATGGCGTGCCATTATTTCAAATGTGTGGGTTCTGGAGATCATAACCCATGACTACTGTCTCCCCTTTCGGCAGAGGCCTCACGACAATCCACCGGGGAAGCTCTCTTTGAAGCATCTGGATCCGCTCCTTGCGCAGGAAATCCTATCCCTGCTGGAGAAAGGCACCATAGAACTGGTGCCTGTAGCGGAGAGGAACAAGGGATGGTATTCCCCATTTTTTTTATCCTGAAAAAAGACGGGGGTTTGAGACCCATCATGGACTTGCATGGGCTGAACAATCTCCTCAGGAAGGACAAGTTCAAGATGGTAACACTTTCTCAAGTCCTCCAGGCCCTTCAACTACAAGATTGGTTGGTGTCTCTAGACCTCAAGGATACTTACTTTCATGTGCCAATTCATCCAAAGCACAGGAAGTACCTGAGGTACGCGGTTGGCGACTCACATTTTCAGTTTCGGGTCCTGCCGTTTGAATTGACCTCCACCTGAGGGACTTCACCAAGCTGATGGTGGTGGTGGCAGCGTATCCCAGGAAAGGTGGGGATTCAAGTCTACCCCTACCTGGACAATTGGTTGATCAGGGTGCATTCTCCCGAGCCAGCCCTGGATCATCTGTCCGTCACCTGCCACTCCCTTCACAAGCTGGGCTTCTCCCTCAATATGAAGAAGTCCCATGTGACACCTACCCAGTGGCTCCAGTATATCGGAGCAGTGCTCGAAACATCCCTGGGGTTGTGTTCGCCTCCCCAAGTGAGGGCTCATCACATTCTGTAGATGGTGGACAAATTTCAACGTACCCAGAGTCTCCCGGCGTTCGAGTTCTTGTGGTTGCCCGGCCTCATGGCATCCTGCATTTTCCTGGTGCCACAGGCCAGGCTGCGGATGAGATCTCTGCAGTGGGCTCTCAACATACAGTGGTCGCAGTTCTCCGGCAGGATGTCGGATCCCGTTCAGATTCTGCCCTCGGTCGCACAGGATCTTCTGTGATGGGCCGTCGAAGGCGATCTAATGAAGGGTGCTCCGTTTTGGGAGCCGTGGCCGGAGATAACGATCGTGACGGACGCATCCCTCCTCGGGTTGGGGAGCTCATGCCAACGTGTTGATGGCCAGTGGCCGTTGGTCTCTGTCGGAGTCCAGTCTCCACATCAACCAGTTAGAGCTGTGGGCTGTCAGGCTAGCCCTGAAGGCTTTTCTGCTGTCTGTGCGGGGGAAGAATGTCTTGATTATGACAGACAATACAGTGGCCATGCACTACCTCAACAAAAAGGGGGCGGTCAGGGTCACTCCCATTGTGTAGGGAGGCGATGCAGCTCTGGTTCTGGGCCATTCAGCAGGACATTTCGATCTTGGCAGTTCATCTGGCCGGAGACGAAAACACGGCGGCGGATGCTCTGAGCAGGGAGAGCACGGTCTCTCACGAGTGGGAGCTGGCTCAGGAAGTTCTGTTGGAGATCTTTGCCCTTTGGGTAACCCCGCAAGTGGATCTCTTCGCCACCAGTGTCAACCGGAAGTGCGAAAGATTCAGCTTGTGGGAATTTCCTCCAAGAGGAGCCTTAGGGGACACGTTCGTAGTAGAGTGGTCCTTCCCACTGCTGTATGCGTTTCCTCCAGTCCCCGTCATTCCGCCGGTTTTGCGGTACCATTAAGGGTTACCTGGCGGCGCTGTCCATATTTAAGCGCTCGTCTGAGGAATGTTCTTATTTTGAAATCCCTTTGATAGCTCAGTTTCTAAAAGGGCTAACTAATGTGTTTCCACCATCGCCTTTCCAGGTGCCAGGATGGGATTTGAATTTGGTTTTAAAGTTCCTAATGGGAGCTCCTTTTGAACCCTTATATTCTTGTCCGTTGCGACTATTGTACTGTATTTTTAGTTGCGGTTACTTCCGCATGCAGAGTGAGTGAGTTGCAGGCACTTTCTGCCAAACCACCCTTCACTGTGTTCCATAAGGACAGGGTTGTCCTTAAGGTGCGGCCTTCCTTTCTTCCGAAGGTTGTGTCAGAATTCCATCTGAGCCAGAAGGTAATTCTTCTGGCATTCTATCCTCCTCCACATCCTGGTAAGGAAGAAGAGAGGCTCCATAGGTTGGACCCGAGGAGAGCTTTGAGTTTCTATCTCTCACGGATGTCCCGGGTCATGGTGGACGATCAGCTCTTTATTGGTTATGCTGGAAGGCGTTTAGGTTAGGCTGTTTCCAAGCAGACCTTATCTATATGGATCATTTTGGCGATCTTTGACTGTTACCATTTGGCGGGAAAGGACCCTCGAGTAGGCTTACGGGCTCATTCTACTAGGGGTATGGCTGCCTCCACTGCACTACAGAGGGGTGTTCCGATTCGCAATAGTTGCAAAGCAGCCACATGGGCCTCTGTCCATACTTTTGTGAAACATTATTCCTTGGACTCTATCCATTGGCAGGATTTGGCCTTTGATAAGGCAGTCCTCTATTCTGCAATTTGATTGGGCATTCTAAATTGATGCATTTGTAAATTCTTTTCCCACCTCCATACTTTGGTACTGCTTTGAGAGTCTGTCAAAGATGTGAAATACGTCGGAGGACACAATTCCTTCGAAGAACAAGTTACTTAACTTACCTGGTAACGTTCTTTCGATGGGATGTTCCTCCGATGTATTCCACATCGTACCCTCCCTATCTGCCCCGCTACAGAATTTCTTATGCGATTGCATCTTACGTTTCCGCAAGGCGTTCTGTAGTCATGCTGGCAGGAGTTTGGTGCCACACGTTCTGGGGAAAAAACTACAACTGAGGCTACGGGCGTCGTGCATCCTAGATATAGCTTCCAGTGATGTCGACCATCGACGGAAGCCCTCGAGGGACAGCATATCGACATCATCGACGCAGGACGCCTACGCCGAAAAAGTTTTCCGAAGCAGGACAGCTGTGGTAATTACTGTCACAGATGTGAAATATGTCGGAGGAACATCCCATCGAAAGAACGTTACCAGGTAAGATAAGTAACTTGTTCTTTGGGTTATAAAGCAGAGGAATTACCTCGAGCATTCTGTTGGAGGTTTTTCCTCCGCCTTACCTCCAAATCCTTAGTTCGGTGGTATGGTAGTGCAGAGGTAATTCAGTAGTAACTCAGTTACCACCGCATTACCACTATTTTTAGCTCCACCACCAAACTCGTAATGAGGCCCTATGTCTCATCAGGATGCTTGTTTTGGCAGAGCTGTCCTTCAGAGTTTACTGGTTTTCATTGTGTCCTTTCTACCCTCCTTTCTCCAGGTCGTTTGTCTGATTTGGCAGTCTGTTATAGATGAGGAATCTGTGGGTGGAAGCAGTCCATTAGTAGAACAAATTAATTGGTTCTCGGTAGTGTTCTTTCTCAATGATGTTCCTCCCATGGATTCCTCATTGACCTCCCTACCTGCCCTTCTTGGGTTAGCTAGTATACCATAGTTCTGCGGTCCCTCAGCATCAGAGTGCTAGGGAAAAAGGGTGAAACTGAGGTCACTGGGCACGGTTCTGAAAGCAGCAATCACAGTGAGTCGTAGACAAATCAGTGAGATGACAACAATAGCAGTAGTCCAGTAGGCAGTAATAGTGTGTACCCAGGACTTGGGCCTGGTCATCAGAACTCGAGGTGGTCCTTTGTGGTGGGGCACCAAAGTTTGTGGAAGGGGAATAGAGTACTGTTCGTATTGGGAATGACCGGTTCATGTGGTCAAGTCTTTTCAGTTCAGGGCATGAATGGCTACAGTTTCAAGACTGGACAAATGCCAATGTTCTCCAAGTTACAGCCAGGATCAGGCGCTTTCCCTGCACTGGGCAAATGTTCAAGCAGTTCACATGGTTTGTAATTCTGTCGTAGCAACTGATACTGAAGGGTTCAGACTAAGAATATCCAGAATACCAGAGCCATAAACTCGTGGTCATCAGGACAAAGAGAATGACCAAGAGATAACGGAGCCGAAATCTAGCAGGTTCAATCCATATTGGTTGAAGTAGCTTGCAATTCTTTGCTAGTGTGCTACCACATCAGGAACATTCCTAGTCATCCAGCAGTCTGGTTCAGCAGTTTATCGGTATGCCTGCTGGCACTTCTTTCTTCAATACTGATCCTGCAATGGGAACGCAGGGCGTACGTTCTCGGAACTGAGTGGTGAGATCCAGTGGGCTGTAACTCTGAAGGTGGTGCGCAAGGAGGGATACCTGGATTGGGGTTGCTCTCTCTCCAGCTTTGGTTACCTGATGAAGAAGCCTCAACAGCAGCTCCTGTAGAGACCCCACCAGTGTGAACAAAATGTGGAGTTGAGGGTCTTGGTTCATCACCTGCATGTCATGTGCATGTACAGGTGCACCAGAAATAGTGGAATCTGCTTCCATTGTTGCTCGCAGATAGTCTGCAGTATCAGTTTGCACTGGCAGGGCTGAGGCGGAGGTGATCGTGGGCTAAGCTGGGCTAGATCTTGGTAGCTGGAGATCGGGCGAAGTGGTGACGGTGTTGTCAGTAGGGGCTGGGATCTTGCAACAGTGGACATCATGCATCCAGGAAGTCAGATCGGAAAAACTTGTGTGGTCAGCAACACCTGCTGTGGTCCATGCCACTTGGGCTGGAAAGCAGACTTTATCTGGAGACACGCATGAGGACCCAGTCCCTTGGCTGCATCGGATGGCAGGGATCAGTCACTGGTTCTGGTAGGGCAGCTTGGATATGTGTATGAAGAGAAAAAACAGTCTTGACAAATGTGCGACAATAATTAAGAACGTTCTCATCTTCCAGGTGCCGATTCAGGAAACTTGGAGCTGCTGATGGAGCAGTTCCCATGCACATAGGGCGCCCTGTAAGTATTGTATTTTCGGACAGACCATGTTTGCGCTGTGGGTTATTACACATTGCAAACAGTGGTAAAGCAGCGTTTGAGGCAATCTTAGACCTGTTACTTGACATTCCTTGGACAACCAGAGCTTCAGATTGCCATTTTAGCGTTTCACTGCACTGCTCGACTGGGGGTGGTAAGCACAGTGAAAGAAATTCCTAGTCCCTTGCATAACTCCTACAATCTGACCTGTGAAGGGGGTACATTGGTCACTAGCTGACAAGTGAGAGTCCAAACAGAGGTATAAACGCTGCTAACAATTTCTATGCAACCATGGCAGCATCTGCCTTTCAGCAGGCATAGGCTTACGTTCAGCCTGACAAAACATCAGTAACTACCAAACAGTTAATGAACTGCGTGCATGTGGTGAGCTGCACCAAACCTGTATGCATGTTTAAGAAGGGAATGTCCAGTACTGAAGTTGCAGTCAGCTTTTGTTTCATCGCTCGCCCTACATTATGAGCCATGCATATGGTGCACTTTTCACAATTAGGATGTGCAACTGATGTAAATCCTGGTGCAATCCAAGCCTGGTTTATTTTGGTGATCATTGTATTTTTACCTGAGTGGGCAATGTTGTGGGCCACTCGCACCAGGTAGGGTCGGGAGTACCTTGGGTGGCACTAGGTGGCTGTCTGCCAAAGTGACTTTAGCAAAACAAAAAGGTGATGGCTGGAAGGTTTAATCATAACAATGAGCACAGCTCTGGGCAACACTGTGGACCATCATTTTTCAGCCGGCCAAACCATTACAGAAGGGGAAAAACCATATGCAAATCAGACTTGGCCCTACCCCAAAAGGGGCAGTCCAGACCGAACTGCTAGGTCACATCCCTTCTGCATGAGACCACAAGCATCGCCAAACAAGTTTCAGCCATAGGGAACCAAGCTGCACCTCACTGAGGAGGCCCAACAAGGCTGAAACATGTCTGGGGTTGCTTGTGTTTTCATGCAGAGGGGACCTGCCCAGTAGTTTGGGCTGGGATGCTACCATTGGTGGCAATACCTGGCTGATTTGCATATGGCTGGACCCCTTTTTCACTGGCGCAGACGGGATAAAGAACAATGGTGTGGAAGGATGCCCAGAGCAATGTCAGAGGTTCAGATTCATTCAAAGCCTCCCACCCATCACTTTTGTGGTTATTGTCTGCCAAAGTGAGCCCTTCTCCAAAACCGCTGAATCCAGACCACCTTTCCCTCTTCTGGAGCTTGGTCTTGTAACACTGCCAGGCTGGAAAGGGAGGCAATCTGTGACTTTTAGACTGCAACACAAACACAAGTTTCATTAGGTGCCAGGGGCCCCGTTTCAGACTGCCGAGCGAGCTACATCGTCTGCTTGGGTATTGCCTTGGGCAGAAAAGACTGTGAAGGGTCATGTTCTCTGCAATTGACTATAACCATGGAGCTGGGAGCAATACAATCTGTTGAAGGGCAGATGCAAATTTTCCATTTAATATAGGGGTACCTGTAGTTCAATAACCTGGCTGTTTCCAAAGGACACCGAAATTATGCACTACTCCATGATTGTACTGGGAGTTGGTGTAAATCGTAGTCAACTTCTCTTTTGATAGGATGCACGCTTGAGTGAAAGGTAGGAGTTCAGCTAGCTGGACTGACTTGCCACAAGGTAATCAATAGGCTCTGAGGATGGTATGGGGGTGGGGGTATTCATAGAACATCCATAGACAATTTCTCCTGTCCCCATCTATGAAGGCACAAGCCGTCTACGAAGATTATCGGGCCAGCGTACTGCCATGGGATATCTTGTAAATCCAGGCAGGCCAAATGGGAGTTTCAACAGGGCAGCGGTTTAAAGTAACAATGGCAGCAGAAGTTGGGGTACAGAGACGGGGTGACCATGTAGCATTGAATCAGTTTTTCTACCAGCCGTGCTACAGCAGCAAAGACGCGCCAATATTCCGGAAGTCCAGCCACTGAATCCAATTTGACACTGTAGTAGGACACAGGCTGATGCTCATCCCCATGTAATTGTGTTAACACTCCTTGGGCAAACCCATTGCAGCAAAATAACACACTTTGTAATAATCTGGCAAACCCAGAGCTGGGGCTGTTGCAAGTGCTTGTTATTTGGTGACAAAGGCGTCTTCAGCGTCCTGGGACCATTGCAGCGGTTCCGGGGTCAAATTATGCATGAGGGTATGAAGGGGCTTAACGATTGTGGCATACCGCGGGACCCACTATCTGCAGTAACTGACCATCCCCAGGAATCCTCATCTGTTTTCTAGTCTGGAGCATAGGGGCTATCTATCTAAATCGCCTTAATAAGATCCTGGGACAGGTGTCTTTTCACTCCTGAAATTTCAGGTCCCACGTAATGCTCACAACCTTCCAAGTAGGGTGAGGCCAGTAGCAGATAGGCTACGTGCTGCACCAGGACAGATGCTCCTGGGAACTCTAGTAAGTCAAGATCCCTCTTCAGAATTTGGTATAACAAGGTGAGGTTTTTTACATACTCCATGGAAGACTCATGAATGCATACTGTGTGGATTTAAAGGTAATGGCGAACTAATATTGGCTGTCAGGTGGATTGGTATGGTGAAGAATGCTGAACACAAATCAACAACAGTGAAAAAAGTGGCTGACGCAGGGATCCAGGGCAGGATGGTATCAGGGTTAGGGACCACACAGGGAAAGCTGGCAGAACAGCAGCATTGACTGCACGCAGATCTTGGCTAAAACAATAGAACTCTTTACTTGGCTTCTTGGTGGGAATAATACGGGTGTTGCAGCCTCCCAGGCTGAGGGGCCGCAAGGCTCTTATACCGGGGACCACTCTGAGGGGCTCTGCTCAGATACCAGGCCTGATCCTGAGGGAGGGCCTGTACGCATTACTAGAACCGGCGTCATGGCCGAGGGCACTCTGCCTACCAGGTACCTCCTGAGGTGCAGGGTAGGCCTGAGCCTTTGCAGTCCAGCGCGCAGGCGGAGACTGATCCCAGTACATCAGTTGTCACGCAGCATGCACGTGCCACAGTACAGGATAAAATGGCTGCCCGGCCAGACAAAATGGCGGCGCTTCCAGGGCCTTCCCATTCCATCACGCAGGCATCGGGGCGCATGCCAAGTTGGGATTGGTCAACACCAGTTACTTGGTCCACCGCTTACCCAACGGCTTCCTCACAGGGGCGATTTGCAGACCCTAGCTACGCCAGGCAAGGTGATGCGAGAGCACAGAAACAGGTACATGTCCAAGGATCCAATCCCACGTAGGCTCCTCTCCAGTGTGCGAGGACAGGTTCTTCGAAAGGTTCTTTACCCTCATGAGATCGCCACAAATGGGCACCATGGTTCCAGCACCACCCCAGGTGCATGTCATTGCGGCGCTCTGCACCCGGCGCAAACTCCGGCACTGCCCGTCAGCGCCCCACAGCTGCCCGCAGACACACATGAGAATATCATGTATTCTAATGCTAAACTCCACCTCTGACAGGCCAATGGGGATGCCACTTTTAATCAAAAACTTTAGCGGGATACAGTGGACGTCTTCCAAGAGCTTCCAGCACACAGTCGGGCCAGATTCAAGGCGTATCTGGCAGAGGCGAAGATTGTGGCCCAGTATATCATGGAGTCGACAGTGGTACACATAGACTCTGCAGGCAGGGCTTTTTGTGTAGCGACCGAAATGAGGAGGGCAGCTTGGCTCAAAGCAACTAAGTTTAACCCGATGTGCAGGAGCACATCGTAAACCTGCCCTTCGGGGTGGGGCGTGGTGGAGACTTCACTCAACAACGGACAAGGAGCTGGACTAAAAGATAAACAGCTCCCAAGCAGCCAAGTCCCTGTCAATTCTAGCTAAGTCTGCCACTAAGACCTATAGCTAGAGTCACCCACGCTCTGACAGAGGTCGTACCTTCTGCGGCTTCTGGGACTTTCAGGAGTGCCGCTCCAGGCAGCCATACGGGTCACCCAGCCAGCATTAGTGCAAGCAGCACAAATCATCTAACAAGCGGTTCTTCCAGCCCCCCTCCCATGCACCAGCCTCCGAAGGAAAGAAACGCGACTGTGCCATCCAGATCCACAGTTCTCCGACTCTTGGCTGGCAAGGTTTGCAGACCCATGGATCCTCTCAGTGGTTTCCTTAGGCTTCCGCCTGCCGATACCTCAATTTCCTCTCCTTCCCACCCCATCTCACACAGATTGGGACAGCAACTCTTCTGGCGGAGATCTGCTTGCTCCTTGCAAGTATAGCGGTGGAAGAGGTTCCAGCCTCACAGCGAGGCATGGGCTTCTATTCCCGTATCTTCGCCATAGAGAAAAAGAACCAGGCTGGCCTGAGAGTTGTACTAGACCTTTCATCCTTGAACCTTTCCCTACCCCTTCAAAAGTTCAAGATGGTTACCCCAGCACTCATTGCAGAGACACTGTGTGGGGGAAACTGAATGTGCTCCCTGGATCTTAAAGATGCGTACCTGCACATCCCGATTTGGGAACCCCATCGTTCCATCCTCAGGTTCAGGATCATGGCCTTTCATTTCCAAAACAAGGTACTCCCTTTTGGCCTCAATTCGACTTCGAGTGTCTTCACAAGGTTAATGAATGCTGTAGCAGCCCTCCTCAGGGCGGAGGGCCACCACATTTATCAATACCTCGACGACTGGTTTGTCCGAGCGGAGTCGCCCGAGGGAGTCCAACGCACAGCTGCCACACCTATGCACATGCTATACGACTTGGGGTTCTCCATCAACCTCAGAAAGTCGCAGCTACTCCCCACGCAGTCCTTAACATTCATAGGGCTTATTTGGGATACAAGGGTGGAAATGATCTTCCCCTCAGAGATCGAGATCAAAGCCATCAATAAGGCCACGGGGCATTTTCTCAGCAGACCAGTAACCTCAGCATGGTGGTACCAGCACCTGCTCGGAATAATGGCAGCTTGCCTCTTGGCAGTGCCAAACACTAGGCTCAAGATGAGGAGACTGCAGCTGCATTTCTCAACCTCTTGGAATCAGAAGACAGACTCCCAAACGGCTCCAGTCAGCGTACCACAACGCCTTCACTAGGACCTTTTGTGGTGGAGGGTAGATGCCAACCTGTTAGTGGGCAGGCCGTTCAAGCAGCCGCCCCCGGAGATCACTATTACCACAGACTCGTCCCTAGAGGGATGTGGGGCATCCCTGGACAACCACAGTGTCCATGGAGTCTGGTCACGCCAGTAGCAACTGGAACACATCAACTGGCTTGAGATAATGGCCATCTGGTTTGCTCTCAACGCGTTTTTCCCCATGGTCAGCAACAAGTCTGTTTACATTCAGACAGACAGCTCCACATGCATGTATTACATCAACAAGCAGCGAGGTACCAGGTCTCCGCCTCGCTGCAGGCTGTTGATCGACATATAGGAGTGGGCTCTGACCAACAACATCATCTTATCGGCAGTCCACCTCCCGGGTGTATCCAACTTGGCGGCAGACTTGGAAGCAAACAGACTCAGCAGGCTGGGGGTCGACAACTACGAGTGGTAGTTGAACAAGGATATCCTGAGGGAGATATTCATCATGTTGAGCCACCCGGAGGTGGAGCTGTTCGTCACCAAGAGCAACAGTAGATGCTACCAGTTTGCGTTCTGGATGGGGAAAGGCAGGGGCTCTCTCGGGGATGTAAATGAGCACAGACAGTTCTCAGTCTCACAAGTCCCATGAGTCCAATGAGTTTAATAATTAGGCTACTTCGTTATTAAACTCATTGGACTCATGAGAAATCCCTCCTTCTTTGAATTACTTGGAACACCTGTCACTATTGCACTGTTCAGCGCAGTGAGACTGAGAACTGTCTGTGTTCATTTAGGTTCTTAACTGTAGGTGGCATCTGGCAGTGCTCCCACACCCCTCAGCCACCTGCAGCTTTAGTGCTTCCCTAATTTCTTCAGTGTACAAGCGCTGTGGACTTTGACTTGTTCTGCCAAACCTGTGTGTTTCCTCTCTCTGGGGGATGCGTTGCAGATTCAGTGGGACAACCTGAGTACATGTGCCTTTCCCCGCACTCGTTGATTCACAGGGTCATCTGCAAGTTAAAGGAGTCAGAGGCTTCGGCTCATGCGCCGTGGTGACCAGCCAGACCTTGGTTCTCAGAACTCTTACGACTGTCGGTTCAACCTCCGGTCCCATCCCAGTTTGGTCCTACCCCCCTACTCTCCCAGCAGGGGGTGGCACAGTGGTTCACACCACTCCCCAGAAGTTAGCCCTGGCAGTGTGGTTCCTGAACTGGACACCCTGAAACATCTGCGCCTCTAACAGGGCAACCTAGCTATCATTCATGGGGCAAGAAGCAACCCCACAAGTAGTCGGTACAAAAGCAAATGGACCAGGTTCTGTCACTGGGCCAATGCAAGCAAGATAGATCCTCTGGCATGGTCACTGGACGGCGTGTTATCCTTCTGTGCGCCTGTGGCTCACTCCGGTGTACAGGTAGACACCTGTCATACTTATCTGGCGGCCAGAGGGGCCTACAAGATCTCCAGCGATAACATCATCTCCTTCGCCAACCCGGTGGTCAAAAAGCACTTGGCGGGTCTGACCAGATTGTTTCCCCCGGTCAAGCGTCCACATCCGGTCTAGGACCTTCATGTGGTTCTGGGTCCCTGGCCCACAAGAATTGTTGAGCACATGGCATCAGCGGATATCGGGCTGGTTACTATAAAGACTGTGCTACTAGTTGGCCTTACATCAGTGAGCAGGATCAGTGAAATACAGGTGCTGGTGGCTTAAAGCCATTTACCACATTTCACTGGTACAAGGTCGTGCTCAGGACGCACCCTCCATTTCTCCCTAAGGTCGTGTCATTGTTTCACCTTAATGAGGCGATAGAAGTTCTGACATTCTTTGCGGGTCCCACGGATGAGGCTCAGAAGGTAATGCACTGTCTGGACATCAGACGTGCTCTAAGGTTTTACCTGGACAGGACAAAATTTCTGTAAATCGGATGCATTGTTCATCACTTTTGACAGGTCAAAACCAGGCTGTCAAGCCTCCAAGGCTTCAATAGCTAGGTGGATGGGGATGGCCATCAAGGAGGCGTATGAGGGGCAGCACAGGTCCTTGCCAGAAAAAATGCACGCCCACACCATCAGAGCCAAGGCCATGGCTGTGGCCTTCCAGAGACACTTTCCATGGCAGAGGATCAGCAAGGCGGCTACTTGGGCTTCCACATCGGCCTTTTGCAAACACTACTGCTTGGATGCCAGGGCCAGATCTAACACAGCATTTGGCTCGGCGGTTTTAAAAAACTTCTTCTCAGAGGGGCAACTCTCCTCCCTAGGGCTGTATTCAGTTGTAATCACCCATACAGTATGGAGGAAAGGGGACGGGACGTAGGAGTAATTGTTACTCACCATAGTGACTAACGTACTCCTAGTCCATAGTCCTATTTCCTTCATATGTCCCTCTATCCTCCCCCGTAATAAATCTGTGTCATTAGATAATTGTAATATTGTCACCGCATCAAAGTGGACTGAGGAGTGGCGCCAGTCGGCGGAGTCAGGGGAGCGCATGCTCCCAATGCCACGCCCTGCGCGCATCTAAATTTAAAGGGGAAGACAAAGTTTTTCTGATGAAAAAGGTTCTGTTTACTGCTGCTAGCGAGGGACACTCATACAGTATGGAGGAAAGGGTGCTATGGACTAGGAGTACTCGGCAGCCCCACCAACCCTGTGACTTGTGGAGTACCGCAAGGTTCCTGTATGTCACCCACACTATATAATGCAGTCACTAAACTACTGTTCGATAAACTGGACAACATGGGTATCACTTATACAAACTATGCGGGTGATAGACAGATACCCATACCCATCACTGGATGTCATGGCACCGACTCCAAAAACCTAAACAAGATATATCTGGCCACCCAGGCGTGAACAGCGCTTAACGAACTGTGTCTCAACGATGATAAGACAGAGTTAATCCTCATTGGCAACAAAACTATACTTAGCAAACTCCCCCAGACACACAAATCCTTCAATATCGATGGAAATACCATCACAGTCGCCAATGAAATCAAAACATTGCGGGTGTACATAGACTCCTCCCTTAGCTTAAACAGACAGGTCAATGCTGTCTCTTCAGCAGTTTACACCGCCAAATTGATAAGAGCCAGCAGACCGTTCCTCTCTCCTGACAACGCTATCACCCTCAGCAGAGCCTTGATATTATGCATGATAGATTTCTGCAACTCACTATTTGCAGGAACTAGCTCCGAGAAACATAAAAAAAAACTACAGGTCGTCCAAAACAACGCTGTCAGAGCCGCCCTAAATATTCCTAGGCACGAACATACCTCTACCATCAGGAGGAAGGTCAGCTGGCTCCCTGTCCAGGACAGAATTAACTTCAAAATCCTGATGCTCACCCACAAATGTATTACAAATAAAGCATCCCCATACCTCAGCAACCTCATCCACAAAGTCCAGTCAACAGACCAACCCTCTCCTCGTGCACTAACCTCCTAACCAGCCCCAAATACAAAAGCCAGAAAGCAGGAGGAGCTAGTTTCTCTACTATATCCCCCAAATTGTGGAATGCCCTTCCTATTCCTCTCAGGAATGACACCTCCTTCTGGTCATTTAGAAAACACCTAAACCTAAAAACTTTACTCTTCAGGACAGACCTCCTGCAATAGCTGCTTAGGCCCCCGCCTAATACCTGTACAACCTGTGTATATAAATGTATATAAATGTGAATGGTATATTATGTAAAATGTTATTGTGCAACCATGACGCCATGATCCAAACAAAGGTAACAATTTTCTTAAGTATGGAATAGTGCCTAGCTGCCTCTGGGCTTTGAGCGCTTTTATAAATAAATAAAATAAATAAGTTAGTCACTACGGTGAGTAACATATAATTTATGCACAATCTTTGTTTGATATGCAAACTCTGGAGTGGCATTTGGGATTCCCAATAAAAATCTGATCTTTTTCCAGGTGTTTTGCACTTCGCATCTCAAACGCAATCTTCCCTTGGTTCCACCTCCCGCCTTTTAATTATCGCCATCATCTGCTGGATAATGTCAGACGATATAAATTACAAAGGAATACAACATTGTATTAACTGAGACAACAAAGCTTGAATTGCCTTTAGAAATGTGTCTGTACCATTTCTATCAGATTTACAAAATTCATGGCTTCCTTCAATAATGTATCATGCCTACTTTCCAAAACATATGCTAGCTCTTGGCTCTGAGGCACTTCTATCCATGTGGCTTTCCCTTCAGTGTACAAGTGCTACTATCAAGGGAGAGTTCTGACATTACAAGCGAATATCATACCCACCAAAACTATCTGGAATTCTTGAGCACACCTCAAGGTCATCATTCATCCATAACTTGTCTTAACAAATGTCCCAGCACACCTAAGTGATAAAACTAACCTCCTAAGATGAGTTTCCATTAAGGTTTCATCCCTCTCACCTGACTGACCCTTCTTTTTCCTAGCATAGAGAAATATATGTCTGACATCCATCCCTGCTCACACGCTCATTATAACCCGTTTGTTCTTCCCTAATGTTTTGATACACAATCTTGTTTGCACTCTGTTCACTTATTCTCCACTGTTACCCTTTCCTCTTATCTTTTCCCCTCCTCTACTCATGGTCTGGTTTCAACACCCTGATCACAATTCGCTCACCCATGGGCAGGACTCTGTGCTTGAAGACCACTACAATGGTGACTGTTGTAATACAAAAGCCAAATTACATAACATAAACTTCCTAACCATTACATTTATACTATGTTCTGATAATATTGATTGATTGTTTAGAGTTAGAATGGTTTGGTTTACATATTGCATGAATTCATTTTGTTCCACACCAACTTTAATGTTTGTTGTAGCATTCTCCAGTCGTGGCCTAGTTTTTGGGCCTTGTTGTCCAATGTTCCTACAGACACTGCATTTGCTGCTTGTGAAGTAGTCCCAATGACTGCACTGATTACAGTAAACGTGATGGCAGCCACCAGAAATACTGCCATTCTTCGTTCCCTCTGTTGAATAGAAAATGGTTTGTGGATAAATGTTTTTTTTCTTGGAACCAATTTCCCCACTTCCCCACCCCCCAACTACTTTCTGAGCACTTTCCCTACACGATTGAATGCAATTTTTGACTTGTGTAGATTTGATTTCTGTAATATTAAAATGGCTGGCTAATGCGATGACTGATTCCAACCTAGTATATATATTCTTGTGTAATAATTGCCTGTTGCTAATGATATACCAGGGCACATTTTATGTTGCTATGCCCAGTGAAGGCCCAGGTTCAATCATGACTTGTACTTTTTGCTGGTCTATACTGCAACCAGTTAATCATGAGCCATATTATTAATTTTGTTTTAACAGAGGACCTTGACTGCACAGGCCTTTTCTTCCCTCCATGAATAGCTACCGTCTTGCCCTCTGGTCTTCCAAACTGTGTCCATCAGCCTTCGCCAGTCTCTGGGGCCCTGCATTTTCTCGAGATGTCCTTATGGCCATCTGGTTCCGTGAGACCTTTGTAGAGGAGAGCGATCTTCCTATGTCTGAAATTGTGGAAATAGACAAAACCGATTATGTACCAAGCAACAAAAGCATATTCACGGTTTCCTTCTTTTATGACATCTCAAACTGTGAATATCCACATTTTTTTTAATAAGACATTTTATTGGTTTTTTGAGTTCAACACTGATCAAAACATTACAAACATACAACATACAAACATAAGGCACTGATCATCAGTTCAATACTTTACATGGGTGTTTCAATTCAGTACAGTCACGTTATACAGACCTCTTTCCTTTCCGGTCGACCCTCCCAGGTCCAAATGGGCTCCTTCCTCTCTGACATCTTTTTCTCCACCTGTGGTGTCCCCCAGGGATCCAACCTCTCTCCCTGGCTTTTCAACCAGTATCTGGCACTCCTTGCCCACCGCATCGCCGCTCTCTGCCCCTACTTCCAGTGCTATGCGGACGATACCCAGCTCATTTTCAGGCTACCCTTGGCCTCCTCCTCTCCTTCCCTCATCTCCGACTGTCTGTCTGCTATCCAGGAATGGTGTGCCGCCAATGACCTCTGCCTTAACGCCAGTAAGACCGAGATTGTACTAATCGGCACACCCACTCCCTCCTTCCCTGCAGCTCTCTGGCCGGCCTCCCTTGGCCCCCTTCCTGCCCCTACCTGCAAGGCTAAAAACCTCGGGGTCATCTTCGACTCCACACTCTCCTTCTCTCCTCATATATCTGACGTCTCTAAGAAGTCACACTACCAGCTGCACCTCCTCAGAGGTATTCTTCCCTTCCTCTCCTTCCCCCAGAAGCTCACTGTCTGCCGAGCCCTGGTTCTCTCAAGGCTGGACTACTGTAACAGCCTCTATCTTAATCTGCCTGCCTCCACTCTCCGCCCTCTGCAACTTATCCAGAACAGAACTGCGAGACTTGTCCTTGGCCTCAAGCCCAGGGACCGTATCTCTCCAGTACTGAAATCTCTTCACTGGCTCCCAGTGGCTGCGAGGATTAAGTTCAAAACCCTCTGCATTGTCCACAAGGCCTTCTGGGGCCTGGGGCCTAAATACCTTCAACTCTCTCTTCCTAAATATCTTCCTTCACGAGCCCTTCGCTCATCCGTCTCCAACTCCCTCATGGTCAGCCGCTTCTTGAAGCAACGAGCTGGGGGTAGATCTCTCTCCGCAGCAGGGGCCTCCCTCTGGAACAGCCTTCCTGCCTCCCTGAAACTTGAGGAGAACCATCTCCGGTTCCGGAAGCACCTCAAAACCTTCCTCTTCGCTTCTGCCTTCTCTCTCCCTCTCCCCTGCTAAACCTGCTTAACTCCCCACTGAATTTCTGCACTAAACCTGCATCTGGGCCACTCTCAGCGACCTTGGTCAGGGCCCAGCCACTCTCCACTTGCACTGCCTCCCTGGCTCCCCCTGCACTGTGGGACTGTCACTGTATCCCTACAGCCCCCCTCCCAGCACTTGCTCTGCACTTACCTCGCACTTGCCACCAGCTGGCCCTTTTATTTATTATTTATTATTTATTATTTTTTTTACGCTACTTACCTTGTACTGCACTTCCCCCCCACCTCACCCCCCCCCCCCAGCACTTTCTCCTTTTCCCCTTACCTCTGCACTTGCGTGATCTGAATGACACCTGGCCTAGTAGGATCGTTTGTCTGTCTTCCCCTTGTTTCCCTCCCTCCCTGCCTCGTCGCGCCTTGAAACACTTGTGTATAGGCGCGTTACAAATACCATATATCATATCATAGTCCGTTTTGTGATCTGCTTGGAGTAAGGCAACACCTTCTCTTGTCGTCATGTTATTCCTTTGCGTTTATTTAGTTCTCTTCCCATCTTTGCCCAATCTTTTGTGCTTTCCTTGGGCATCCTCTAGCTGTGTATGCTCTCTTCTCCATTGCAATGAATGCATCTACGTCCGCTACCCATTGTTCATATTGTGGGGCGAGGTTGGAGCCCCATAATTGTGCCACATTTCTATTAGCCAGGCCCATGGCCGTTGAGAACAATAGTTTTTCAAAGCGGGACATTTCATCCGTCTCTTCCATTCCCAACACCACCAGTTTTGGGTCCACGGGTATTTCTCGGCCTATGGCCGTTGTAAGTCTGTTGCAGCATGCCTGCCAGAATTGTTGGATTTGTGGACATTCCCAAAGGATATGAAAGAAGGTTTCCTCCCCTTGGCGGCATCTCAGACAGTTCGGGTCTGCTGTTTTGCCCCATTGATATAGCGGCATCCGTGGATAGTATATTCTATGGATTATTTTTAGTTGTACTAGTCTTATTCTGGAAGAGATGGCAATTTCCCTCGGGTACATTAGGACTCTGGTCCAGCCCTCAGGTTGTAGTAGGCCCACATCTTTTTCCCATTTGGCTTTCAAACTGCAGAGAGCCGGCGTTGCAAACGCGGATATTGCGTTGTACATTATGGAGGTTGTCTTTTCATCTACTCGATCTAGGACTATGTTCCTTTCGATTGGTGTGCAGTCGGGCATGTTGGAAAGTTCTGAGAGATGTGTCCTCATTGCATGGGAGAGTTGTCTGTAGTGGAAGTGTTCTGACAAAGGTAGGCTGAACTTGATCGCAAGGTTCTCAAACAATATTATTGAGCCTTCATACATTAAATCACCAACCTTGTTTATTCCAGCTCCCTCCCATCTCACCCATTTAGGAATCTCATTTAGTTCGGGTAAGTTTCTATTTCTCCACAGAGGCTGACCCGGGGTTATTCTTCTCTCCCACACTATGTGTATGTGTGCTTCCATCCAAACCTGTTCTCTGTGGGCTGCCATTGCGCAGGGAGGTGGGTGTGTCATTTTTTAGTATAGGCTTTCCAGTTGGGAGATCCCAGGTTCAGCGTGTATGTCTGGACGAATATGACGGAGTTCTGGGTCGTTGGTAGTATGTCATTTACGACCGCCATTTGGGAGGCCCAATAGTATGTTTGTAAGTGCGGGAATCTGACCCCTCCCTCCCATATGGAGCGTTGTAGAGTGCGTAGAGCAATCCGTGGGTGTCCACCCCCCCCCAAAGGAGTTTTCTAAGTATCCTATCTATTTTGCAGAACTCTGCCGTAGCGATATGTAGTGGTGCATTTTGCAGGATGTATAGAAAGCGTGGAAGTGCTAGCATCTTAAACAGTGCGGCTCTGCCTGGCAGTTTAAGGGACAGAGTCATCCAGTGTCTTACATCGTTTGCAAAACTGTCAGCTATAGGATGTAAATTTCTCCCTACATAATCATTAAGGTTGGGTGAGATTTCTATGCCGAGATACCGGAATTGCACCGACTCCACTCGGTATGGGAAGATTTCAGGGGTCATATTGCATATCCCTTTAATCGGAAATAATATCGATTTGTTCCAGTTTACCCTTAACCCACTAAATAGACTGTATCTTTCCAGGAGATGTGTGACTATGGGGCATGCTTCTGCTGGGTTGCTTAGGTAGATCAGTAAGTCATCAGCATACAGAGAGACTCTATTTTCCCAGTCTCGGGCCCATCGGAAACCCGTCCATGATTGTGTGTTCCTTAGTAGCACCGCCAGGGGTTCAATTGCCAGTGCAAACAACATAGCTGATGGGGGGCAAGCCTGCCTTGTCCCCTTGCCCAGTGTGATGCTACCTGATGTCCACGCATTCAATCTGACCTCAGCTGTCGGAGAGTTATATAGAAGTTTTACCTTGCTTACGAATTGTTCTCCAAAACCCATTATACTAATTATTTCCCATAACGCCTCCCAGTAGACCGAATCAAATGCCTTCTCAAAGTCAATTGCGAGAAGCGCAAGAGATTCCTGTAGCGACGGTGCTCTTTCGATGGCCAAATGGAGCCTATGTATGTTCATCCTTGTGGACCTTTTGGGCATAAAGCCACATTGGTCTGGGTGGGTCAGTGGTTTTATCTCCTTCTGTATACTATTAGCGAGAATCTTCGCTAGATTTTTGGCCTCGACGTTTATAAGGGAAATAGGTCTATAAGAGCTACATTTATCCGTGGGTTTAATCTCTTTAGGGATCACTACTATGGTGGCTTTTCTCAAATCCAGAGGGAGGATTCCCAGCTCCTTGGAGCGGAGGAACATGTTGAGCATGTGTGTTACCACCTCTTTGCTCCCCAGTTTCTTCCAAGTCTCTTTCGGACACCCATTCGGCCCTGGAGTTTTCCTGTTTTGGAGTTGATAGAGCGTCTGATAGCTCTTCTTCCGTGATCTCTGCTTCCAGGCGCTCTTTTTGCACCTCATTTAGAGATGGGAGGGTGAACTCATTTAAAACAGTGATGTCAATAGGGCCTGTGGGTGGGGTGGGGGGGGTCAGTATAGGTTCTCATAATAGGCAGCAAAACTTTCTGCGATTTCTTGGTCAGTTGAAGATTGCTCTGCTGCTTCGGTGGTTATGTATCGGATGTGTTGATGCCCTTCGTCCCTTTTCTCCAACCATGCTAGCATTTTGCCAGCCTTGTCACCTGTCTCATATAGTCTAGCGCGCATCGCTCTATGCGCTTGTTTGACGCAGTTTAATGTTACATTTCGCAGTTTCTTTTGTGCAAGGATCAGGGCCCTGTTGTTCTCGGGTACGGGCGTGTTTGTGTATTGTGTTTCAGCTCGCCGCACTGCAGTGTCTGCCTCCTCCAACTCCCTCCCGTGTGCTTTCTTGTGTGCGGCCGTCCACCCAAGGATCTCACCCCTTAGGACTGCCTTATATGCCTCCTATAGAACCACTGTGTAATCTGTTGATCTGTGATTTAGCTCGAAGTGAATATCCACATTTTGAATCAATGCTGCACTCTTCCATTTGCTCTAAACATCCTTAATTCTCCAGCATAGGGTCTATCATTGATTCACATGCTGATGATTATTCCCTGTCGTCGTAAAAACTGCTTGCCGCTTCTACAGCCTAGTGCTGTCACTTTGGGTCACACTGCCCCAGCCAATGACATTCGTCCTCCTAAGCACCACCCTTGATGGCCATCTTCAGATTGTTACTGCATGTTTTCGTGTTGGAAGTCCTCGTGTTTCGCCCCTTCAAATATCGTTAACTTTTTCCTATTTTTGTGAGATCGTCTTCAATTCATCCTTTCAGTCACCATTGTGACTACTGGTGGCGGGGACCCATTGCTGGACGCAAACCAATCCATCATCCAGTCTCCACACCGCGTGAGGCTGCAGGCACAAGCTTGGATGGGCCTTCTCCATACGCACCATGGCGGATGCCATGAGAAAAATGCGGCCTGAAAAACATCTTTGTTGAAGATCGGCATTTCAAATGCATCTACTGCTTGCATCTAGACCCTGATGCAGACTGATGTTCCATCTGCCAGGCCTTCCTTCTCTTCAAAGATGCGGAATGACCGCCATAGAAGCATAGTGGCATGGATTGAAGAGGGGATGGTCTCTGAATCAGCCTCTGTGCACAGTCATTCTTTTTCCAGGGTCAGTGGGCCCAAAGAGCGTGCTCCCTTTGACAAGAGGTTGAGATCCTTTGAGGACACTTCCTGGGGGAAGATACCAAAAAAGGCTGAGTCTCATGCTCCGACTTCATCAATGAGGACTGTGGCTGCAGAGCCTGTGTAGGATAAACGGCTGTCGTCGCCCTTCCCGGCGACTGGTAGTCTACTGCAGAGGGGACAGGTCCGTCTGGTAGAAAATCATAGATGCCAGCTGCAAAGCACAAGAGTTCATCATCACAGACCTTGCCGAAGGACCTGTTGGCGGCTTCACCGTCGACAACCTCTTCGACATCACGTGCCTCGTCTAAGGACCTGTCAGCTGCTACATCATCGACAACCTCGTCCACCAAGCCTGTTAACCTGACGACGACTACCCTGTTGACAACTTTGTCCACGACGTTTGGTTTTCTGACGACTACTTCGTCCACGAAGACTACTGCCTCGTGGACGGGCTTGTCCACCACAGTCACCATTGCCACGACGAACACTACCCATCCCAGAGTGGCCCTGCCATCTAGGCCTCTTTCGGTGGTAGCAGCCCAGTCAGCGGCAGCACCAAACCTGTGCCACAGGCCCTGTGATTGCCTGGTTTCCTAGGGGCACTAGTTTAGAGAGCTAGATGCCTCAGGCTCTCGCAGTGCTCCCAAAACCACACTAACTTTCTCACTGGCTCTGTTAAATCCGTCCACGATGTCATCCCTGGTCACAGTGATCCAGTTTTCCAGTGTTCTGAGGAGGACCTTCCAGAGGGATTCTACTCCGACCAAAAAGGCGGTCAGGGTGAACCTGATCCTATTCTGCCAGTGCCTCGACAAGGGGATCAGCCATCTTGTCAGCCATCTTGACTGACTAGCCCTTGCCTCATAACCCGGTGCGGGGTCCTGCAGCACCTGGGCATGTGTTAATGGACATTTTAGCCACTCTACACATTGGTGTCAGAAATCCAACAGCTTCCTCCGACTGCACCCATGCCTGCTCCAGCAGGGAGTACTCTAAGGCCTTCCTGGGCTCGACTGACACATCTCATCCCACCCCGGTTGGAAGACGCAGCTCAGACAGATACTGATACTGTCACGACCCAAGGCTCACAGGGGACGGATGAGTTTGACGACTAGGTTCCCGCTGATGGGGAACCTCCTGATGTCTGATACGCTCCAAGGAGACTCTGCCAGATGAGATTGGTTTGTTTCATGTCATGATCTCTCGGGCTGCGAAGCTGTTCAGCCTCATTCCTGACGAAAAGAAGGAAGGTTTCCTTTTTGAACTGCGAGCTCCAGGAAAACTATTGTTTCAGTTCCCCTTCTGGATGATGTTTGGGAAGATGGCCTGATGGTTATGAAGGTCCCGAACACGGCCCCTGCAAAAAAGGACTGGTCAGAAAAGTATCGGGTCCCGGACACGGCCTGCAGTGATTCTGATCCCAACAGTCATCTGACTCTGTGGTGTCTGTAGCTGCTAGGAAAAGTCCTCTAAACTATTTTCCTCTTCCATGGTTCCTCCCGGTTATGAGGGTAAGAAGCTAGATGTGACTGGGAAACGCATTATCACAACTGCAAAATCTACTATCAAATCCACCAACACGTTGGCCATTCTCTCGAGGTCTGATAGAGAGTTTTGGTACAGGTTGGGACCCATACTGGACTTCCTCCCGGACAACGAGGCAGAACCCCTAGCTTTGTTCCACGAAGGGGAAGTTGCCTCCGACCATGCTATCACTTACGGCACATGTTATGTTCTATTCTTTTTTTAAAAAACTTTTATTTATTAAGCACTTGGTGAACAGGTTACTTGGAATCACATAACCACAATGCAGCACATTACAGTGAAATCATAATAAACGCATACTCTGAAGTGGAGTGCAACTGAATGGGGCCGCATTACACCAAATAAAAGGGGAAAAAAAGAGAAAAGAAAATGGGAAAAATAATTATAAAATAACAAAGCCTCAGGCTGCAGCTTTAGCGAGATAAGAATGAAATTCCTGCCAAATATCTTTGGGGCGACAGGTGCCCGGCACTGATGTCACATAAAGTTCCTCATTGCTGTTCGCCCATATTGCATTTTGCAGCTAGTCCGACATCGTGAGTGGGACCTTCCAGGTCCAGAGCATTAAAATTATCCTTTTGGCCGGTAGCAGACCCATGTTCAAGAACCTACATTGAGCAGTAGCCATTTTCATGGTATAACCCAATATACAGTCTGTGGCCGTTGGATGCGTCTGCCACCAATGTCTGGCAGATCACCTTACAGTAGTCTGACAGCCTAAAGTAATCCCATAGCAAATGCAACAAGTGGGCATCCGGACTGGCATCTGGGGCAGAGCAGAACCTCATTGGGACGAAAACTCGTGAGCTTGGCAGGGGTGTAGTATAATCCGTTAAGGACCTTGAATTGGATAAGGCGATATTTTGAGTTTATTGATGCACCCTTCGTCAAGGAGCAAATGAGTTTCCATTGCATATCCGTACATTCAGTGTTCAGGTCTCCTTCCCATGTCACCCTGTTATTTGGATCCTGTTTCACGTCCAGCGACTGCGCTAGCTTGTAAAGTGCTGATAGGGATTTCCTGCCCACTGAATGCAAAAGGTTATAAGACGGGCATGGGTGCGAGGTTGGCTTGGACGGGAATATCGGCCAGCGCGCACCGATAGTCATCTTAAGGCAGTAATAATGTAGCAATTGAAGTTGTGTATCGCCAATATGCTCTTTAATATCATCCCATTCAATATATCGTCCAGACACCTAAACATCACCTAGCGTCTGAATGCCAACCCCGCCCCAAACTCTCTCCAACGCTCTATTTGTAGTGGGCTTCACTGCCGACATTCCCCATAGGAGTAAACATTTGTCATAAGGGGCCAGGATCCCCACCAGTCTGTTGAAGCTATCCCAAGCGTCCTGAGTCGCTCCGCACTGGGTCCAAACTATGTGTGCGGCGGTATGCATTGCCAGCGAGCAGCAGCACAGCAGAAGAGGAGCCCACCTGCAGCCGCTCGAAACAAGCGTGAGGTGTCTCAGGGTGACCGGTAGTCCAGCAAATAGCGTGATATCTATGCCATCATGTACAATACAATTCAAAATCTGGGGATAAGCCCGCCCTCCTCACCCCCCAAAACACTCCCCTCATAGGGAGGGGCGAGGTGCCGCCACCCCATTCAAACCTTACTTTCTGGTGAAAGAAGGAGGAACACATGCCCACAAGATCCAGAAAGTTTAGGCAATACAGTTATCAAATTAATGGCAGTCTCCCTGCAAGGGACATCGGATTCTGACCCAATCTCCGAAGCTTAACTTTCAAGCTAGCCAATTAAGACCCATAATTCAAATCAAAAGTTAGAGAGGCCGACCGTGCCACTCTGATCCCCAAATAATGAAAGTCGCTCACTGCCCACATAAATCCTGACGTGTCCCTAAGTCTTTGTGTGATTTCCAACAGCAGGAATATTTCAACCTTACTATTAGTAAGATGAAGGCCAGAGTATTTGGCGAAGTCTATTACCGCCCTAAGCACCCTTGCTAAATTCACCTTGGGATCCCTAATATACAGCAAAATGTTGTCCGCATATATCGAAATAATTTTGAGTTTCCATCCTAGTCGTATACCAGCCCCACTGAGTCTATCCCGGATTAGATCTGCCAGTGGCTCAATTATCAATGCGAACAATAAGGGCAAGATGGGGTACCCTTGCCTCATTCCACCTCCCAGCTGAATGATTGGGCATTTCATTTCTCGAGCATGGGGTCTGGCATGGATTCACATGCTCATGAATATTCCCTGTCGTCAGGCTGGGAATCCTCGGTAAAGAAAAAACCAGTATCGGTTTCGTTTCTGATCGGTCTTTCGTAGTAGTAACCAATCTCTGCGTCATACTGACCACAGCCAGTGACCGCCCTCTACCTAAGCCCCGCCTCTGGCAGCCATCTTCAGATTTTTACCGCACGTTCAAGTGTTGGGATCCTCGTGCTATTGCTCTCGAGCGTTAGTGCTATTTCACGTTTTTTCTCAAAAACTTCGATTTTTTTCGGTCAAAAAGAGCCTCAAGCTCCACCGATTCTTCATCCGATCAACGGGGACCCGTGTCGGATTCGTCTACGCCCCTCAAGGGTGAAGATTTCGTCGAGCTACGCTTTTGGAGGACTCCAGAAGTTTATCAGGCCCATCTCGGACATGGCCCAGGAGGAGGGAAGCTCGACGCCCGGAAACTGTTCAGGGTCTGCCCAGGATGCCAGCTTCAGAATGTCTTTAAGGAGGACGAACACTCCTTTTGTCTTTACTGCCTACATGAGGACAAGACGCTCGTGGAGAAGGACTGTGCGTTTTGCGGCAATATGTCGGAGCGGACCATGAAGGACTGCCATCAACGTCTCACCAACTGGCTGGAAGGGAAGAGCCCGTCAGGCGAGAAGAAGAGGAAGAAATCAGAGCGGTCTTCTAAGACCTTTGAGGACGCCCCGGCGACGGGGTCCAACCCAAAGCCAAGCACCGCGAGTCCGCTGGCACCGGGAGCGCCGAACGGTCGGGCTCTACGGGAGCCAGGCAGGGCGCATCCTCCCCGGCACCATCAACCACGAGCCAACGCTCTGGTTCGGGTAAGAGGAAGGCCGAGCACCCGGCGAAGCTCCTGGAGAGGCCCCGGTCGAGCTCGAAGGCCCCATCGGAAGGAGAGCGAGGCAGTGTCCCCCCCAGCCCCCCAAGGAGAAGGCGGTGAGCGCACCTAAGGTGGTGAAAGCCTTAATCCATCTGGCCAAGGCCTCTATCGAGACAGTCGCGGCGGCCCTGGCTCAGCCTGTGGAGGCTACACCAGTGGTGGCGACCTCGGGCTCAGAGTCTCCCTGCCACCGCGGAGGCAGTCCTCTTTTATGCCCATCGACAGGACCCCCGTGAAACCTCCGACGGAGAATAAAAAGGGGGGGCAGGAGGTCGTTGTGGATTCGCCCTCAACCTCTGAGGAAGAGCTGATCGAGGTCTTAAGCCACGGTGTTGGCGTGGAAGAAGACCAGCCCGTCGGGAGGGATCCCGACGTAGGAGACGACGATATCGTTGAGGGTGCCGACGGGGCCCCTGACCGCCCGTCGGACTCGCCTCAACCAGCGCCGCAAGACAACTCGGCGGCCATTTTGTTGGCTATACAGTCCTTATGCTCGGAGATAAGGACGAGACTGCCGTTACCACCAGCGGAGGAACCGCTCCCGACGGGGGACCCGGAGCCAGGGCCTTCTGGGAGCCCTCCCCCTAAGAGAAGAAGGATTCACCCTCCACCTCCTTTTCAGCCATCGCGCCCTGTTCAGCCCTCCTCCCCGTCCACGACGCGTGGGGATGATACGGGGACTGACACGGCCGCAACGGGTACGGACGACGAGGTTTACGAGGACCTGCCGTCGTCACCTCCCACCCGGGCTTCCCCGCCCGACGAGATTGGATCGTTTCACTCCATGATCGCCAGGGCATCCGAGCTCTTCCAGCTCTGCCCGGAGGAGAAGAAGAAGGAAGGTTTCCTTTATCAACGGCGCAAGGCCAAGAGGAAGACGGTCCTCTCCGTGCCTCTACTGGACGATATTTGGGATGAGGGCCTCACCCTCCTCAAGAACCCATCCATGACGCCGGCTAGAAGGGATTGGTACGAGAAGAAGTACCGGGTCCCGGACGCGGCCCCCTTGTGCCTCCGGGCACAGCCGACCCCGGACTCCGTCGTCTCCGCGGCGGCCAGGAAGAAAGCGGGGGGGTGCGGCCTCCACGTCGACTTCCCCGCTGGACGGCAAGGGAAAGAAATTGGATACGATGGGACGCAGGGTCATCTCGTCTGCAGCGACGACGATTAAGGCGGCCAACACCTTGGCTGTCGTAGCCCGCTACGACAGGGAGCTGTGGTACAAACTGGACCCCCTGCTGGACTTCCTACCGGACGACAAGAGGGTTGATGCCCTAGAGATCTTGCAGGAAGGTGAGTTGGCGTCGGACCACGCCATTACGATTGCGACGGACATCGCCGACACTGGATTTCGCCAGTTGGGCCAACAGCGTGTGCCTTAGGCGGCGTGGATGGCTCAAGGCTACTGACTTCCGTCAAGACGTGCAGACCAGAGTCTTGGACATGCCGTTCGATGGAAACAACCTGTTTGGGAAAACAGTGGACGATTCCCTTCAAGCCATCAAAGCAGACACGGAGACGGCCCGGGCTCTTGGGGTTCTCCAGCAACGGCGGCCGCCCTTTCGGAGCGGCGGAGGCAAGGGTGCCTCCAAAGGTTCCAGCGGCGGATTTTCCACCTACCATCAAGCGGCCCGTTCGTCGTCGCAGGAAGCTTACAGGGGACGAGGCAAGTCAGGCGGACCCCGCCGTCGTCGCCAAGGAGGTCAAGGCGGCAAAGCCTCGTCGAAGCAGGACTGAACCGGCCGTGGGGTCGGGCCCCCACCGAAGCACCCCGGTGGGAGGCCGGCTGGCGAGCTTCGTCAGCGTGTGGGAGTCCATCTCCACCGACCGTTGGGTGCTGGACGCTCGAGTTTCAAAGAAGGTGCCCGCGCGTCCCCCCTGTGGCCAGGAAAGAACTTCACGTCCCTCAACTTCTCTTGGAGGTAAAGGCGATGCTCAGGAAGGGCGCCAAAGAGGCTTCGGGGCTCCGGAGTTTACTCAAGATACTTCCTCGTGAAGAAGAAGACGGGAGGATGGCGTCCCATCCTGGACCTACGACGACTGAACAAATTCATCAAGGCACAGAAGTTCCAGATGGTCACCCTCCAACACGTCCTGGGTCAGCTGGAGGAGGGCGATTTCCTGTCATCGTTGGATTTGGAGGATGCCTACTTCCATATTCCCATCCTAAAGGGACACCGAAAGTTTCTCAGGTTCGTGGTCCAAGGGCGTCACTATCAGTTCAGAGCCTTTCCCTTCGGACTAAGGTCGGCACCCAGGGTGTTCACCAAGTGCCTCGCACCGGTGGCGGCGCAGCTGCGCCGAGAGGGGATCCACGTCTACCCCTACCTGGACGACTGGCTCATCCAAGCCAAGACGAGGGAGCTCGCCGTGGAGCACACGGCAAGGACCGTCCAACTTCTCACGGACCTGGGATTCTCCGTAAACTACGCCAAGTCCCACCTGGTGCCCGCGCAAGACGCACTGTTTCTGGGAGCGAAGCTCGACACAGTGTCGCTTCTGGCCTCCCCGTCGGAGGAAAGGACGAGGGCCATTCTGGGCAAGGTGCAGCGGATGCAGGTTGCGGACGCGGCCAGAGTGAGGTCCATCAAGTCCCTCCTCGGAATGATGTCTTCTTGCATTTACCTCATCCCCTTGTGCAGGCTCCGGATGCGCCCGTTGCAGGAGTTCCTGGACGCGCGCTGGATCCAGACGACGGGCAGCTTCGAGGAGAGGATCACACTCGACGAGAGTTTCCGACGAGCGATCCGGTGGTGGGGCACCCGCGCGCATCTGACGGCGGGCATGGACTTCCAGACCCCCGGCCACCAGGAGACAGTGACCACGGATGCCTCCCTGGAAGGGTGGGGAGCGCACACCGAAAATCTGCACGCGAGAAGCCTTTGGCTCCCGAGGGAGAAGTCCCTCCATATCAACGTCCTGGAGCTCCGTGCAGTGTTTTGGGCCCTCAGGTCCTTCCTTCCGTCCCTCAAGGGCAAGGTGGTGAGGATCTTCACCGACAACACCACCACCATGTTCTACATCAGGAAACAGGGCGGAACCAGGTCCCCAGCCCTGTCCAGGGAGGCGCAGGATCTGTGGCATTGGGCCATCGCCCAAGGGATGTTTCTGGTGCCGTTTCATCTGGCAGGGATAAAAAACACCATCGCCGACTCACTCAGCAGGCGACGAACTCCAAGTGGCGGAGGTTTGCCAACAGGTTTCCCCAGCCGAGGAGCATGGGCGATGCTTTCTCGTTCCCCTGGGAGGGCCTGTTTCTATACGCGTTCCCTCCATTGCCATTGCTGATCCGGCTCATCAGCCAGCTCAAGAGGTCACGGTGCAGGATGATCCTCGTCGCACCTGCGTGGCCGAGGCAGATATGGTTCCCGGACCTTCTGGACTTGTCAGCGTCCCCGTCAATCAAGCTGCCAGTGGACGCGGATCTTCTCTCGAGGGAAGGAGGCGCCATCCTCCATCACGACCCGAAGTCGCTGAACTTGCAGGCCTGGCTCCTGCAGCGTTAGAGTTTGGAGGATACAACATACCGGCCGACTGCAGAGAGGTTCTTGCAAAGACCAGGGCGTCCTCAACTCTTAAATGCTATGGACACAAATGGAAGAGGTTCTCTGTCTGGTGCCACGCACAGAAGATTAACCCTCTACGGATTACGGCCCCCCAAGTACTGCCGTACCTACTGACGCTGTCCAAAGCTGGACTGGCGCACGCGTCCATCAAGATTCATCTTGCTGCGATCTCCTGATACATCAGAACCACGGGGCGGACGTCTTTGTGGTCTCATCGTCTGGTGAAAGAGTTCATGAAGGGACTGTTCAGATCGTTCCCGCCGGTGAAGGCTCCGGCCCCGGCGTGGGAGCTCAACGTGGTGCTGACCAAGCTCAAGGGACCTCCGTTCGAGCCTCTGCACTCGGCTCCGCTGAAGTTCTTGTCGTGGAAAACAGCCTTTCTTGTGGCCATCACCTCCGCACGACGGGTGGGAGAGATCCAGGCCCTTTCCTTGACTTTTCACGACACAAGGGTAGTGCTCAGGACGCACCCCTCCTTCATGCCCAAGGTGCCGTCGGACTTCCACCTCAACGAACCCTTGGTGTTGCCTGTTTTCTTCCCGTCGCCTTCGTCGCCGGCTGAAAGGACTTTGCACTCGCTGGATGTGGCTAGAGCGCTGAAGTTCTACGTGGACCGCATGAAGTGTTTTCGGAAGACGTCACAACTCTTTGTGAATTTTGGACCTGTCAATCAGGGGAAGGCTCTCTCGAAGGCTTCCATTTCCAGATGGCTCTCCGGCTGTATCATGTACTGTCATCGGTTGGCAAACCGACCGCTGCCTGGCCGTCAGAGAGCCCATTCCACCAGAGCGATCGCAGCTACCACGGCGTTCCTATCTGGTGTGCCCTTGCTGGACATCTGCAGGGCTGCTACGTGGAGGTCGACGCACACCTTCACGAAATTCTACTGCGTCGATCGGGATTCCAGGGAGGAGTCCAGGGTCGGCCAAGCAGTGCTGCGCAACCTGTTCGCCTAAGGTGAGCCTGGTGAGGAGGTAAGATTTGCTTAATGTTGAGTTTGATGTAATGCTTATTGTTGAGCCTTTGCCACCTCCCGTGGTTGTGCATGTGTGTACTGCTATGTATTCTTTATTCATGAGCATGTGAATCCATGCCAGACCCCATGCTGGAGAAGGAACAAGTTACTTACCTGTAACTGTTGTTCTCCAGCATGGGTCTGGCATGGATTCACATGCAAACCCTCCCGCCTACCCCTCTGAGGCTCTTCACTTGGTCATACTGCCACTTCACGTGCTGCCAAATCTGAAGATGGCTGCCAGAGGCGGGGCTTAGGTAGAGGGCAGTCATTGGCTGTGGTCAGTATGACGCAGAGATCAGTGATTGGTTACTACTACCAAAGACAGATCAGAAACGAAACTGATACTGGTTTTTTCTTTACCGAGGATTCCCAGCCTGACGACGGGGAATATTCATGAGCATGTGAATCCATGCCAGACCCATGCTGGAGAACAACAGTTACAGGTAAGTAACTTGTTCCTTCTGTGCACACGGACAAACGGCTGTGAGTACAGTAATCTCACCCATGAGATGAAATTAGGACCAAACCCATAGGAAAAGGAAAGGCCAGGAGACTGTATCAAAAGCCTTCTGCATATCCAGGAATAACGCCACTGCCCGGCAATCAGGCGGAACCTGTGCTGGCGCATTGTAAAACCATCTTATATTAGATGCTATCGAACGGCCTGGTATGAAGCCCGACTTATCTGGGTATACCATATGAGGCATTAAGGGAGACAGGTGTGACGCATACATCTCGGTGTCAATATTTATAAGAGATAGCGGTCTATACCACCCACACTTGTTAGCTGCCTTATCCGGCTTGAGATAAAGGATGAAAATATCTTCACGTAGCGTTTCAAGCAGGACCGCTTCCGAAAGTGCCTCCGTCCAGATCTGCAACATGTGAGTAGCCAGCACATCCCGGAATTGCTTGTCGAACTCGGCACAATAACCGTCTGACTCCGGAGCCTCCCCATAAGAAAGCTCCTTAATAGCTGTTTTTATCTCCTCGATTGTGATCAGAGCCTCGAGTGCGGTGCTGGCCTCACTAGACAACAAAGTCGTCGGGATCCGGCCCAGGTAGCTATCTATATCTGAGACAGTTGCAGTGCCCTTAAGTGTTTAAAGAGAAGAATAAAAGTGATGGAATACCTCATTCATCTCCTCATCTGTGTGTGCAGTGGAACCGTCCCGACGCACGATACACTGGATATGTATGCTCTCCATCTCAGTCCTGGTAGTCTGAGCAAGCAATCTTCCAGGCCTATCTGCCCCCTCATACCACCTTGCTACTACCGGCCTGTCAGAGTATTGCAGCTCTCTACTAGCTGCTTCACAAGAAGCATCCAGACTGGTCTTTATAGTGTGTCTTAGGGCCGGAGCGGGGTTTTGTGCATACTGCTGCTGCAGCAAGACCGTGCAGTTTCTTGGAGCCGCATATCCCTCCAGATACTCCTAAGGACCCCAAACTCAGTTGATAGTGCTATCCCCCCGTATGTATGCCTTAAAAGCCTGCCACAAAGAGGCAGCAGAGGATGCAGAGCCAGTATGCATCTTAAAGTAAGTTGTGGCATGTACATGCAAGTTCATGGAAAATACTCGATCTTGTAGCGCTGCAGGCTTGAAATGCCAGGGAGTTCGTCCTCTAGCCCCCTTAGCCAAGTGCAGAGACAGCGCGATGGGGAAATGGTCCAACATTGTACGAGGAAGGATTGAGCACCCTCATAACCAGTGAGCAACGAGCTAGATACCAACCACAAATCTATCTGGGAATGGATGTCGTGAACAGACGGATAATATGTGCATCCCCTCCCTGCAGTGTTCAATGAACACCAGATATCTAGCAAATCCAAATCAGCCATGTTTGGGATAATGGCGCAGGCTGCACCGGGAAGCACCCTAGTGGTGTCTGAGGTTCGGTTGAGCACTTTACACAAAATAGTGTTCAGATCGCCCCCGCAAATCACTGAAGCCACCGGTATTGTGAACGTAGCCGGAAAACCTTTTTGTAGAAGTCTGGAGTGTCCACGTTCGGCCCATAACTGTTCACCAGAAGGACCTCTCTCCCACACAAAACACTATGTACAATCGCATATCGTCCACCCTGGAGTCTAAGTGTACAAATTGCAGAGATCGCTGCATCAGTATCATAACACCACTGGCTCTTGTTGAGTCGGACTCAAAGTATCTGTTCGAAGTCGAAGCGCTGGTCCTGCCTGCCCAGCATGTGCGTCTCCTGCAAAAACAAAATGTTTGCCCCTTTCCTGTTCACATAAGCAACTATCTTGCGAGCCTTTATGGGGCTCTGCAGACGCTGGACATTCCAGCTGAGCAAGTTAACTGTTGGACTCATCCCACCCGCCTGTGCCGTAGATGCTTTAATGTATCAATGCGGTCAATTGCCACACCATCCCACACCTCCCATCCACTGCAAGCCGCCACTGAGTGCCTTGTCCCATTTCCTCCCCAACATGTAAACATACCCCCCTTCCTACCCACATTGCCACCCAAACATTGGCTGTGTAATAGCCCCCCGAACCCAACATTAAACCAGCCAATTACACTTGCTAGGGTACAACCATTCCCGTACAGAGTGGGCCATTAAAGAAGCGTCCTAGAGCCCGGGATGCTAATAATAATAATTAGCATTTTATATATTTCTACGAACCCTGAGGTATCGGAGCGCTGCTTATTATTACGGTGGAGCTCACTTATCGACCTCGGAAGGATGAAAGGCTGAGTTTTGGCCCTGCTGGGATTCGAACCTGCGTTGGCAGGCTCTGCACGGATGTCTAAGCGAGCACTCTACTCGCTGTGCCATCTGACCGGCTAATCTAGGATGCATATGTATTCGCTCTGACCCTCAAAATTATGCGATGCCATCAACACGTGTGTAGGGGCTCATCTGACCACATCAAATGTCAACATTCAGTCTAAGCGGAGCCGCTGGGTCGGGGAGCAGGAACAGGATCTGTGTATCAGACCTTTTCCCCTCGCTGCACGCAATATTAAGTCTCTATCACAGTAATTCATGATGCATGCTATGATCGGGCAGGGGTAATCCCCAGGTTTGGGTTTCACAGCCAGCGCGCTGTGAGCACGCTCTACCGTGAAATGTGGTGACCATCATGCATTATCCAACAGCTCACAGAGCAAATTCTGCATCGCTCTTTCCATATTGCCCCTAAGCGCGTCCTCTCGTGCACCAATAATGCAAACATGATTTCTATGGGATCTGGATTCCAGGTCCTCGCATTCCGCCTTAACTTGCCTCATGTCCCTGGCGAGAGCTGAGACTGCTGCCTGTAGTTCCGTAACATTGCCCTCTGTGGTGCTTATTCAGCATCTATTATACGTTGAGTCTCCTTTTCGAGCTGGGCCCGTATGGATGAGACATTGGCAGTAATGCTGTAAAACGTGACATTTACTGAAGCAAAATCCTGCTGCATCGTCTCCAGCATGCAGTGGAGGTCAATAGGGCCCCCTGCCATCGGGGTCTTGTGGACTCTGGGAGCTGCGGGGCATCGCCGACACTCGTAGACGGTCTTGAGGAAGGTCTTATAAACCGATCCATGACCCCCCCCCGCCCACTTCTTTGCGCCAGAGAACTTGGTCATCGCAGCCACAATGCACAGTAAGTATCAACAAATGACTGACCCAAGCTGCACCAGAGGGGTACCAGCGCAGTGTCACCCCAGTGTCGAATTACCACCACCACAAGGCAGGTCCCAATAGGTAAGGGCAGTGACATGGATGGCAGAAGCACAAGTCTAATCCCATGTGACACAGGAAGCAGTCATTCTACCGTCACAATCTGTAGAGCAGGTGTAGTATTCGATATCTGGTTTTGCTTACATGTGTTACATGGCAACAGGGTCCCTGCCTGCCGCGAGGTTAGGAATGTTTAGATTCAGTTAAGATTCGAGACGAGGGGTTAGAGAGGAGAGAGATAGTGTTGAGAGTGTGAGCGGCAGTGCAGGGTGCCGGATAATGATTTAAGTAAATAAACATCTTTATTTACACAGAACGGTCTCCCTAGCATACCCCATTTTGGCAACGAGGATGCCGACGTCCTGGGGACCCACGGAGTCCAGGAGGGACTGAGAGCAGCTGCTCCGAGCTGCCGCACAGCGTTGCCTTGGCTTGTGCTGATATTAAAATAAGCAGAGCGGATGCTCCGAACTGACGTTTGAAGTTGCGTTGGTTTGTGCTGTGTGTCTCACTTATTATGTCGGATGATCTGATTGGCTGCAGCTTGCTGTTTTCCAACGTGCTTCTAATACGTTGAGGAAAGGAACCATCACATGAACTCCAATCACGTGATACGTTCTTCTGGGAACCAAGCAGAATGAGGAGTACATGACGATCCCCTCATCCTCCTCACAGTATATTTCTTTTTTATTTTTTCCTTTGCATAATATTATTTATTTTCATTTTCACGAAGAATGGAGGAAGAAACTAAAGTGCAGAGAGAAAGGAACTGAACCTTTGTAGACAAATTGATCACACTGATTGGAGCAGTAGTATTATAAGCTCATATAATACGGACACAACATTACAGAGTAATGGAAGGAATTTGCATCCAACCACCGGCGAGTTTTCTTCCTTCGCCTGGGCAACCAGCTGTAAGTTGGTCAGAATGGAAAGAATTCTGGCTAAATTATGTTCAAACAGTTGACCAAGATGGTCTTACTCCACACAAAAAGAAAGTTTTACTGCTCCATGCATTGGGACTAGAAGGTCACAGAAAATATAGAGAGTTACCGGAACTGCCAGTAGATGAAACTGGGAATGCTGATGAACGTGAAAAAACTTTAAGGCAATTAGACAAATATTACACACCAGAAACAAATGTAGCCATAAACAGGTATAATCTTTATACCAGAACTCAAAAGGAGCATGAATCAATCGAAGACTACGTTTCAGCTTTAAGGATTTTGCCTCGAAACTGTCATTTTGGAAATGGAATTACATTAGATCAACTCATAAGAGATCAAATTATCATCCATGCGAAAGACAGTTTGGTCCAAGATAGACTATGGATGGTGGGGAATCCATCTTTGCCAGAAACAATGGCTATTGCTAAACGTGTCGAACAGTCAATTATGCTCCAAAGAAATGAAAAACAAAAAAACAAGAAGCTGTTATGAATTTGCAACAGCCGAATGACAGGTATTCTGTGGACTCTGGAGAACAAAGCATGGTTAATGCTGTAAGAGCGAAAGACCGTGTAGAATATAATACCGTCAGGAACAATAAACCTAAAGGATCTGAGAATAAAGGACATTTTCTCAGAGGGAAAAACTGGATAAAAAATGATTCCAGGCCAATAAACACGCAATCCAGAGATGGGGACAGGTGCTACAGCTGTGGGAGGTTTGGACATTTTGCCTACGCCAAGCATTGTCCAGCGATAGGTCAAAAGTGTGGAAATTGTGGAGGAAGAGGGCACTTCGCAGTCACATGCAGACGAAGAAGAGAATCTCAGTCATACAGGATGAAGACGAAGATTAAGATGAAGAAAGAGTTTTCATGATCCGTGTACCTCCAGGAGGAGAATTTAAGTGCCCAAGTTGCATCATAACAATTGATAATTGGAAACTTAAAGTGAAGGTGGACAGCTGTTCACCGTGGACGATTATCACGAAGAAAACATGGAAAAATCTGGTGTCTTGTCGTGTAAGAAGTAAATTGAATGCACCAGACATTATGAATCCCGGCGCCTTTGAAGGGTCAAAGATCAAAATGATTGATTGGTTTTCTTGTATAGTTGAATTCAGAGACAGGCATGCGGAAATAAAAATCTATGTGGCGGAGAAAGGAGTCCATGTTATTGGCTGGAGAGATCAAGCTGGTTTGAAGATCAGGTTAGATCCATGCGAGGAAGAAAAAGTCTTGATTGTAAATTCCAGTCAGGATCGAAAAAAAAGGTTAGTCCTGGAGATGACAAGCGACAGAAAAAACTAGGATTGTTGAAGGATTTTTCACATAGGATTCGCCTGAAGGAAGGTGCTGTACCTGTCAGACATGTTAAGTCCAGACCTATACCTTTTACCATAGCAGACAAGGTTGAACAAGAATTGGCAAGGTTGGAAGCAGAAAGAGTGATAGAAAAAATAGAATCCTCGGAGTGGGCAAGCCCTATCGTAATTGTGATGAAAAAAACTGGCAAGCTCAGAATTTGTGTAGATCTTAGAGATGTGAATAAGAACGTCATAGTTGACATTTTCCCACTTCCTATAATTTCGTAATTATTAAATCGGATGGGAAATGCAGATGTGTTTTCCACTCTGGATTTGTCAAGCGCATACCATCAAATATCTCTGACAGAAGACTGTAGAGACATCACAGCATTTGTTACCCCGCATGGGTTGTATAGATACAAACGTATGGCATTTGACCTAGCATCTGCTGCAGCTGTTTTTCAAAGGGTGATGGTACATGTGCTGAAGGGGTTGAAGGGAATATTTGTTTATCAGGATGATATCATTGTTTTTGGCAAAGGTCGTGAAGAACATGATATGAGGTTAAAAGAGGTCTTGTTGAAATTGGAGAGCGTGGGTTTAAAGATTGAAAGGAGTAAATGCAAGTTTGGTATGGATGAAGTCGAGTATCTGGGGCACACAGTCAATGGCAAGGGATATAAACCAAAGAGCAATGCTATGAAAGCAATCGGAGATTCTCCAAGTCCCAGTAATAAGGATGAGCTTAGATCTTTCCTAGGGCTATGTGAATATTACAACAGATTTGTTAAAGATTTTGCTAGTGTAACAAAACCTTGGAGGATATTGTTGAAAAAAGATGACAAATTTTTGTGGACTGATGAATGCGATAAGGCTGTGAATTGTATCAAAAAGGAAATCTGCAATTCCACAGAATTGGGTGGGTATGTTTTTGGCAGGTTAACCAAGGTTACAGTGGATGCTAGTGGAAATGGACTGGGAGCAGTATTGTCTCAAGTTGATGAAGAGGGCAAGGAAAAAACTATCAGTTATGCCTCCAGAGCAATTTCAGAAACAGAAAGCAAGTATTCGGTAATTGAAAAGGAGCTATTAGCGTGCTCATGGGATGTAAACTATTTTAGAAAGTATCTGTGGGGTTGCAAATTTATCATACCAACTGATCACAAGCCACTCATTGAGGACGGGTGTCAGTTATAGCAATAACATATTGCGCGAATCAAGAGAAAAGAAGTTACCGTTCTGGTCCAGAGACTGTCATGGGGAAGTAGTGTGTTAAAATGTGCTCTTCCCTTCTAGTGCAAGTTTCACCAGCACCTTTTTATCTGTTATGTTTCATTTCTTCTTTTGGGCATGTTACCTTGCAAAAATGTATGGTTGGCTCATTGTTTTTTATATTTTTGTTTTGTAGAATAAAGAAGGGGGAGGTGATGTAGTATTCGATATCTGGTTTTGCTTACATGTGTTACATGGCAACAGCGTCCCTGCCTGCCGCGAGTTTAGGAATGTTTAGATTCAGTTAAGATTCGAGACGAGGGGTTAGAGAGGAGAGAGATAGCGTTGAGAGTGTGAGCGGCAGTGCAGGGCGCCGGATAATGATTTAAGTAAATAAACATCTTTATTTACACAGAACGGTCTCCCGAGCATACCTCAGCAGGCCTTGCCTCTCCCTCTCCCAGGACCCCTCTCAGTGCTATTCTGTGATCATCCAATGTGGATACCCCCATTCAGCCCGTTTAGTGGGGGGTCCCAGTGCCAAACAACCAGGCCTCTCACCACAGTTGTGTGCCTCACCTTTGCAGCTCACCCAGGTGCAGGCAATCCAGTCAGACCTCGGGTATGAATCACCCCTGTCTTGACACTCCCTCTTCAACCCTGGAGCGGGAGGGTGGTGGGGGGATTTCTGCAACTGCTCAGCCGGGCCAGTATACCGACTTCAGTCAGATCAGAAGGGGGCACGGAGATCACCAGGCAGACCTGACGACGCTCCACTGATATCAGATCTCAGCTATGCTGCTCACTTCTACCGCAGCCCCAACGTACCCCACTCCAGCCGGGCAGCAAAATAGCCTGTCCCTCCTTGCTGCATGCCACTGGGGAAGCGGGAAGGCACACTTCCGCTTGAACCGCAGCTGATCCACACTGGGTCTCACTGTGGGTCTTCTAAGTCAACGACGGGTGTCCAGTACGAGGCACATGGAAGTGCGGAACCACACGCCGGGCTCTCAGTGTGGCGCCAAGCTCCTGCAGGACTACTCCTCCCCTCTCTGCAACTGTGGAGGCAGCGCCAAGCAAGTACGGCATGGGAGGCCTTCGATGCGGGGCTCGCTATCACAAATGCCATGCACGGTAGCAGCCCGCTGTTGGATCGGGAGACGCTCGATCCTTTTATCTCCCCAAATATTTTCTGAAAATGTTGTGGACAGCTTCAGGCCGGACAAAGTAACATGCTCACACCCGCTCTGCACGGAGCTCAAAAGCGGTCTGCCATCTTGGCTCGCCGCTCAACAGCGCCCCAGCGGTATGTTAAATTGATTTATACCGTGCACCGCGGTTAGGGAAAATTCTCATAAATGGCTGATTTCCCTTACCTAAAGAGTCCCCCAGCAGCTTTGCTGGATTTAAAGTTTTTACTTTTTTTTCACCTGGTAAGAGTGTGACCCTTTTTCCCACTCTTACATGTGTTTTGCTGGGTGTGTTCTTCACTTTTTGTGTGCTCTTGGGCACTGGAGCCTCACCTACTCCATGTGCACCACTTTTTGTGTGTGTTACACAGCACTTTCAGTGCAGTGACACAGGGTTGTCTTTGAGATTTCCCACTGACTCCATTTTTATGGGGCTGACTACTGTCCCCCAGAAACAGGTAAAGTTGCCATTAACGTTATATAGTCACTTTAAACCACAGACCCAGTACACCCAATCTTACATGGAGTATTGGAAAGGGTTAACTCTTATCCCTTTTTGTCTGTGCCTCTTGGAGCCTTGTTCCGTTCCCTTAACATTAAGACTTGGCTGGTGGCAGTGGTAACTACCCTAACTTTCCTACCGCGATTATCTTATATAAACGTGGTATTGTTCCAGGCTATTATAGTAGCCTCGAACATAAATCCGCTTGATCAAATGCATTTTATTTTGGTTCCGGCTGGGTTTATTCACTATTTCTTTTTGTTAAAGTCTTTCTCGTGTTTTTCTCTGCGCACCAAACCGAGGATGATTCCTTTGTTTGCTGTCTTTTCGCGGGCTTCTGCACAGAAGCCCTCCTTAAGGCGCCTGATAGTCTAGAGGGGCAGGATGTGAGGGGGGGATCTTTGGACCCCTGCCATGGGTTGCCTTAGTAACCCAAGTCGCACTCTTGTCTGATTGGCTAAGGGGACTTGGCTTGCCAGGCCAGGCACCCTGCTGTGTGATTGACAGCCATGCTGTATGAATGGGGGGAAAACTGCATAAAAAGCAGGTCTCTGGGACTGGAAGAGCAGAATCGCCACTGGAACGAAAGAACCAATGAGGAACTGGAAGAAGAGGACTCCTACCACGACTGAACTGCCCGGTGAAGCCCTGCTGCAGTTCCGAATCTCTGAATCCGATGACAGAGAAGATCCTCCAGGAAACTTCTTCCCTTGAGCTGGTGGGACCAACCAGTTTTCCCAAATTACAAGCCAGGACCCCTTCTCTTGTCGAATTCGCTGTACAGAGCTACAGTGGGTTGAATAGCCAGGAAGGTCTGACCCTGCTTGGGTTTTAAGGAGCGCACCTTTTATTCGTTGTTTTGGGCTGCTGCTGGTTTCTTCCCTGGGTGGCGCAGGACCCTCCAGTCTTCCTACTTCGTGTCAGTCCGACAGTCGCTTCAGGAACCGTTAGCCTGCAGGAACCACCAGGAACATCTGCCTCAGCTACATCTGCCTCTCCGTTTTAAAGTACTGTGCAAATCCGGCTGTCCGTTTCGGTCAGCCGCGGTGAAAGTGTTTGAAATCTTTCACCAATCTGAGGGCTTGTCCTTCTCTGCTCTTTGAACTAACTTTTCTACCAACCAACCTCGTCCGGAATCTGTGCCACGAACTTTACCACAAACTACCTTGAACTGTGTGATCTTGAGCAAAAGACTTTTGTCCTATTGACTTTGGCCCTAAGCCTTTTCTATCTGATCTCCTCACTGTAGTCTCTCTTGTTCAATTGCCCTGAGTACTTACCTGTTGGTTTTTCCTAATTTCTAATAACTTTGTCTTTCCCTCCCTTTTAAATTGCTGGTGTGCCATTTTGCTCCCACTTCATTGTGTGAGCTTAACTTGTCTGGGATTTAAGGGAAGTGGTGTAGTATATTTAAGATTGTGATTTTTAACTTGCCTAGAATAGTGAAATGTTATACAACTGTTTAGTAAATAAAAATATATTCTTTTACTTAGAAACCTTGAGTCAGTGTTTGCCTGAACCATAGTAATTGCTGCCCTTTGTGTAACTATTTGTACTGCTCACTTACTCTTGAGATAAGTCTGGCTGCTCCGCTACTGCTACCACTATAACTGTGTAGTACAGGCTTGTACCAAAGGTTGAAATTGTACTGTCACTTGTAGTCTTAATTGTGTGTAGTGTTCCCAAAGGGTACTGCATATAATTCTGCCTAACAACTGCTACCACCCAAGGGCAGTCTCCAGGCAATAGCATGTATCTGCAAGAGAGGAGGGGTGAGTGTGTTGGTGAGGGTAGGATGAGAACCAGGAGGAACTGGCATCTGTGAGCATTGTTTCGCATGTGGGAGATGTTTCGGTAGGCCGTGTGTATTGTAATGGTACGAGTAGGACTCGATGCCTCTGTGTGCTTGTGTTTGGGGGGGGTTGTGTGTGTGTGTGTGTGATGCTAAGAGTAGTTTGTGGTTGTGTCCACTGTTTAGTTGTATCAAAAGGGGTCCAGAGTCGCGGATGGCTGTTGGTGTGCGAGTATCTATTGGGTTGGTGTATAATTGTGTAGTTGATGCATTTATAGACTATGTGCTGAGAGTTCCCTCTTTATGTGCTTGCAGAATCTCAGAGAAATGCCAGGGCGTGAACATTAGATTGATTCTTGGAGTTTGTCTTTGTGTAGTGTGACTAGCCCCTAGTCAAGTGTAGTGGTGTTGGTTATGTGGAGAAATAGAAAGGGGAAGTGGGTTAGTAGGTTGGTCGGTTTGGCAAGGCCTCTGGTGTGAGTTTTTGGTTGCTGCCTAATGGTATCTACCAACATTCTTTGTTGTGGTTTGTTAGGCCATCTTGCCTTCACTCTAGGTCAAGCAGTTGACTTTGCTGCGGGTTATGGTGGCAGGTGGATAGTTCTACCTAGTGTGTCCCTGGTTAATCACCCAGGTTTGTCGTGGCCATTGGGGGTGTGGTCCTGGTGTCCTGTTGGTTGCCAAAAGGGTGCGAAGCAGGAGTTATAAAGATAGAGGGGAGGTGCTTGGCCGGGTGCCCCTAGTTTTGGGTGGGCAGGTTTTGGTAGCCCTAGTTGTGGGTGGGCAGGTTGGGGTGATGCTTGGGTTTTAATGATTTACCTGTCTGAGTTTCCTTGGTGCATAATTGCATGTGCTGTTATCCGTAAACATGTCCATTGATTGAGCGGCCTGCTCTTCGTAGATCACTCTAGTTGTTGGGCATGGGTGGGGGAGGGGTTGAATGTTGCCATTGTCTGTTGAATTGCCAGGTTTTGAGTTGTTTCCTGAAGATGTGGTCTTCTGTGGTTCCAATTTCTTTGAGCATGGTGTTCCAGAGGTTAGCAATTGGACACGAGAAAGCTGTTACTTTGAATTTCCTTTTTTCGTATTATTTGTCTCCATGTGTAGTTCGCCGCTTTATCTGAGGTCCCTTCTTGGCTGGTAGCGGCTGATCTTGGCTTGAAGGAATTTGGCTCCTTGTCTGTGCAAGTGTTTGTGGGCGATGCAGAGTGCTTTGAATTTAATGCATTTTTTTTTACTGATAGCCAGTGTAAACTTTTCAGGGATGGATTGATGTTGTCTCTTTTGTTTAATCTTAGTAGAATCCTGGCTGCAGTGTTTTGCACCCTTTGGAGTTTCTTGGTGAGTCTTTCCGGCATTCCTAGGTCGCCTGTTTGCGTAATCAATTCTTGTAAGTATCAGGGAAATGACTTGTGAGGGTTCTGTGAGGAAAGGAGAGGTATGGGAGTAGTAGTCATGGGAGGAAGAAGCATTTTTTGGTGATTTGCGTTGACTTGTCGTTTCAGGGTTCGTCTTTACTATGCATGAAGTCTCTGGTTGTGTGCCCATGCCGGCCAGTCCAGTTGTGGTTGGCTGCATTGATTTCCATGGGTGAGAGCATTGTTTCCATTTTTGCCGGGTTCAGTTTGAGGTTGTTCGTTGTAATCCAGTTGTAGATGTCTGTGATGCAGTTAGACAGTAGAATTGGCCTTGAGAAACAACATGCGTGTGTAAGAGGCACTCATGGAGAAATTGTGGAGTATAAGGATGTCAGTTAAAAGGGGATTGGAGTTATCTCCTTTTGAATTGATGAGAGGTAGAGCTCCCAACACTCTGCTTAGTCCACAGTGGGTCAATTACAGAAGAGCATCAGGACCTAACGAAGAGAGGCATCGTAAATGTCATGAGGGTAAGAATATGTTTTTTCCACAAGATAAGCGCAGGATTGAGATTTCACCAGGTGATACGGTGAGGATAAAACTAGGGCAGTTGTGGTTGGCTGCATTGATTTCCATGGGTGAGAGCATTGTTTCCGTTTTTGCCGGGTTCAGTTTGAGGTTGTTCGTTGTAATCCAGTTGTAGATGTCTGTGATGCAGTTATTTTGCTCCTGGGTCGTGGTCGCCTTCACAATCAGTTGAGTGTTATCTGCTTAGTTGTAGGCGTTTAGTCCGCTGGTTTGAATGATTTTCATCAGGTGGCACATGTTGATGTTGAAAAGCAGGGGAGAGAGGCTGGATCCCTGTGGTACTCTGCAGGAAATATTTTTGGTGTTTGAGATGATCGATGCTAAAGTAGGTTCTTTCAGTTCGGTTTGTGAGGAATGAGGTAAGCCACCTTAGTGCGGATTCCTGTTTGCCACATTTCAGTAATTGTGTCGAAAGCTGCAGATATGTCCAATACCACGAGGGCCTATTGGGCATCGTAGTCTGCATTCATTTTCAGGCCGTCCCATATCGATAGCAGCACTGATTCTGTTTCTCTCATTGGTCTAAAGCCAACTTGTGACCGGTCGAGTATTCCATTTGCTTTGGCATATTTAAGTCGGAACTTGTACACATGGTTCTCCACGAGTTTCGGTGGGAAGGGCAAGTACGATAGCGGTCTGTAGTTGCTCCGGTCTTCTGTGCTTTGATTTCATTTTTGCCAGTTTGATGTATGCTGATTTGAAGGTGGTTTACGAGTGATTGGTTCATTAGGTTCCGGAAGTGTGTCGCTGGGTTTCTGTGGTTGAGGGTTTCTTTGAAGATGGGTAATGGAGTGCCCCTCTACCACCAGGATTGGGTTAAGGCCACCAACCTCCGTCCTGATGTGCAGACAAAGGTGGTGGACATGCCATTCGATGGTGAGAATCTTTTCGAGAAAGCTGTTGACAAAACCCTCCAATCTATGAAAACTGACATGGAAACAGGACCTTGTTTAGGCACTCTCCAGCAGAGGCAGTCCTTTCGATCCTCCGAGCATAAGGTCTCGATCATCTAAGGGGTTCACCTCACCCTATCATCTACCCTCCCGTTCCACTACCAAGGAGGCTTTTAGGGGACATTCCCGAACCTTGATTGGAGGATCCCAGCGCCATTGCGCTCCAGCAGCCAGAACGTAAACACCAAAACAAGCCTGACCCGTTCCTCGTCCATGCCCTCACTCCAGCACCCCCGTGGGAGGCCAGTTGTCCTGGTTTGCCAACAAGTGGTGCAACATCTCAACAGACAAATATCATCCAGCAGGGTCACACCCTGGCATTTCAAGACAAATGCCCATGCATTCCTCTTGTCTCCAGACAAGAGCAGCACGTACCGCAGCTACAGAAGTTCATGCCATGTTGAAAAAAAAAAAGAACAAAGGTGGCAATAGTTTATCTGCATCCGAAGGTTTAGGCGCCACAGAGGCCGGCTGCACACCAGAGGCCTGTAGCTTCCAGAGGAGGAGTTGTTGCATATCAATGTCCTGGAACTGCGGTTAGTGCTTTGGGCCCTGAAGTACTACAAGCCTCAGCTCCAGGGTATGGTGGTCCGTAACTTCACAAACAACACAACTGCAATGTTTTACATCAGGAAGCAGGATGGTACTCGTTCAACAGATGTTCCTCGTTCCGTTTCACCCGACAGGCGTTAACACCACCATCCCAGATAGGCTCAGCAGGGAGCTACACTGCTGCCACAAGCGGGAGCTCCATCAGAACCAGGTATCTCTTCTCTTCATCAAGTGGGGACGACCTTGATTGATATTTTTGCCACAGCAGCCACGACTAAATGCCAGATGTTTGACAGCAGGTATCCTCAAACCAAGAACCTAGGAGATGCCTTCCAATTCCCTTAAGGGGGATAAGGGGTGCCTGTTCCTGTATGCATTCCCATCAATTTCCCTGCTGCTACCTGCTACCAGAGCGGATGAATATATAGAGTGGATGAATGTATAGAGCGGATGTGTGGATAGAGCGGATGTGTGGATAGAGCGGATGTGTGGATAGAGCGGATGTGTGGATAGAGCGGACGTGTGGATAGAGCGGACGTGTGGATAGAGCGGACGTGTGGATAGAGCGGACGTGTGGATAGAGCGGACGTGTGGATAGAGCGGACGTGTGGATAGAGCGGACGACTGGACGAGTGGATAGAGGGGATGACTGAATAAGTGTACAGAGAGAATGAGTGTACAGAACGGATGAAGGTAGAGGTGAATATATAGATCAGCATATTGCTGTGGAATGCGTGGAAAGCACAAGTGCTTAAAGCAGATGAGTGCGGAGAGCAGATGAGCGCTTAGAGGGGATGAAGGCGCAGAGGGGATGAGCGCATAGAAGTGATCAGTGAGTAGAGGGGATGAGCGCCTAGAGGGGATGAGCGCCTAGAGGGGATGAGCGCCTAGAGGGGATGAGCGCCTAGAGGGGATGAGTGCGTGCGCATGCGTGGTGCAGACAGGTGTGCATGCGTGGTGCAGACAGGTGTGCATGCGTGGTGCAGACAGGTGTGCATGCGTGGTGCAGACAGGTGTGCATGCGTGGTGCAGACAGGTGTGCATGTGTGGTGCAGACAGGTGTGCATGCGTGAGGCAGACAGGTGTGCATGCGTGAGGCAGACAAGTGTGCATTCTTGGCTAAGACAAAACTGCATGCGTGTGGCTGACTGGAATACACATGACGGACTGGAGCGATCTAGAACGCGCGAGGCAAGACGGATTGCATGTGCGCGTGGAGCGGACCTGAGAGTATGGAGCAGGCCGGAATGCATGGAGTGATAGGAGTGCATGGAACAGACTGGAGCACATAGAATTGCGTGACATATATAGTATGGTTTGGAATGCAGAGAACGTTTGAAAGAGCATATAACCCCTCATATCACACCCCACGCTTACTCTTGCCTTACATCACCACTCAACTAGAACACAGAGACACTATGACACCATTCGGGATAACGGTTCTCATACCAACATCCGCCGCTTTCTCCACATCATTCTAATTAATCACTGCTGGTTACACCCCCCCCAGCCAGGCGTTGTCCTCAGGCCTAACGCAGCCACTTACGGTCTGGGCAAATCCTGCCAGAACAAACAGTCTCCTGATCTCTCAACCACCACACTACTGCTAAAAAGCAGCTATTACACAGATTCCGCACGAGCTGCACACATACCAGGTGCTCACACGCACCTTTTTGACTCTCTCTACTGATCCGAACTTCGGTTCCCAAGGGCGTTCAACCTACAAGCGCCTTCAGACCATACCAATAGTATATAAGGCGCTATATAAATGCAAAATAACAATAGACTCGGACAATTTTGCTGCATGATGATACTCATTGCACTGGGGTGGCCCAGGGAGAGCTTGTATTTAGACCTGCTCTGTCTGTCAGTGGCTCCAACTGTCAAACTGCCTCCTCTTCCAGACCTCCTTTGTAGGAAACAGTGGTCTATTCTGAACCATGACCCCGATGCCTGAGCCTCGTGGCCTGGCTCATGCAGTGCTAGAATTTGGACACTACTCAATTCCTCTGGAATGCAAGAACCTTCTGGCTACAGCCAGCGCTCTGTCTATGCTTTCCTGCTATAAACACAAGTGGAAACGCTTTACAGTGTGTTGCCGCTCAGAGAGGATCTCTTCACTGCAAGTCACAGACCCACACCTTAACTGCTCCTGCTTGCCAAGTCTGGGCTAGCCCATGCTTCTATCAAAGTGCATTTGGCTGCCGTATCCTGCTATACACGGGCTTCTGGCATGCTCTCCCTGTGGTCTCATCGACTCGTAAAGGATTTCCTCAATGGCCTCTTCAGGACATTTCCTCCAGTGAAAGCTACAGCTCCAGCCTGGGGGCTCAATGTGGTTTTGTCAAAGCTAATGACTTCACCTTTTGAACCAATGCATCGAGCATCATTAAAGTTTCTATCTTGGAAAACGTGCTTCCTAGTGGCTAGCACCTCAGCCAGGCGTGTTGAAGAAATTCAAGCTCTCATGTAAACCTCCATATCTATCATTCCATCCTTCCAAGGTGGTTTTGTGGACTCATCAGTCCTTTATGCCTAAAGTTCCATCCATCCATGCTTTGGTCTTGACGTGTTTCTTCGCTAACCCATCTTGGCCGGCAGATGCATTCACTGGATGTTTTGCATGCCTTGAAGTACTATGTGAAAGATTTCTCAGCTCTTTGTTGCTTTCGACTTATGGGACATGGGAAGGCTTCTATCTCCAGGTGGCTCTTTGGCTGTATCACACATTGCCATTTTATGGCTAAGAGACCGCTAGCAGGCCGGCCAAGAGCACATTCAACCAGAGCCATCGCAGCAACTACAGCGTTCCTCTCTGATGTTCCCTTGCTCGACATCTGCAGGGCTGCTACGCAGAGGTTTACCCACATCTTCACAAGATTCTGCTGTGTCGACAGGAATTCCAGGGAGGAGTCTCGGGTCAGGCCGTGCTTTGCAACCTGTTTGCATGATGTGAGTCTGTTCTAGGGGTAAGTGTATTGCTTCTGCAGAGCCTTGCCACATCCCGTGGTTGTGTATGTGTCAGCTGTGTAATAGTATTTCTGACCATGTGAATCCATATAAGACTCCATGCTGGAGAAGGAGCAAGTTACTGTGAAGGGTCAGAAATAAAATTCAGACATAGTGGATTCATGTTTTCGGCTATGGACTTTTATTAAACAAAATTGGTTGGGAAAAAACATCTCTGTCCATGCTCTAAGAGGTATTTTCCGTATCAAAGCAAAACAAATGGGTCGTTCCTTTGACAGGATATCCAAAACAACAAGTCCTGTGTCCATAGTACTATCCTGACCCTCACATTCTAAAATCTACTCTAAAGTGGAAGGGAAATGTCTTTGGCCTCAAAGTGTACAAATGTTCAAAAGAAGAAATGTTTAGCTCCAAAATAAAAGTTTCCTCCGAACACAAAGGTTCCAGGTAAGTATAGTTCACAACTCCAGGGGGTAATTCCCTTCCCCTGTATTCCTCTTCACTTAATAGCAGCTCTTTGAATTCCTTTCTATCAATAGAATGAGCATACAATGGTGTACTCTCCTGCCAGAATTTCTCTTACTCCGGATATGTTTTATTCACACTCCTTGGTTCTCTCTTGTTATCTTTGTCAGGATTCTTTCATAGCATTGTCCAATTTGATCTTTGCCTGTAATGGCCTCTTTCCAGGGCCTGTCTTTTATATAAACACCTCTTGCTTGAAAATGCCTTGTAGTCTCTCCTGCCAGGTTTTTACATGGATTCACATGCAAACCCTCCCTCCTTGCCCTCTCTTGCTCTTCTTGGTTCTTACTGCCACTTTACATGCACAACCATATCTGAAGATGGCCACCAGGGGTGGAGCTTAGGACGAATGCCATTGGCATGTGCAGTAGGACCCAAAGTGACAGCTATTGGCTATAGAAGCAGCAAGCAGTTGTTAGCTTTAAAGCAAAACTGCTTTAATATTACAGAGTATGCCCAGCCTGACCGGGAATATTCATGAGCATGTGAATCCATGTAAGACCCATGATGGAGAACAGGAGTTACAGTTCAGTAATTTGTTCCTTATCTATTATGATTCTTTTGATGTTGCAGTTTGTATATTGCACACTCTGTGCTGAATTAACCACCTGCAAAACAATGTATCTCTATTCCTGATTTGATGGATATCCTTTAACTCTTATTAGTTCCAGTCAGTTGCTCTACCCGTTTGATTTCATGTTTAGTATAACCAAGCTTTTGCTGGGTCACATGGACAAATAAATCCACTACCAGATTTCCTTCTTTCACTTGGATCTTATATACCAGGGCTGAGCTTGTATCCACAATTGTGAAAGAGCCAAGCCAGAATGGCAATAATTAAGAATGCTTTCTTTTGCCTTTTTTGTGAAGTTGAATTTGTATACACAAGCTCCTATTTTATACTCTTTAATTGTTACCCTCCTATCATATTAAGTCTTGGCCTCTTCAGCTGCCCTGTCAGTCTGTTTTTCTGTGCAAATGCATGTTCTAAATTCTTTCTTAAATGTTCCACAGACTCATGGATTGTGGAAGCATTTACAAAGACCTGTTCACTCGCCCTGTATAATAAGTGTTGAGGCGGTCACATTTTCCTACCCAGGATCAGTTATGTGGGCTGAGGTTTGTAGCTTTTGATAGTGTTGCCCTCATTTCCAGGTGCATATATTAAAGTCGCAAGTCCCAACTATGACCCGCCTCAGCCACAAATTTATTGAGTGCATCGATAACAGTTGTATTGCACCGTTCCAACCCCTACGCCCCCAAAATGAAGGCTGGCTGGTATGCAATATGCAGCTTCCTTCTTATCCCAAATATCTATCTTTTTTTGGGTTATTACTGTACCTGTAAAATGGTTTTCACAATCTGACTCTTCTCTAGTATAAACCAAATATGTGATTTACTATTGGTGTAGCCATCTCAACGTTCAACACGTCACTGTAAGCATATACCTGTTCCCACGTCCTGATCGCCGAGCTGTGCCAATAAAATGTACCTTCATCTCTGACCACTTAAGGGTGAAACCTCTTTTTAAGAGCGGTGCTCCTAGTTGGTGGAGTGGGCGCACACTAAACCTACCCGGATATATAGCTCCACATCTTGGAAGATTGGCCAATAAGCAAATTCTCTCAAAATTTCAAATGTTTTCTGAGCTTCCTTTTGACCGTCTTATCGCATCATGAGCATGATGTAACATAAGACACTAAAGGAAATAGGACGAGCTACTGAATGTGACCTGAAATTGATTTGCATATCAATAATCCGTCTTGGAAGTAGAATTTGTTTACTCTTCATAAACCCTCTCCAATTCTCTTTATCTTTGCAGTCTTCCTCTGTAATGGGAGTTGTGACGAATTGCAGGATTCCTTCTCTTCTCCACAGGGGGAGCCTTTCCTGGTGAGTCTAGGGAGGTGAACCTACTATGCAATACCCTCCCGAGCGGTAGAAGCAAGCAGGGCCTCGCCGGGAGAGACTCCCCCCTCTAGGGACAAGGACCCTTGTTCTAATGAAGAACTCCTTAAACAGGTCACCAACCCATCTTCTAAAACATCTAATGGAATAACATATTAAGAACAGACTAGAATTTGTTATTGCCAGCCAAGTCCTCTGGTTGCACCTATAGAGAAACATTTAAATGGTACTGAGACGAAAATTATTACTGGAGGAAAACAGTGTCTAACTCAAACACAAAAGAAGGACTTTAACACTACACCGGGGAAGTCCTGCGGTACCATTTTACTTGGAGACCTAAGGGAAAGAGAGCACTGCAGGTTTGAATCAGCTGGAAGGTGCACACTAAGAGAAACTTGGACACTCAGCGTCCGGACGGAGAGAGAAGCAGGAGTACAACCTGTGGTGCTGGAGGAAAGGGAGAAGGCGGAAGACTCAAGTGGTCACTGAGCGTCCTGAACTTGAGAGACTGAAAGTGGTGGCATGACCGCATTACGGTGGACCGGAAGGTCCTTGAATGACGCTGATATCATTTTTCCTAAGGTACTGCAGAGTGAGCAGACCGACGGGGAAACGAAGAAACCAGTAATCATCCTGAAAAGAAAAGACGGTCCCAGTCTGTCGGAAAGACCAGTGATGTTATCCCTGAGTAATACATCGTAACGGGGGAGAACAGAGACCCAGGAGGGGGACCAAAGATAACAAATACTCACTCGTCACAGTAAAGACAAAGTGCCAAGAGTAAACGAAGAGAGTGAGAATCATTACTTGAACGCTAACACTCGTCCCAGTCAGCACAAAGTGTCAATGGTACATGACAAGACTAAAAATCATTGCTGGAGGGCTCCTATTAGTTCCGATCAAGAGAGTGAATGAAGGTCAAGAGAATCAGTGTTTGAGTCCTCAAACACATCCCAATTAAGGACAGAAGTGGACCGTTAATAAAGAGAGAATCTTTGGTTTAAATAAACAGCCAGGAAAAGAGATATCTTGTGGAAAGAAAAATACAGTTGAGACCTTGAAGAACCCAATATCTGAACTGTCTGATTTGATAGCTACAGTTGTCAAGAACTATCTAAGGATATGCTATTGAATTGAACTGGGTGGAAAAGCCGTCACACAGGAGAAGGGAGTCATTCTCCACTGCTTTAGTGCTAATAGTGGTAGGGTCAAGATAGCTTAGTTTGAACAGTAGACTCTGTTTTGATTTGGACTATCACTGACGACTCACTAACACCGAAGTGTGTTTTTTTAGGCAGGGAATACCCTAGCTTAGGGAAAGTTAGGAGTTTTCACCTTTTGTTTAATAAACTAAAATAGTGAGATGAAAGCCAGAGTCTGTTTTCTTCTTCTGACCGCCACAGAGTTTCTCTGAATCTAAAATGTGACCATAGAATATACCTATCATGGGGATCTTCCTTTTGTGCGCTGATTAAATCAGGGTTATCAAAGCTTCATTGGAAATCTGGTTCATTGTCTTCCTATGAGATTTGGAAGGTGTCCCCACATTTACCTGTATCTCAACAAGCAAGTGCTTTATGTGAAATAACTCGCCCATTAGTGCTCCAATTTTGACCAGCCTGGTCAATTCCCTTCCTGATCTTTGCCTGGTATTTTGGATCTTTTTACAGTGGATATTCATAGTTCTGTAATGAGATTGTCTATGGCCTGAATCAACTTCCCATGCTTGAGAATCTTTTTATTGCATGTTACCAGCCCTCTCAATTTCTACCCCGAAAGATATCCACAAAGCTATTTCTGGCATAGTCAGATTCTCCTCTTCAAAAGCTTTGTTATTCAATCAGGTTATTTTCAAACTCAATGTTTTTTCCAGGAATGTGCAATCATGTAATTATGCTAATTCCCAGGCCACAGGATTGTTCTTATTTTGTCCATATCTCAACTCAGAGAGGAATCCTTGCAATGTGAACACCCACAAGACTATCCTTGATTGTCATAGATTTACTGACCTGATCAGATTACTTTGCAATATTGATCATTTCAATAATCATAATCACCCGCTCACCTTGAATAATGGAGCGGAAGTGCTATAATGCCCAGATGCTAATCAATAATGCTTTTTGACAGGCATTGCATTTTGTTTCAACCTGTGATGGCATAAGCAATTATCTTACTATTAGAATCATGCTCCTGGTATAAAACTGCCAAAATGTATATATCTGTAAAGGCAATTTCTAGGAAGCAATCTTGATACTTCTTTGGGTTAGCTAAACTTCTCCTGCATTGCATCTTTTGTAGATTCACCTGCTGTGAATATTCCCTGTCGCCAGGCTGGGTATCTTCGGTAACATAAATTAGTTTAAACTTATACTGAAAACTTTCGGTTACTTTTTTGCTCCGTTACAGTAATTTTGGTTTATACAGTCCACAGCCAATAGGAATACCTCCCTTAACTCCTCCCCTGTTGGGCCATCTGTATATTCTTTACAGCGCGTTCGTTTTGGAGTCTTCAAATGTTCTCTCCAACTATTCTTCATAAAAAAATTGACTTTTCATACATTTGTGATGAAAGATTTCATATTTCTGACATCTTCTCGACAACTGCCACTGACGGCTATGTTGCTGGGTCTGTGTACCTTTCCCGCCACTGGTAATGTTCGACTTAACAACTGTTTAGCTTGGGCCTTCCTCATAGCCGAGTCCACGAGGAAGAGCCTGTTCAAGGCCTGTGCCCGCTGTGGGCTGAAAAATGTCTCCTTAGAAGTACATCACAACAACAGTCTCTTGTCTTCACCCGCACCACGTCATTCAGGACTGTGAAAGATGCCAGTCTTTCTCCAACCAGACGCTAAGGGATCGTCATTGTCGTTGCGTGGCTCGAGGACGCCTTTTTCAAATCCGGTCCTTTGTAATCTTGCAATTACACCCGACAGGTCACCCGACGCTTGGAGCATGAGAAATAGAATTTGCAGGTGGGATTGAACCCAGGACTTTCTAGAATCAGACTATACAGTGGGTGATTCGAATGATTACAAAGGCCCGGATTTGAAAAAGGTGAAGTATAGACGCCGAAACACGTGTCATCCACAAAGGGCTAAAACCTTTATCAAAATAAAAACAAACTAACGAGAGACTTGTTTGGAATCATCCTTTCACGTATTTTGGCGCAAAGCAGTGCAGGCACAGGTGTGCGTTTTTTCCCATTTCAAAGTCTAGTGGCCACTCTTTGTAGTTGATGGCAAAAGCTATACCGTCGACGTCTTCAAAATCAGCGCCAAGTAAGTCCTCTGCAATGCCCAATCCTTCCTCCAGGTCATCTATGCCGAAGCCATTGACACTGTTAAGGACGATGAGCAGACACACTACACCGTCGACAAAGACTTTGTCGACAACTACTATGTAGACGACTGCAGTAATCTTGTCGACAGGAAAAACTGTCTTCTCACATGATTACGACTATGGTAATTGTGATGAACTTTTCTGTCACCCCCAACAGCACAGTGTCGGTGCTAGCGGCCCTACCACGAGCATCATGCCCGAACATCGGGGTGGCGGTACTCCCAGAAGGGACCATGGTAGTGGAGCAGCCTCTTTCATTCTATGCCGGTGTAGAGGAGCGCGAAGAGGCGGTCATGTATCCTCCCTCTTCCCCGCAACGCAGAACACTACCTTCGAAGGGATTGTGTCCTCCGACGTATTCCTTATCTTTGATAATTCATCTCCAGCTTGCTGGCCTCAGAAAAAATGTTCTCAGTAGAGGGCGCTGCGCATCAACGTCCGTCGAGTTGGTGTCCCTTGACAGCCACCGTATCGGTGCCGACGTCACCATGCCCATAAATAGCCACTTTCAGCGTCCGTTGCTCAGTTCCGTTTTTCCGCGCTTCGTGGTGCCTCGGAATATCGTTGCTCAGTTCTTCAGTCAAATATACTTCATTATTCCTCGAGAATACCGACTCGTACTCGATGGCTTCCTCATCCGAACCGACGACTCCACGGCCCAGCTTCAAAAAATGTCGAGACTGTGGAAAGAAAATGTCCTTGACGGATCCTCACAGGATCTGTTTGTGGTGCCTGGGAGTTGAGCACCATTGTTCGGAGTGCGAGGACTGCATGTCCATGACGGCGAAAGCCTTGAAGGAGCGTAAGGGGAAGCTCGAGAGAGGTAAGGCAGTTAAAACTTTTTTGAAAGTTTCCTCGGCGGAGTCGAGACATTCGTCTCCTCGCCATCACAAAAGACATTCTCGTTATAGGTCTCGAAGCAGTTCCCATCACTCTTCGAGATCTAAGCATTCAAAAAAGAGACGTCGAAGATCCCCTTCCTCGTCTTCTTCTTCCGTTTCCCCGAAAAGGGTCACCTACCCCACACAACATAGCTCTCAGGCTGACCAGGAGGAATTCAGGAAAAAGATGCTTAGCGTCTTCGAGAAAGCGGCCTCGACCCCCTTGAAGACTGCTGAGGGTGATACCCTGGGTGAAAGACCCGAAAAATCAAATCGCTGCGAGTCGCAGCACCCGGCGAAAGAAGCTACTCGAGAGCGCCACGAACCCTCAAGCAAAGGCAAGGTCGCGTCTTCGACGCCATCGTCGAAAGTCCCTTCGACGCATAGATCTGCGTCTTCGCCATTATCGAAGGGTTCTTCGACGCACAGGTCAGTCGATTCGATGCCATCTTCGACGCCGACGCTGAGAAAGGACAAACCCACAGCCACCTCACAGCCAGTGGCCATGCCCAGAGCCTCTATCACGAGAATGTTGTCGACAACCTCGAGTAGAATTCCGATACTCTCGAGTTCCTCGAGGCCTCTCCCAACTTTCTCGACGCCTTTTTCGATGGCTTCGAAGCCTTTAACCTCCGCGTCAACGTTTTCTCAGCCAATTATGACGAATTTGGCCCCTTCTGCTCTGGAAATGGGATTTATACCATTTCCAAGATCTGATCATTCCAGAGCCTTATCTATTTATGAAGAAGGGGAGAATTCGGATCAGGAAAGACCTTTTGAGTTGCAGGGATCTGCAACTCCTTTACCAGAGGAATTTACCTTTGAGGAAGGTAGGTCAAAAGACCTCCAAGAATCCTTACATGAAGCAAGTGGGTTGGACACTTCCCCAGAAGTGGAATTTGCCAAACCAGACCCAGGGGAACATGCTGAAACCCCTTATAGAACCTTGATGGCAAGTATAATAGAGTTTATGGGGTGGTCTACACCCTCACCTGCTTTTCAGCAAGACAACCTCACAGACATTTTGGTTAAAGGTCCACAGGAGGATCCTGTGGTGCCATTTCATGCGGTATTGGCAAACTGGGAAACCCCTGAGGTTATCCCAGCGGTTAACAAAAAATTATCAGCCAAATAGAGGGTGTCTACTGCTGACCCTGAATATTTATCCAGGCGCCCAACTCCGGAGAGTCTGGTTGTTCAGGCAGCAACTTCATCAGGTAGTAAATCGGCTTACCCTACTGTTCCACAGGACAGGGATGACAAGAGATATGACTCTATGGTCAAAGTCTTTTCTGCATGTAGCATGGCGTTGAAATCCATCAATGCTACTTGTACGCTCGCAAGGTTCAGCCACACACTTTGGGAGCGTGCTTCATCAGCGGCTGACTGCCTCCCAGAGGGAGAAGAAAGGGAAGCATTTCTAAACATCATTAAGGATGGTAAAGACGCAATGTGCGAATTCCTTCAAACTGGCATCGATTTTGCTGACAGCATCAGCAGGGCCATGGCGGCAAGTACAACAACCCGGAGATTTGCTTGGTTGCGAAAGTCTGGTTTTGCTCCAGATGTGCAAAGCAGACTCTTGAATATGCCCTTTGATGGCTCTTCTTTGTTTGGTAAGAAGGCGGATGACAGTTTAGAAAAGCTACAAACATCAAAGGCAGCAGCAAAATCCCTGGGAGCTGCAATCCTATCAGTCACCATATCGCCCCTCAGGAACCTCTTGGATAGGTAAGTCTTTTTGCTTCTATTCCGCATTCGGAAGAGGCAGAGGAAAGCCGGTTCAAAGGGGTCAGAAAAGATTCACCCGAGGTGGACGGGTTAAAAATAAAAAAGCCGCAGCAGCAGCAGGTGCCTCTTTACCCTCGGCATCTACATCAGCCGCCTCCAAACCGCTCGGAGGCCTCTCCTCCCAAGACACCAGTAGGGGGCAGGTTAACTCAACATCTGACGGAATGGCAGGCTATTGCGTCAGATGCTTGGGCATTGGAGACAGTTGCCCAAGGTTACTGCCTGCCTTTTCTATTCATCCCTCAGATTCATCCACCGGGGAACAGCTCTCTGAAAGTTCCAGATCCGCTCCTCTTGCAGGAAATTGTAGACCTTCTAGAGAAAGGTACCATAGAACCGGTACCTGTAGCGGAGAGGAACAAGAGCTGGTACCCCCCCTACTTTCTCATACCGAAGAAAGACGGAGGACTGAGACCTATCTTGGACTTACGAGAATTGAACAAGTTCCTCAGGAAGGACAAGTTCAATATGGTAACTCTCTCTCAGATCCTTCAGGCCCTCCAGCTCCAGGAATGGCTGGTATCTCTGAACCTCCAGGATGCTTATTTCCATGTACCAATCCATCTCAAACACAGGAAATACCTGAGGTTCGCAATTGGCGGCTCTCATTGTCAATTTCGAGTTCTGCCATTTGGGCTGCCCTCCGCCCCGAGGGTCTTCACCAAGTTAATGTCTGTAGTGGCTGCAAGTCTAAGGAGGGGAGGGATTCACGTCTACCCCTACCTGGACGATTGGCTGATCAGGGCTGTATCTTCGGAACAAGCTCAGATCCAGCTAGATTATGTCTGCCACTTCCTTCACAAACTGGGCTTCTCCCTCAATTTAAAGAAGTCAGAGATGATACCATCACAGAGACTCCAGTTCATCGGAGCGGCCCTGGACACTTCTCTGGAAAAAGCCTCGCCACCAGAAGTGAGGGCTCAAGATATTCTGCAGATGGTCACCAAGTTTCAAAATGCCCAACATCTCCCAGCCTTCGACTTTTTGAGGTTGCTAGGCCTGCATCTTCCTTGTGCCAGAGGCTCGCCTGAGAATGAGATCTCTCCAGTGGGCACTAAGAACCCAGTGGTCGCAGTTCTCAGGAAAAATGACAGATCTCCTTCGGATTCCGGACAAGGTAGCCCAAGACCTTCAATGGTGGGTTTATCGAGAGAACATTTTGAAAGGAGAACTGTTTTGGCAACCATTGCCGGAGATGACCGTAGTCATGGACGCCTCACTCACGGTGTGGGGAGCCCATGCCAACGACTTGACCATCAGCAGTCGTTGGTCTCCATCGGAGTCCAGACTACACATCAACCTATTGGAGCTGAGAGCGATCAAACTAGCGCTGAAAGCTTTCCTGCCATCAGTACAGGGAAAAAATGTCCTGATAATGACGGACAACACAGTGGCTATGCACTACCTCAACAAAAGGAGGCGTGGGATCACTGCCACTGTGCAGAGAGGCAATGCAGCTCTGGTTTTGGGCAATTCAAGAAGGAATCTCTATCAGCAGTTCACCTAGCCGGAGAGAAGAACTTGACGGCGGATGCTCTTAGCAGGCAGGGCACAGTCTCCCACGAGTGGGAACTAGCTCAGGAAGACCTTCAGGAGATCTTCGCCCTTTGGGGAACCCCTCAAGTGAATCTGTTCGCCACCAGTACCAACAGGAAGTGCAATCTTTTTTGTTCAAGGGAATTTCCCCCGAGAGGAGCTCTAGGGGACGCGTTCGTAGTGGACTGGGAGTTTCCACTCCTGTACGCGTTTCCACCAGTCCCTGTCATTCCTCAAATGATCAGGAGATTGAGAAGATTCCGGAGGACCATGATCCTAATTGCCCCAGACTGAGCCAGGAGAACGTGGTATCTGGACCTTCTGGAATTGTCCATCTGCCCTCTAATTCGCCTTCCACTCAAGGAGAATCTTCTCTCACAGAAGGGAGATCAGGTTCTCCATCCAGACATCAGAACCCTCAACCTTCACGCTTGGCTTCTGAAAGGTTGAGATACAAGGATTGGGACCTCCCTGATGAAGTCATGGAGGTGTTGTTTTCGGCCAGGCGGCCAGCAACAAAGTCTTTATACCGCTGCCGTTGGAACAAATTTTGCAGCTGGTGTAGAGAAGAGAATATCGACCCCTTTTCATGTGGTACACCAACAGTGTTATCCTTTCTACTCTTCTACTCTATTTGGCAAATTCAGGCCTTCAAGTTGGCACTATCAAGGGCTATCTTGCAGCGCTATCGATCTTCAAGTGCACTGCAGAGGAGCCATTGTATTTCAAATTACCCTTTGTAATACAATTTCTAAAGGGGTTAACTAATGTCTATCCTCCAAGACCATTCCAAGTTCCCTTATGGGACTTTAATTTAGTCTTAAATTTCCTGATGGGTACTCCTTTCGAACCACTCCACTCTTGTTCGCTAAGATTTCTCACCCTTAAAACTGTCTTAATAGTGGCACTAACATCTGCTAGAAGGGTGAGCGAATTACAAGCTCTATCTTGTAAACCCCCTCATACAATTTTTCATAAAGACAAAGTTGTCCTACAGGTGAAGCCTAATTTCCTCCCAAAGGTGGTTTTTGAATTCCACATCACTCGGAAAATTACCTTACCTTCATTCTATCCTCCTCCCCATCTAGGGAAAGAGGAAGAAAGGCTACATAGGCTGGACTCAAGGCGGGCTTTAAGCTTTTACATCAGCAGACTTGGTAGGATTAGGCAAGCAGACCAACTGTTCGTAGGTTACTCAGGGCACAAATTGGGACTTCCGATAACAAAACAGACCATTTCCAGATGGATTATTTTGGCCATTCTGGAATGTTACAAACTAGCAGGGAAAGAGCCTCCACAAAATCTTAGGGCTCATTCAACCATGGGTATCGCAGCCTCTTCGGCCCTCCTAAGAGGGGTTCCGGTTCGAGACATATGTGCGCTTCCACATGGTCGTCCGCACATTCCTTCACAAGATTTTACAACCTGGATTTCTCCAAAGCCGTATTACATTCTGTTCATTCCTAAAGGGAAACATGGCGTTTTTACTCCCACCTCCAATTACACACCACTGCTTTGGGAGTCTATCAAAGATAAGGAATACGTCGGCGGACACAATCCCTTCGAAGAAAAAGTTACTTCTTACTTGGAGATGTTCCTCCGACGTATTCCTTATCGCCCCTCCCATCCATCCGCGCAGTAATACTTCCCTTGTGGTTGCAGCTTACGCTCCTTCAAGGTCAATAACCAATTCATGCAGGACTTATCTTATGCTACAAAACGGAACTGAGCAACGGACGTTGTGCGTGGCTATTTATGGGCATGGTGACGTCAGCGCCGATACGGTGGCTGCCGAGGGACACCAACTCGACGGACGTCGATGCGCAGCGCCCTCTACTGAGAAAAAATGTCCCGAGGCCAGCAAGCTGGAGACGAATTATCAAAGATAAGGAATACGTCGGAGGAACATCCCATCGAAAGAACGTTACCAGGTAAGAAGTAACTTGTTCTTCTAGGAGGTAACGTAGTTCGCGATGGGGTGAGGCAAGTCTAATCAGGCTACTGGTATTACCATCCCTGCACACATCCCCTATGTGGGACGAATTGCCCCTGGTGCAGCCAGCTCCCCCATTGCCTCCCCAGAGGGACATGTCACTGGACATTTTATCCACCTTGACCATGCTCATGGCTACATTACAACAAATACTTCCTGCACCGGTGCCAGTCCTGGTGCCTCCTCGACGGCCTCCCGCAGATGTCCCTGTGCCGTCCATGGAGGAGGATGATATCCTGTGACACCCAGGAGGGTTGAACGCTGTCATGGCCCCAGCAACTGTCGAACACCGGGACGGACACAGATCTAGACCACCTAGAGGATGTGGCCTCAGCACATTTGTCCCACACTGACGAATTTGAAGATTTCATCATGGCTGACGGGGATCCGGTTGATATCACGATTAGAGACTCTACCCCTGTCAAGATTCGTCAAGATTAGTCAAGAAATGGAAAAACATCAGATCCGACGAATGGGTGGTAGCCCTTCTCCAGCAAGGTCATTCGCTGGAGTTTGTACACTTTCCACCAGACATTCTACCTGCACACAAGCCGGAGAAGTTGCAACACCTCGTGTTGGAAGAAGTGCGCACACTGCTGCAAAAAGGTGCAGTGGAGAAGGTGCCAAAGGACGAAGTGGACACAGGAGTCTACTCCTGCTACTTCCTGGTAAGATAAAAGGCACTGCACAACAAGTCGGGATTGGAGACCCATATTAGATCTAAGGGTTCTCAACAAATTCCTAAAGGTACAAACGTTCCGTATGGTGACGCTGCAACAGGTACTGTCCCAGCTGCACCAAGGGGATTTCTTAGTGTCCCTCGAACTCGAGGCCGCTTATTTTCACATCGCTATTCCCCGCTCATACCGGCGCTACCTACGGTTCATGGTGGCAGGAGTACACTATCAACAAGGGGATTTTTTGGTGTCCCTCGAAGTCGAGGTCGCTTATTTTCACATCGCTATTCCCCGATCATACCGGCACTACCTATGGTTCGTGGTGGCAGGAGTACACTATCAATTGAAGGCCCTTTCCTGCGTTCTGCTCCACGGGTTTTAAGGAAGAAAACCGCTTTCTTGGTGGCCATAAATAACATCGGCCAGGCGAGTAGGTGAAATCCAGGCATTTTCCTGAAAACTGCCTTATTTGACGTTTAAGGACAAGGCTATCCTGCATACGGACCCGACATTTATGCGTAAGGTGCCGTCCTCCTTCCATCTCAATCACCCAGTGGTTTAGCCAGTATTCTTCGGCACCCGACTTCTCCAGCGGCGGAAGCACTGCACATGCTGGATATGGTGCATATCCTCAAGTACTATGTAACACAACAAGATAATGCTGCAAAGCAAGAAACAAAGCACTCAGCACCTTGCCTAGTGTGCTGAATTGGTGCAGTGCCTCTCAGTAATTTGGTATTTTTCTTGTATCACATCCCACCCCTAATTACAACCATATTCATGCATAGTGAAATATATAGAAAAACAAGATAACCACATGTACCACAACATTTCCAGTGTATCATTTATACTGTTTTAATGCAGTAAAAAGTTGCAAACAAAGATTACCATGTGTTGAATAACAGAATTAAAAAAATACAACAATTAAAAAATCGAATCGTAAACATGGAGAGGGGAGATGAAACAATTATTTACATCATTCATCAAACATATGGTTACACATAACCAAGGTTAGAGAATAATGGAAACGGATGCTGATAAGTGCAGGTGTGAAGAAACGAAAAACCCAGTGCTCAGAATAAGGGGAAAGAGCAAGAGAGGAAAAGCTCCTCTGATTTAAAAAAAAAAAAAAAAGACAAAGGAAAGGATAGATGAAACAGTTTCATAGTGGCAGTTTCATGTATTCTAATTTGAGCAACCATCTAAACAAATCAAATACAGGTTGGAAATCCCTCAAATATCTAGTATTAGTATACAATTTATTTCCAAATGAGTCTAAAGGTTTTTTTAGAAAACATTTTTCGGAGATCTTCTCATAAGGCTCATATAAGGGAAACCCCCACTGAGTACTATGTGGCGTGTCCTAAGTCATTCCGTTCTACTGATTAGTTGTCGTTTGCTCCTTCTGGTCCAGGAAAGGCCCTATCAAAGTCTTCCATTTCAAGATGGATCGCAGCCTGCATTTCCTTCTGCCATCAACAGGCCGGCAGGCCGCTTCCAGGCAGGCCCGGGCACACTGCACCAGAGCAGTGACTGCTACCACTGCCTTCCCCTGCAGGATCCCGCTGCCTGTCATCTGCCATGCAGCCACCTGTAGATAGGTGCATACATTCACCAGGTTCTACTGTGTCGACAGATTCCGCAGAAGAGTCTAGAGTTGGTCAGTCGGTTCTGTGGAACCTTTTGCGAGGTTAGTAAGTCTCTAGTGGTAAGTTGTGCTCGGAGCTTGCATCTGCCATCTCTATTGTTTATTAATACTGCTTTGTAATCTATTCACAGCATGTGAATCTATGAAAGATCCAATGCTGGAGAAGGAATAAGTTACTTACCTGTAACTCTGCTTCTCCAGCATTGGTATATTTAATAGATTCACATGCGACCCTCCCACCTACCCTGCATGGCTAATCTTTTGGCTCTTACTGCCACTCACGTGCGCTTGCCAAATCTGAAGATGGCCAACGGGGGAGTTGGAGGTATTCCTATTGGCTGTGGGCAGTATGATCCAAAATGACTGTAATAGAGCCCAAAAGTGACTGAAAGTTTTCAGTTTAAGTTTAAACTGCTTTGTTACCGAGGATTCCCAGCCTGACGACAGGGAATATTCACAGCATGTGAATCTGTGAAAGATACCAATGCTGTAGAACCAGAGTTACAGGTAAGTAACTTATTCTGTAGGGCACTGGCCAGACAGTCTTTTAGCTTAGCTCCCGCCTCATTTTGTTCTCCCCCTTCATTTCCAAGGCACACCTTGTTTAAGTAGTTTAGTTAATGGTTGTGTGAGCTCTGCATAGTAAATAAACCTTCTATTGTAACTCGTCATAACCATAAGAATGATCAGATTTCACTTTCGTGGGGTCCTTCACCTTGTGGATATATTCCAAATTTTTCTTTTGTGGCTTCAAACCATCCACTGAGATTTCATGTCCCAAGTAGTTGAATATTTTTCTGCACCAGTGGGCCTTCTTTAATGATATCTTTTCCCAGGCCTTTTGTAATTGACTGAGTACATGTCTTATCTCATTGGAATGAGCTTTTAGATCCTCAGTCAGGATGTCATCAAAATAAACTTTGGTCCCTCTTTACGCTGTATCCTGCATCACTTTATGCATAAAGATTCCAAAATCACTCCTGCTATTTATATAGCCAAACCTGCCGGCATCACCTGTAGGGGCACTGTTTGTTGCCTAACAACATACCACTGAAGCGGAGCCACACCCACCAGCCTTGCTCATGCTCGTTCACCTGTGGCTGAATCACCCGCCTCCAGGCGAAGCCGCGGCAAAGTGGGTCATAGCTGTCTGTAGCTTTCCGCTGCGTGTCCGTGGCCATAGACCCTGTGAGTATGCTACACCCTGCCGCCATCACCACTTGTTCCACCTACCATGCTTTGCTCCAACCTCAAGGTACTGCTCATCATCCTTACGACTATCTCCATACCTACCCGGTCCCCTCCCACCATCCCTCATACCGACTACAGCTCCACTACTCAACCCAGAAATCCAAATCTCATCTACCCGCAACTTACTGACACTTCCACCACCACCATCGACCTCGGAGTATGGTGTTAGGCGGAAACCTGTGCAGTTCCCTCTGGGACCACTGCAAAAGATTTAGGACTACAGGTGTTTGGCAGTAAACCCACGTGGTAGCAGTCTGTACCACACAGATTCACTTGGTAGCTGTGGCTGAGCAGTCAGACTTCCCTCAGGAAGAGTTAGACAGTATGTGGCGTATACAACATAGGGCAATTCTTCACAGTAAGACAAGCAAACACGCAACAAGGCTTCAGTGTAAAGATATAAAGGTATTTATTTATAACGACACATCTATAGAAAACACTCTGGCACTATTACGGCAAACACTTCATTTACAATTACTCTACGAAGAAAAAGATCAATCCCCCGAACAATAGTTCGAAAAGTCTAGGTTTTACCAGCATCACCTATTTGCAGACAGAGGTGTATGCTTCAACCTAGATGGCACTCTAGTATTCGTTGGGACGGGAGAGAAGAATAAGCAGGTTACGAAATCAACATGGTTCCAATACTTAACGGACAAATGCAAGGCAAGAAGACAAGAACCACGGTAGATCATAAAGTTCAGAGGCCAGGCCCACTTGGAGAGAGGCGAGGGGATATGTCCCAAAAAGTATCTTAGTGGAAATGCGTTCGAGTCTTTGTAGCAAATTGTTATCGGCAGATTGGACCAGTTCAGAACAACACGCTAGAGAAAGCTTGGAGGCGACCCTATGGAGAGGCGAGGATTAAGACACCTCACTCTATCTGGCAACAAGGGAAGCCAGGCGGACACAGTACCTTGATTGTGGAGAGACAGCTCCGACGGGGGCAGTTGTTCCTGGCGGTGGGTGCACGTCCGGTCTTTGCCAAGAGAAGAGAGGATCTCGTCGTCGAAGGAAAGTTGAAGATCGTTGCACCACCAGGGAAGAGACCAGCCGCGGAGTGCTCCATCACAAGGCACCACCTTTTGGTCGCGGTACAGGGGTAGTGGCTATCCGGTTGCCGAGGTGCTCTGCACGGGCAATTCGACCACTGCGCCCTGAGGCGAAGAAAAAGCAAAAGGGACTGGTTGTTCCCACCAGTAAGGGGAAGAGACTCTCCGGCGGGGAGATCTCCTCTGTCGTCGGGAAGTGGTGAGTCGGTTCAGCAGGGCTCCACCGGAGGTGTCGTCGTTGCAGGTCGGCTCAGCTTTACCCTCGTCGGATTCTTAGGTCCTGTGGCGACTTCTGAAGATCCAGTCCCAAAAGCCCTGCTTTTATGCAGAAAACCCCCATTCATTCAACCTAGCTGTCAATCAACACACGCTAAGTGGTGAGCGGGGAGGCTCACCACTTGGGCCAATCACACCAGAGTGCGACCGGAGTTGGCAAGGCAACTCTGTCCAGGGTGCCTAAACCCCCTCCCACACCCCTGTGGTAACCCAGACAGAATGGCACCACTTTGGAGGGTCTCTGTACAGAGGCCCGCCAAAAGTGGAACAAAGGGCTCGACCTTTGGTTTAGGAGTCACAGAGACGAACACAGACGCCATTTTAAAAACCGAGTTCTGGCAGAAAATACCATCCGATAGACTTATTTAAGATAAGTAGACCGGAGGTATGTTAGAGATTAACTAGAAAAAGTATCAATCTCTAACAATGGGACGAACCCCATAGGGTTATATTCGGGGTCGAACATAACAAGTAGTTTCCACTGCCACCAGCCAAAACTCGGCGAGGGGGGACGGGACAGTGCCCCCTCGAATAACAGACCCAGGAGTAATCGAATTACCCCTACTAGTACGTCCACAATAGGATCGTTTGTACTAGTTCTGTTAGTAAATTTAGGTCTAGTAAAGCCAATGGTGACTTTACATGCCCGGGGAGACAGTAGTCAGTCCCCGGGTATGGAGTCTATGAGGGAGGTACGCTAGGACGCCCCAGTGTTACGGCACGGAGGGTGCGGTGTAACACACATAGCAAAACATATGAGACCCTATGGAGTAAAGGACCGCATAGCCCATAGAACACATTGAGATTCAAAGGAATTACACACATTCATGTCCAAGAGTGGGAGAAAAAGAGTCTCACTCTTGGCAGGATGGAAAAAACAAACTCCAGAAATCCAGCAAAGCTGCTGGGGGACTAACTAGGTTAGGAAATTCAGCCTAAACAGAGAATTCTCCCTAACATATGGAATGCAAGATCCCTCTGCAAAAAGTCCATGGCAGTTATGGACCTTTTTCTACGCCTATGTCTTCATTTTCTCTGCATAACTGAAACTTGGATTCTCCCACATAACACAACTGTTGCTGCTTCTCTTACTACTTCTCTATCCTCTTTTGCACTTGTCCCTCGTGCCAATGGTTGCGGCGTTGGCTTACTCTACAATCCTAAATGCTCATCTATTCCATCACCTGTACCCTTACCAGACTATTACTCATTTGAACCTATATATAAAATCTTCACTGCTCCTCATGCAATTTGTCTTCTCATTATCTACCGCCCACCAGGACCGCTTGGCTCATTCTGTGAAGACATTGACCACCTTCTTGGTCACATCCTACCTAGTCCTACACCTCTTGTCATGCTCTGAGACTTTAATCTTCATCTTTCCTCTACTCATCTAGCATCCCCCTTCTTATCAATACTTGACTCTCACCTACTTTCCCCACTTACCAATCCTCCTACTCATACCTCTGGTTCTACCGTAGACTTGATCTTCACCTCATCTTTTACTGCCTCCTCCATATCTACTCTCCGCGTCTACCTTTCAGATCACACTCTAATTCCAGCTTCCTTTCCCCTGCCTACTCCCTCTAGAACCTCCTCCCTTTCCTCCACTAAGACTTGCTACAGGCGTGATCTGCGCAATGTTAACTCCTTGCTCTTCCATGATACCTGCATACACTCTCTACCATGTCTCACACACTTCTCCTCGCTCTCCAGATGAAGCTGTGTCCACTCTCTATTCAGGTCTCACATCTAGCCTTGATTAACTTTACCCTCTCTCTTACTTTTAGCACACTCACAAACCTGCCCAACCCTGGCTCTCTCCTCATCTCTCTTCTATACGCTGCCTCCTTTGCCACCTTGAAAGGCACTGGCGCAAACACTGTTCTCCTACTAACCACGCTACCTATTTCTCTTATCACCTCCTATACGACAACTGTATTAAGGCTGCCAAACGTACCTACTTTAGACCTTCTTCACAGTCAATCCTCTCATCCTCAATGTCTCTTCCAAACCCTAACCCAACTTCTCTCTCCTCGTACACCTGACCCGTCCATCAACTCATCCCCATCAGTATCTGATTTTGCCAATTTCTTCTCTTCCAAAGTACACTCCCTACGCCAGGACATACTATCGTCACCTTCCTATAACTCCTCCCCCTTATCCTTCCCTACGCCCTCCAGTACTGTCTCTACCTTTCCTCACGTAACAGACACCTAGATGACCCTACTCCTGGCCAAAGCTCACTCTACAGCAGCCACCACTGACCACATGCCCTCTTCACTTATCCCCAAAGTCTTCCCACCTCTGGTAACCTTTCTCATCGCCTTCTTTAACATTTGTCTCACCACCTCTACCTTTTCTTCTGCCTTTAAACATGCAATTATCATACCTATCCTAAAGAAACCTACAGCTAACTCCCTTCTTGCTTCTAATTTCGTCCTATATCCCTCTTACCTTTTCTATCCAAACTCCTTGAGCACCTTGTTTATTCACGAATCTCATCATTCGTGTCTAGCCTATTTCTCCTTCCTCCGACTCAGTCTGGTTTCTGCCCCCACTGTTCAACTGAACCAGCTCTTACATACGTACTTAATTCTCTTCTCACTGGTCGCTACTCCAAATACTAATCTATTCTTATTTTTACTTGATCTGTCCGCTGCCTTTGACACTGTAGATCATTCTTTGTTCCTGGACACTCTCGCCTCCCTTGTTCTGCGCAGATCTGTTGTATCATGGTTTTCATCTTACCTATCCAACCATACCATGGCTGTCTCTTGGGGCAGCAACACTTCTCATCACCTTCCTCTGGTCCATGGGGTGCCTCAAGGTTCAGTGCTTGGTCCCTTTCTATTTTCCTTATATACTTCCTTTCTTGCCCCCATTATCTCATCCTTTGGAGTGTTGCACCACTTCTATGCTGACGACTCCCAGCTCTTTCTATCCTTCTCGTCCTTCTCCTTGGACATTCATCAGACTCTCTCATCCTGCCTCACCGCCATCAAGTCCTGGATGACCTCTCACTTCCTCACTCTCAATGCCGAAAAAACTGAGGTCCTATTCTTTCCCGCAAACACTCTGATCTCGCAATCTTCTCCCTCCTCCATCTCTTTTCCACCCTCCTGTCTCTCAGTCTCTCCCTCCGCCCGCAATCTTGGTATTTACTTTGAATCTAATCTCTCCTTTGACCACCACATCTCTCTCATATCCCGTGCCTGTCGATTTAATCTCTACAACATTCACAAAGTCCGCCCTTTTCTCACTTTCCACGCTACAAAACTCCTCATCTCCTCACTAGTATTCTCTGGATTATTCTATTCTATTCTGATCTTTGGTCTTCCGCACTCACGCCTTGCTCTTCAATCTATCTATCATTCTTCAATTCGCTCACTCGGTCTTCTCGCCTACCATGACCCAATTTCCCCTTCGCTGGCCTCTCTTGGCTGGTTGCCCTTCTATTCTCAACTTAAATATAACTTTCTCTGTCTTGTGTTCAAATGTCTCTGTGGCCTTACTCCTGACTACCTTGCATCTCTCCCTTCTTTTTACTCTCCATCTCGCACCCTCCGCTCTACTAATCGCTTTAGACTCAATGTCCCACGCCCCCCACCCCCTCGTGCCCAATCCCTATTTTACTCGTTCCAGCTCCTTGCCCCTCTTCACTGGAACATACTTCCCGTCTCTTCGCTCAATTACTTCCTATCCTCTGTTTCGTTCTTCTCTAAAAACCCACCTGCTACAGTCCTCTAACTGATTTAATCTGCTTTGAACCCGGAGTCATTTACTTTTATGAACGCAAATGGATTGTTACTGTTTATAAACACTAAGTGACTGTTTACTCCCAGGAATGCTAATTGATTGTTACTATTTACGAACACAGTTTGAATGTTACTGTTTATGAACGCTGATTTGCATTCCGATTCATTATATTGTTGACTGTCCTATGTAAAGCGCTTTGGACAAAGGCGCTATATAAAACACAATAAATACAAATATTGCTTTACTGGGAATGTAAAAACAAAATGTGGATGCTGCATGCTAAGGCGATGCACCAGTACCCAGCCGTTGATCCTAACGTGGTCAAAGAATGGAAATGGACATCTTTAAACATTAACCCTTGTTGAGTTCTGTTAAGTTGATACACCGTCTCCATTGACTGTTGGGCATTAATACCCCTAATATAGAAGTGTTTGATGTGCTATTACTAGGCCTAATTATTCCTCTTGCCGCTAGATTTTTAATGCTCTCTGCTAACAACTGTAAGCATTTTAACGGTAGCCTGTGTCATCGCACAAAATCAGGTTTCATTTCATAACCTTCCGTATTATGGGGTGGCATGAAGATCGGTGTGCCCACAATCATACGCATCTCGGCAAATACATTGTTTTCCCAAAATACGTTCCTCAGTTGGTCTCTCCCGAAGTCATTTATACAAGCATCTGCAGCCTGAATGTGTTCCTCTGTAATTGTGGAAAACTCTGGAAAGTCTCTGACAGGGGGCTTTTTTCTAACTGTGTGGCAGTATCTCTGTGAATTGTAGACACTCTAAGATATCTTGGAATTTCAGCCTCCGCATCGTGTGGCTGCCCATCATCTTCACCCCCATCATCCAACTGAAACAGAATGCAGTCATCCTGTCTGGGACAGATCAGGTCCTAAGGTTCTTATGGATACAAAGACTGCTCCCTGAAGACCCATTGTGGTCTTGAGTCAATAAACTCGGGTAGTTTAGCTCCCACCATGACATAACTTTAATGAACATTGCCAGTGACTGGGTTGTTCAGATGTGCAGTATGATGTGATTCTTTAATTGCCATCTAAATGAATCTCCTGACCCCTCTTGTTATCTACTAGTATCCGTATGCGATTGTCCCCAACTTCTACTAGTGGAGTATATTCCCTTTCTAGGTTTCAATTTCAAAGTACATTTCCTTGTAAGTGCAGGAATACAGACATCCCTCTTCACTTGCAGCTCAAGTGCATGCAACATTAATTCTGCATGACAAAACACCTGTCTTTTGTTCTCAAATTCTTGTGTGCGACCACCCAATCTGGACCAATCCTTTCTGGTTCAATAAGTCTAGATCCATGCTCATCCGGTGCATGATATAATTTCCCAAATAGATTCGAGCCTCAATTCCACCTACTATCCACACATTGTGGCGAATGTGTTTAGATCCTATCTCTATTTTCAACTTGCACCTTTTATTGATTCTGTGTCCATTATCAGTGCAGTTGATGGTATTTCCTTCCTGCCAAGGATTTGTTTAAATATCTTCTCATTAACAAAACTCCTTTGTTGTTTAGGGCCAGCTCTGCCTCAATTTTTCCCGGATGCCCATTTATGTGGACCGGTATGTAAGGGTGACCCCCATCTCATGTGAATCTCAGCAATGGCCGATATGCATTTGTCATGCTTGTTACTGAGTTCCTCATAGGGCGCTGTGTCTTCTGCGTATAAATAAAATCTAAGCGTGTTTTCATCTGCCCATGTTTGCCAGTTCTTCTTTGGGCCTAAATGAATCTACAGTGTTTATTCTAACTCCTTTGATCGTATACTCGCACATTAGAATAACTTTATTGCTAGGGACATGCCCATTCAGAAGATAGACCTCAACTGCATTTATGGTCTTGGTTACGGTGTGACATTATTTTGCATTCTTTTGTATTATTGTGTTGGTTTGCCACCTTTTAAAGCTTCAGCAGTTTCATGGCCAAAGACTAGAAAACTACATGAACTCCCATCAATTAGTAGTGAAAAAAGTTTAAAACAATTTGTAACAAAAACAGTGTTTCGTCGATGGTGGTTACCACCACTTGGTGTCTTGAGCTTGTGCTTACTTGGCTTAATGTCAGCCTCAGTAACACCTTCAAAAGGTATCACCTGGCCATTGAAAATATCCACAGGGTGCTCTATTGTCTGTAACTTTGAGCGCTGATCATACGCTTTGTATGCTGCACTGCATTGTATTCCTGTTTAAAAATCGAATCTAAGTGGGTGTGCCTTCACATCTTGCATCCAATTTGCAACATTTTGCGCATCCATTTTTTGCTACACTACATTGTTTCCTGTTTTCAAAATCGAATCCAGATTGGTGCGCTGTCACATCTTGCATCCCTGTGTACGCTGCATTGTATTCCTTTTTATAAAGCACCCCACGTATTGCTCTGCATTTGTATTGTGCCCTCCTAACTAATAGACCACCTGCGAGTAGGGCCAGGACTGTGCACTGCAGCCCTCCCTTCTTTCTCTTGCCTTTCGCATGTATCCTCTGCCACTGAGATGGCACTCTTTCTAATCTTCTCTAACTGCTACACTATCACCTATCCTCCTCTTACAAAATCTGGACAACAAAAGCTCAAAAAAAGACATCCTGGGTGCAAATCCTGGCCTTACCATCGCAGACACCGATGTCGGTGCATCCTCCAGAGAGATTTTCACTGATATCCTCTTCTATGTCCCCGCTCCAGACCTATGAACTTCTCATCTCTACTCGCTTACCCTTTCTCATCCTCTCCCATTAATGGTGGCACCATGTGGGAAGTCCTCTTGGCAGGCTTCTTCTCATCACGCTGCATCATTAAGATCAACCACACTGGCACTATCCTGGTCAGGGTCCTCAGGCCAACCTCTCTCTTTGACCGGATCCTGCCATTCCTCGTTAACTTTCTTCCTTCTCCTGCCTCTCCCCCTACGCCCTCCTCTTTCCCCCCACTTCTGACTGAAGTACCACACCCCTCTACTCCACCTCAGAAAACCTACAAAGGCAGAGATCCTCTCCACCTGGCGACTCAACGCCCGCTCAGCCAACAGACACTATGCTGACATCTGCCTCCTTCTTGAAGACACTGATTGACCTTGACATTCTCGCTCTTACTGAGACATGGTTCAATGCCAGCTCAGTCACTGATTTTGACTCCCTCCTACCTGACGGCTTTAAGATAATTTCCAAGCCTTGACCTCACTGTGCTGGCGGTGGGATTGTCTTAATCTTCCCTGTGTGTTCCTTCTTCCATCTTACCCACTCAGCTCTACTCTTCCTTTGAGAGCCTGGTGTGCAAATTGGTTATCTCTCCCTCCTCCGCCCTGACCATTGCTACCATTTACCAGCCTCCAGGCGCTAACTCCCTGTTCTCCTCTAAATGGGCTGATTTCTGTTCCTCCTTACTCTCAACCTCCCCCAACCTGCTGCTCCTGGGTAAATTTAACATCCAATTGGACTCCCCTGGTACAGCATCCACTATTTTCATTGACTTCTGTACCTCTCTATCCCTCTCAATTCTCCCTTCTGGTCCAACCCACTCTGCTGGACACACTCTGGATGCCCTCATCCACTCCAACCTTCCTCTCTCATCTGCCCTGGTCACCCCTCGCTCTTGGTCTGACCGCTCTCTTCTCTCCTCGCACCTGGTCCCTTCGGCCTTGTGACCACTTCTCCAAAAGCCCTGCCAACCTTGTTCAAGAACATCTGTCCGATGAAACGAGTGTCAGCTGCTGCCTTCACTTCCACCTTTATCCCCCCCTTGCCCTCCCAACTCGGAATATACCAATGACATGTATCTTAGCAACTCCCACCTGTTCATCACCAACACCCTTGACATTCTTGCCCCAGTCATGAGGATCCGCTTGAAGCCCGCCTCTAAGCGCCACAGTTGGTACGACTCCAAACTTGCAGGCCTGAAATGAAAGTGCAGAGCTGAAGAATGGAAGTGGCAAACCTCAGGCTCATCCTCTGACAAAATGGCCTGCCGACTGCTCCGTGCCAAGAAAAGAGCCCACATTCAGCCATGGGTATCTGGCGCAGCCAACAACACGGCTGAATCTGCAGGGAACATGCCAACCTTTCTGCAGTATCCTCCTTCCCTATTCCTTCTCTGCAACACACTTGCAACTCACTTCACCACCAAAACTCAGGACATCCTGAACAGCCTTGTCACTCACTATCCCAACCCGTCCCTCACCCCCTTGCCTCCCTTGGCTACTCACTCTCCTCCTTCCTCATTCTCCTACTTTGCCCTTGTCTCACCAAAAGAAGTTACCAGAGTTGTCCGCTCCATGAAGGTCTCTTCCAAACAGGTTTCCCCTTACTCACCAGAACCATCAATGACATCATTAGCTCTCTTGCCACTGCACTCGCTGATCTCTGCAACAACTCCTTTGCTTTGGGTTCTTTCCCCTCCTTCCTCAAGCACTCCCTTGTGCTCTCCATCCCTAAAAAATTAAATAAAAACCACCAGCAGACCCTTCCTGGCCAGCCAACTACCACTGCATCTCCATCACCCCCTTCCTGGAGAAACTGCTGGAGAAGTTGGCCCTCTCCCAACTCGACTCTCACACTGAACTGGTTGGCGGTCTCCACGACTATCAATCTGGATTCCGAGCATCCAGAGGCATGGAAACTGCTCATCTGAACACCTTTGAAGAACTGCTTGCATCCCTGGATTCCAACTCCTCTTCTGTCCTCATCCTTGTTTATCTCTCCTCTGCATTTGTCACGGTCTATCATTCCATCCTCATACAAAGGCTCCAACACCACCTTGGTATCTCGGAGCGGGCACTGGACAGGTTGACCTCCTGCCGCTCCTCCCAAGTCATCCTGGGCTCCTTCTCCTCTCCTACTTCCTTCTCCACCTGTGGTGTCCCCCAGGGCTCTATTCTCTTGCCTTGGCTCTTTAACCTCTACCCTACTCAGCTGTCACTACTCTTCTTCAAACTTCCTGCTGACCCTCTTGCACCCTCCACCATCCCTGACTGCCTTTCTGCCATCCAGGCCTGGTGCACTTCTAATGATCCCTGCCTATAGCCATCAAAATGGGGATCCTTCTGATTGAAACACCTGCTCCAGACATCTTCCGTTCACTCTGGCCTTGCTCCCCTGCTCCCTCTTCTGAAGCCAGAAACCTCTGAGTCATCTTCGACTCCTCTTTCTCCTTCCTCCCTCACACTCAGGAAATTGCCAAGAAGTCCCACTTTCAGCTCAACCTTCTCAAAGAAATTCTTCCTTTACTCACCTTCCCCCAGAAGCTCAATGTTACCCGATCCCTGGTTCTCTCTAGGCTTGACTTTTGCAATAGCCTCCTCCTGAATCTACCTTCTTCCACTCTGCGACCCCTCAACCTAATCCAGAATAGGGCTGCAAGACTTATCCTTGCCCGCAAGCCCATGGACCCCATCTCTCCTGCCCTAAAAAGTCTTCACTGCCCCCCAGTTGCTTGACAGATTAAATTCAAATCCCTCTGTATCATCCACAAGGCTGTCTGGGGCAGGTGACCACACTATCTGCAACTCTCTCTTACTAAATACTCCCCCTCTAGACCTCTGCGCTCCTCTGGCACCAACTCCTTGTGTGTAAAGCGTTTCGCTAAACAGAGGGCAGGAGGTCGATCGCTTTCCTCAGCTGGCTCCCTTCTTTGGAAAAGCCACCCTGCCCCCGTTGTCTTGAGCAAGAATTTCTTAAATTCCGGAGGTTCCTCAAGACCTTCCTCTTTACCTCCTCCTTCCCTTCCTCTCTCCTCTGCTAATCTCACAGTTGCTTGTTTGGGGTCAGGGCCCTTATGCATCCTCTGGCATCCCCCACCAAATTGCGCAGCTTCTGTCTATCCTCAGCACTTTTTGAGGCACACTCTCCACCCTTGGAGGCTCGCACTTACCACACATTGCATTTCACCTGTTGTTCAACCATGAGCACCCCAGCACCTATACTCTCCCCTCTGCACTTGCACATTCTGAACACTCACAAGGCATACTAGGTTTGTCCCCCCACCCCACTGTATTTAATAGTTTGTATGTATTTTAATTGTCTCCCATCCCTTATCCCCTCCATGTTGCCTGTGGGCGCGTTGAAACAGTATTTACTTCCTGTATAAGCACCTAACAAGCAGACAATAAATAAATAAATTCATTTCTGATACTTGTTATTCTGCTTAGAATCACATGCCCTGCGTATATTCCGACATCTAGTGGTAATCGCAGAGTATTGCATCTTTCTTTCGAGGATCGAAAGGGTACATTGACATGGGCGTGACTGTAACACTTTCTCTAACGTGACGTGTAGTGTACCCAAAATCCCTCGCGTGTCGAGGTTCCACAGAGTTGGTCGCTTATGCAGAGCTCGCAAGAGTTTATATTGCTCAATAGTTACTTTGTTGTCCCACGACCGATGGTCGCCTAGTCTTCGTCGACTGCTTCGTGGACCCCTACGCCGAAGACATCCACTGCTGTTCGGCGACTGGTGCATCGATCAACGTCTGTCAACCGCGTGGCCTCAGCCCTCTGGCCAGGCCTGTACAGTAGGGAGAGTGGGGCCCTGGGTTGATGCTTTCTGAGAATGCATTTCCTTTTCCTGTCTCTTCCCCTTTCTGGTCTGGCTGCCTTTTACCTCTACTATGAAGAGGACTCCATTTAAATGTTGTCTGTCGTGCAACCGAAAATATTCTTGGAAAGACACCCATCGCAAATGCAATGGGTGCTTACCTCGTGACCATGACGAGCGTTCCACTAAATATTGCAAACTCTTTCATCCTAAGATGTTAAAAAATAGGCGGCCAAAGCGGTGGCCATTCTACGCAATGCAGGCCGAAAGTTGTTCCCCCGTTGGTGCCGTCGCCTCGGATGACGAGGACTCTAGCGGCAGTCATAGCTCCGACCTGGAGGCCATAGACCTTTCGGCAGAACCCACCAGTTCCCAGATGACCGCCCCCGAAAGACAGACCACCTGTGCTGTTATGGGGAGTCCCACCCCCCCCAACCCCTGGTGACGGGCGCAAACGCACCACCCAAGGAAAAGCACACAACCCCCAGAGCCTCCTCGACGAAACATATGGGGATCCCTTTAGTCATGAGGACAATCCTTTTGGTTGGGATTCAACGGACCATTGCCCAGACTGGGGACAAGATCAACCGGCAGATAATGGACCTTGGCTCTCACCCATTCCTACCCTAGACCCAGACATTATTTGTCTGAAATTGCCTTCCTCACCTCAACATTGGCAGCCATCGCCAATAGATAACCAAATGGTTTGTAATGCCATCCTAAGGAAGGCTGCAGACCCCTTTCAGATCGCCACACAGGAGACTGTCCAGGACTCTGATTTTGTTGAGGACGTTTAAAAAAATTAAAAAAACTCCCGCAAGTCAGGCTATTCCTCTGCTAAACTCCATAAAGAAGCACCTTGCTCCTTCCTTATTGTCTCCTTCCCTTACAAGGGCTGTCAACCCTCGGGTTGAGAAACTGTTTTGCCCCTCTCCATCTGACCCTATGTACATTCGAGGTCATACCACACCAGACTCTCTGGTTACAACCACCAGAAAAAGGGCTGGGGTGCCACTGGTTACGCAAGAGGCTCCATCCGATAAGGACTGCAAAAAACTCTATGCACTTGGCAAATGTATTTCCACGTCTGCCGCCTACTCTACCAGAATTGTAAATTATACCACCCTTCTCGCTAGTTACAGTGACGTGCAATGGGGCCTGGTCTGAGAAGGCCTCCAAGAGGTCCCTGAACCCACGCGATCACGACCGCCACGCCCATGCGGTCGTCGCTGAGGGTAGGTAGACAGGTGACCCACAACATTCTCAAGAACACACTATACGCTGCTGAAACTGCGGAACACGCTCTGGCACAAGGAACTCTCCTCAAGAGATACGCCTGGCTAATAAATTCAGTTTTCAAGCCGGAGACTCAGGCTTCCTTGATAAATGAGCCCATACAAGAGTCAAACTTGTTTGGTAAGGCTGTGGGTGACACCTTGAAAACGGCTTAAAAAAGAACATGAGATGCTGAAACCCCGTGTCGTTCCTTTCAAGGTCAGTCCTTCTCCCGATTGCCACACGGGCAATATAGTGCAGGAGGTACCCCATGGTCCTACGGACAAGGTTCAGCTGACAACAGCCAATATCAGCAAAGGGAACAGCACAGAGGCAAGGGTAGAGGCAGAAACTCCACCCCAAGAGGCTCCCTCAGCCTCCGCATCAAAATGACTCACCAGTCCGGTTCCCCTCCTCTGCCACCCCGGTTGGGGGACTGTTGTCGTCATTCATTCACGCATGGGAGGGAATCACATCAGACCAGTGGTTGCTCAAAACTGTCACCCACGGTTATTGCATCGAGTTCCGCCGGCCACCTCAGTACCATCCACCAAAGAGCAAACATCTATCGCACCTGCAAATTCTGCTGGAAGAGGTGCAGATCCTTCAGGAAAAAGGTGCTGTAGAAGTCGTTCCCATTCACCAGATAAACAAGGGTATTTATTCAATGTACTTCTTGTACTCAAAAAGGATTGTGTCATGCGCCCTGTCTTAGAATATGTCAAACTGCAAAAGTTCAGCATGACAACATTGCAGCAAGTAATCCCACTGCTGGTGCAGGGGGATTACATGGCAGCGTTGGATAAGAAAGATACATACTTTCATATTACAATGTTGCCAGCGCACAGAAAGTGCCTAAGGTTCATAATAAAGGATTCGCAGGCACACTATCAGTTCAAGGTTCTTCCCTTTGGCATTGCCTCAGCTCCCTGACTGTTCACAAAGGTACTAGCGGTAGTAGCTGCTCACCTGCGCAGGCAGTCCACCCCAGTCTACCCTTACCTCGGCAACTGGCTAATAATGGGATTTGTATGGAACATGCTTAACAAATACCCAAAAGACAGTAGATCTCCTCTTCAGTCTAGGGTTCTCTATCAACAAGAAAGAGTCCAGTCTAGACCTGAGCCAAGTCACAGTTTATGGGGGCTCTAATTCGGACCAAAGACTGCCTCGTCTTTCCCTCCAACGAGAGGGTTCAAAACATGCTGTTCCAGATCCCTCACTATGTAGCCAGTCACAAGGTGACCGTACGCAAAGCCATGTGACTCTTAGGGATGATGGCCTCCTGCATTTACCTAGTTCCACATGCACATCTGTGCATGCGTCCCATACAAGAGTGGCTCTCAAGCCAATGTTGTCAGGCCAGCGGACAATGAGATGATCTATTGGTTGTCGCGGCAGCCCTCGTTCAGTCTCTGCAGTGGTTGTCAAGGGAAAACCTTCTGCAGGGGAAAACCTTTACCACCATCACAGACGCATCTCTGACGGGGAGGGGGGGGCCCACCTCCTTCGCCAGACGGCGCACAGCGTGTGGTCCCCAGCAGTAGCAACCAACCACATAAACATGTTGGAACTGAAGGCATTCCAAACACACCTCCAGGGGAAGACCGTCCTAGTCCTCGCAGACAGTACTACGGCCTTGTATTACCCAAACAAACAAGGGGGCATTCACTCTCCAAGACTATCCGAACTGTCACAGAACATGTGGAAATGAGCATTCAAACACAATATGTTCCTCCTGTCACAACATGTTCCAGGGGAACTCAATCTTCTGTCGGACGTACTCAGCAGAGACTTCCCACTACCGGTAGAGTAGGAGTGCCGATTACACACAGCCATTGTTCTCAACGTCTTCGCAGACTGGGGCTTCCCAGAGATCGAATTGTTCACAACTCTGGAGAACGCACAACGGCCAGATTACGCCTCCAGGTACCCAACGACCCGCTCCAAGGGGAACTGTCTCTGGATAACATGGTCAGGGAAATTTGTCTACATAACCCCCACGCCCCCCCCGAATCCCCTGCTCAACAGGATAGTTCACAAGATGATACTGATGGCCCTGATGTGGACCCGCCAACCTTGGTTCTCCCATCTCATGGCAATGTCAGTCTCCCCTCCCAGGAAGCTGCCATGCCCTTACAACATGCTGTCACAAGACAAGGGGAAGACCCTAAATCCAAGCCCTCAAACTCTCAATTTAGCAGCCTGGCTCCTGTGGTCATAGAGTTTGGGCACCTTCAACTCCCTCAAAGATGTGCGGGCATGCTCTGGGGAAGCACGGAAACCCATCACCAGATATTTCTACTCCAGCAAATGGAAACAAATTGTCATTTGGTGTAATGTCAAAAGCATCAATCTGATTGAATGCACACAAACACATATTGTCCTGTACCCGACTCACCTGCTAGATTCAGGCCTGGTTTTCAGTTGCTTACAGGTCCACTTAGCTGCACTTTCAGCATACGTCCTGCCCCAGAAGAAAGTTTTGTGGTGGAAAATTCCAGTAATAACGGCATTTATGGAGAAGGTAGAGACTTCATCCCCCTATACCAACCCAGCTCCCGGATGAGACCTGAACGTTGTACTTACTAGACTAATATGGCCTCCCTTTGAAGCTATGCAGAAGGCTAGCCTTGAAGCGGTAACCTACAAGACCGCCTTCTTGGTGGCGCTCACATCAATAAGGAAAGTTGGTGAACTGCAAGCCCTTTCAGTTCAAGACCTACTCGTCACAATTCACAAGGATAAGGTGGTCCTGTGCGCTCAGCCACAATTTGTGCCGACATTTATTTATTTTTTAATTTTTATTGGTTTTCATAACAGCAAAAAGACAACTTGTAACATCCCCCCACCCCCCACCCTCCCTCTCCTTCCCTCTTCCCATTTGACGGCAGCCTACAATTATTTTAAAGTTCCATGTGAACCAGTCCGTAGAACTACCCACATTTTTCCAGAACCCCACTAACGTGGCAGAAAGCAGCCTACACACACAAGATGTGAGGAGAGCTGTGATCTATTACCTGGAAAAAGACAAGACCACTAAGAAAGACAAACCAGTTCTTCATTTCAGTGGCAACTGATAGAGAAGGGGACCCTGTCTCTAAATCAGCTATTTCAAAGTGGATCGTAAACTGCATCACACTGTGCTACACTCTTGCCAAGAGAGATCTGCAATTCACACCTAGAGCACACTCTACTCGGGGCACAGGGGCTACCATAGCATTCATTGCAAATGTTCCTCTTGAGTCCATTTGTAAATCAGCAACCGAGAGTTCTGTACACACCTTTACACAACACTACTGCCTAGATGCACACTTTAGGTCTGATTCTCAGGAGGGACAAGCAGTGTTACGACATCTCTTTGCTACTGTTCTTTCTCACATCCCACCTCAATCTGTGGGTACTGCTCGCTAGTCTACGTACAGCATGTGGTTCTAAACAGGTTGACAAGCATCATAAGATATGCATTACTCACTGTAATAGCATTTCTGATTATTGTATCTGCTTAGATTCACATGCGCCCTCCCTTCATGGAGTAGAAGTAACATAGACATCTTACACCTTCTCTCGTCTGTACTCACTTAGGATGACCATAAGGCTCCCTCACGGCAGGAAAAAACAATCAGAGGGACCTCGAAACGTGAGGGATTTTGAGTACATTACACGTCACGTTAGAGATAGTGTTAGCCACCCCAAGTTGATGTCCCCTTTCGATCTTCGTAAGAAAGATGCACAGCATGTGGATCTAAAGATACAATAATCAGAAATGCTATTACAGTGAGTAATGCATGTCATA